>NC_058524.1:139835291-140151541 GCF_904849725.1 Hordeum vulgare subsp. vulgare
AATTTGCATGATTTGAATGGAACTAACCCGGACTAATGTTGTTTTCAGCAGAATTGCCATGGTGTTGTTTTTGTGCAGAAATAAAAGTTCTCGGAATGTCCTGAAAATTTACGGAGAATTTTTCTGGAATTAATGTAAAATACCTGCGCAAAGATCCACCAAAGGAGGTGTGCCAGTGGGCCACAAGCCCCTGGGCTGCGGCCACTCCCGTGGCCGCGCCATGAGGGCTTCTGGGGCCCACGTGGCTCCACCGCCTCCAAACTCAGCTCTATTTATTCCGTCTCGCCCGGAAAAAAATCAGGGAGAAGGATTCATCGCGTTTTATGATACGGAGGCGCCGCCACCTCCTGTTCTTCATCTGGAGGGCAGATCTGGAGTCCGTTTTAGGCTCCGGAGAGGGGAAATCGTCGCCATCATCATCATCAACCTTCCTCCATCGATAATTCCATGATGCTCTTCATTGTTCGTGAGTAATATCATCGTAGGCTTGCTGGACGGTGATGAGTTGGATGAGATCTATCATGTAATCGAGTTAATTTTGACGGGGATTGATCCCTAGTATCCACTATGTTCTGAGATTGATGTTGCTACTACTTTGCCATGCTTAATGCTTGTCATTAGGGCCCGAGTGCCATGATTTCAGATCTGAACCTATTATGTTGTCGCCAATATATGTGTGTTTTAGATCCTATCTTGCAAGTTGTAGTCACCTACTGTGTGTTATGACCCGGCAACCCCGAAGTGACAATAGCCGGAACCACTCCCGGAGATGACCATAGTATGAGGAGTTCATGTATTCACCAAGTGTTAATGCTTTGGTCCAGTTCTTTATTAAAAGGAGAACCTTAATATCCCGTAGTTTCCATTAGGACCCCGCTGCCACGGGAGGGATGGACAATAGATGTCATGCAAGTTCTTTTCCCTAAGCACGTATGACTACATACGGAATACATGCCTACATTAGATTGACGAACGGGAGCTAGTTACATATCTCTCCGTGTTATAGTTGTTACATGATGAATCACATCCGGTATACTCATCCATCACCGATCCACTGCCTACGAGTCTTTTACTACTAGTCCTTGCTATGTTACTTTCCTGCTACTGCTGTCGCTACTGCTGTTACTACTGTTGTTGCTACTGCTGTCACTACTGTTGTTACTTGCTGCTGCTGTCACTACTGATGTTCCTTGCTACTGCTATTACTTTGTTGCTACTTGTTGCAAGACTTTTCTGGATCCGTTGCCGGGAAGAATAGTCCCCCGTTCATGTGCTATTTACTGGCACCATTGATACAACAAGTTAGGAATAGTCTGCCGTCAACAGATCTTTTTCTGACACCGTTGCTATCATACCACTTTGCTACTGATACTACGTTTGCAGACACTAATCTTTCAGGTGTGGTTGAAACTGACAAACACAGCTGCTAATACTTGAGAATATTCTTTCGCTTCCCCTTGTGTCGAATCAATAAATTTGGGTTGAATACTCTACCCTCGAAAACTGTTGCGACCCCCTACACTTGTGGGTTATCATGCGCCCTGTTGGCTTGTGGCCCACAGATGCTCCTCCGTGATGTGTTTTCAACACCTAAAATTCTTTAATATTCCAGAAAAAATCATGTTAAAATTTTGTGATAATGTGAGACTTTTTATTTTTGGGTCATTTTTATTGCATGGGAAAGTAAAAAAATAATATAATCATGGCATTTTATTTTATTTTATTTTATTGAGCATGACAAAGAGTAAGCTAATAATATAGAGAGTTGTGCTTAATAGATTCATCAACCACATGTCTTTAAAAAAGGATCCATTAATAAGGTTGATCAAATCTTATTAATAAATATTTCGATCGACATGAAACCGAAGAATTTTCGTATGACACTAAGTTACGTCAATGGGGATTTGCATATCCCCGACAATAAGGACATGTTTTTTCTTCTTAGAAGTGGGAAAATGATATTAAAACCTCCAATAGTGATTGTGGCAATTGGCTCAATGACATTAATGTTATTAACCAAAGTTTGCTTCTTAAAAAATGCACGGTATGTTGTTTGCCATTGACATGAAAAGTGATTTTGCTTGTGTTACAATCAATAACATCCCCTGTAGTATTTAAAAAAGGTCTAACAAGGATTATCGACATGTTGTCGTCCTTGGTCATATCACGAATAACAAAGTCCTTTAAGATAGTAACATTTGCAACCACAATAGGAACATGCTCGCAAATTACAATAGGTAAAGTAGTGGATGTATCAGCCATTTTCAAGGATACCTCAGTAGGTGTAAGCTTACTCAAATAATGTCTTCTATATAGAGAGAAGGGCATAACACTAACACCGACTCCTAAATCACAAAAAGCAGTTTTAACATAATTTCTTTTAATGGAATAAGGTATTGTGGGTATACCCGGATGTCCCAACTTTTTAGGCACTCCACCATCAAAAGAATAATTAGCAAGCATAGTAGCAATTTCAGTTTCAGGTATCTTTCTTTTGTTGGTAATAAATCCTTCATATACTTAGCATAAGGAGGCATTTTCATAATAGCAGTCAAACGAGTGAGCAAAAATACAGGTCTAATCATTTCAGCAAAGCATTCAAAATCTTCCTCATCCTTACTCTTATAAGGCTTACGAGGGAATGGCATGGGTTTTTGAACCCATGGACTCCTTTCCTTACCATGTTTTCTAGCAACAAGTTATTTGTTCTCGTATCGTTTATTTATGGGCTGTGGGTTATTAAGATCTTCAGCAAGTTTTATTTCCACATAATATGATTTGCTCCATTAGTATCCTGTTGAGCATCTACGTGCACATCCTCATTATCATTATTGTTTTCATTATCACTAGGTGAGTGTTCACTACCAAATTGTGTCTCAGCATCAGAAATAGAAACATCATTATGATTCTCAACAAGTTTTTCTATAACACGTTCACTAGAAGCATGCAAAGTCCTATCATTTTTCGTTTTCTTTTTATTCTTAGATGGACTAGGTGCACTGTCATTAACTCTCTGGGAATCCTGCTCAATTCTTTTAGGATCACCTTTGGGATAAAGGGGTTCATGAGTCATTCTTCCCCCTCTAGTCATTACCACAAGAGCATGATCATTCATATTTTCATTAATTTCAGCAAGCAAATCATTTTTTGACTTAGCAACTTGATCTAGTTGAGTATAAACCATGGAAGCATATTTACCTAGACCCTTAACATCATTAGCAATTCTAAACATCAAGTCATAGAAGCGGTCTATCATTGTAGCATTACATCTTAATTGATCTTTAAGATAGTTATTGTAATGCTCTTGCATAATGATGTAATTATCAAATTCATCCATGCACTCACTAGATGTCTTAGTATAAGGTATATCAATTTCATTAAAGGTACGGAGAGAATTTACCTCTACTACCTATCTCAGGATATCAAGTCCATGTATTTCTTCGATAGGTGGTAGTTTCTTAACATCTTCAGCTTTAATACATTTTTCTTTAATAGATCTTTTTGCTTCTTGCATATCTTCAGGACCGAGGAATAAAATAGCTCTACTCTTTTGAATAGGTTCCTGATAAACCACAAGTATAGGGGATCACAACAGTTTTCGAGGGTAGAGTATTCAACCCAAATTTATTGATTCGACACAAGGGGAGCCAAAGAATACTCTCGAGTATTAGCAGTTGAGTTGTCAATTCAACCACACCTGAAAGACTTAGTATCTGCAGCAAAGTTATAGTAGCAAAGTAGTATGATAGTAATGGTAGTGACGATAACAGTAGCAGTATTAATTTGTATAGCAAGTGTGACAGTAGTAGCGGTCAAGTAACTTAGCAAGGACCAGTATAGGAAAAGCTCGTAGGCATTGGATCGGTGATGGATAATTGTGTTGGATGGCATTCATCATGTAACAGTTATAACATAGGGTGATATGTAACTAGCTCCAGATCATCAATGTAATGTAGGCACGTATTCCGTATTTAGTCATACGTGCTTATGGAAAAGAACTTGCATGCCATATTTTGTCCTACCCGCCCGTGGCAGCAGGGTCCTAATGGAAACTAAGGGATATTAAGGTCTCCTTTTAATAGAGAACCGGAACAAAGCATTAGGACATGGTGAATACATGGGATCCTCATACAATGGTCATCTCCGGGAGTGGTTCCGTTTATTGTCACTCCGGGGTTGCCGGGTCATAACACATAGTAGGTGACTACAACTTGCAAGATAGGATCAAGAACACAGATATATTGATGAAAACATAATAGGTTCAGATCTGAAATCATGGCACTCGGGCCCTAGGGACAAGCATTAAGCATAACAAAGTAGTAGCAACATCAATCTTAGAACATAGTGGATAGCAGGGATCAAACCCCATCAAAACTAACTCGATTACATGATAGATCTCATCCAACACATCACCGTCCAGTAAGCCTACGATAAGATTACTCACGAACGATGGAGAGCATGATCGAATTGGCGATGGAGGATGGTTGATTATGACGACGGCGTCAATTTCCCCTCTCCGGAGCCCAGAACGGACTCCAGATGTGCCCTCCCGAGGAAGAACAGGCGGTGGCGGTGGCTCCGTATCATGAAACGCGATGAACTCTTCTCTCCTGTTTTTTTGGGCGATAGAGGTTATATGGAGTTGGAGATGAAGTCGGGGGAGCCACGTGGGCCCCACGAGCCTGCTAAGCGTTCCCTGGGGGGGCATGGAGGGCTCGTGGCCCACTAGCAACGTATCTTCCGTTGATTCTTTCTCTGATATTTTTTATATATTCCATAAAAAATCCTCGTAAGTTTCTAGGTCATTCCGAAAACAACGTCAGACCGGGTTAGTTTCATTCGAATCATGCAAATTAGAGTCCAAGACAAGGGCAAAAGAGTTTGGAAAAGTAGATACGTTGGAGACGTATCAACTCCCCCAAGCTTAAAGCATTGCTTGTCCTCAAGCAATTCAGTTGATAAACTGAAAGAGACAAAAGAAAAACTTTTACGAACTCTGTTTGATCTTGTTGTTGTAATTATGTCTAACTCATATTCAGATTTTCAGCAAAATCATAAGCTAACCACGTAAGCAATGACATTTAGGTCTCATGGTATACTCATATCAACGGCGTAATTAACTAGCGAGCAATAATAATAAGTTTCAAACGTCAACACTTCAATCAAAATAATCATGATACAATATGAATAAATGGTATCTCACTAGCCCTTTCTGAAACCGCAAAACATAAATGCAGAGCACCTTCAAAGACCAAAGGCCGACTGGAAATTGTAATTCACGGCAAAGAAGATCCAGTCATAGTCATACTCAATATCAATTAATAGCAAAGCATATAAATGACGGAGGTGCTCTCTAACTGGTTCTTTTTAATAAGAAGAGGATGAATCAACAGAAACATAAATACATAGGCCCTTTGCAGAGGGAAGCATTGATTTGCAGAGGTGCCAGAGCTCAAGCTTTGTAATACACAGATAAATAATTTTGGGTGGCATGCTTTCATTGTCAACGCGATGACCAAGATTTTTCACCATCTTCCAAGCTACACATATTATAGGCGGTTCCCAAACAGAATAGTAAAGTTTTGACTCCCCCACCATCGATCAATCACACTCCATGACTAGTCGAATCCTCGTGTGCCGTCCATACCAACAACAATCTAGGGGGAGTTTTGTTGGCAATTATATTTTTGATTTCATTCGAGCATGGAACTAGGCATTCTGATTACCGGCCCCTTTCTCGTGAGTGATAGTGAATAAACACGTATCGAGGATAATACGCCTAGCATGGAAGATACTGACCGCCCCTTGTCACCACATGAGCGGTTCGGGCATACAAAACAAATTATTATTTGAAGATTTAGAGAGTGGCACATGCAAATTTACTTGGAATGGTAGGTAGATACCGCATATAGGTAGGTATGGTGGACTCATAGGGAACAACTTTGGGTTTATGGAAGTGGATGCACAAGCAGTATTCCCGCTTAGTACAAGTGAAGGCTAGCAAAAGACTGGGAACTGACCAACTAGAGAGCGACAACATTCATCAATATGCATTGAAATTAACCAATGTTGAGTGCAAGCATGAGTAGGGTATAAATCACCATAAACATGAACATCGTAGAGGCTATGTTGATTTTGTTTCAACTACATGCGTGAACATGCGCCAAGTCAAGCCCTTGAATCATTCAAAGGAGGATACCATCCTATCATACTACATCATAATCATCTTGAAATTCATGTTGGCATCCAAGGCAAACCATTGAAAGGTCCTAGCTAATTAAGCATGGCATCAGAAACTATGATCTCTAAGTTGTCATTGTAAACCTATTTCTCTCATAACAATGCTGAATCACGAACGATGAGCTAGTCACATTTACAAAAACAAAATAGGTCGAGTTCATACCAGCTTTTCCAGGCTCAGTCACTTCATCATATATCGCCATTATTGCCTTTCACTTGCACGACCGAATGATGTGAATAATAATAAGAGTGTACGTGCATTGGACTAAGATGGAATCTGCAAGCAAATTCTGAGGAGAAGACAAAGTAATATGGCTCTTTGACGGATAAACAATAATGCATATGAGAGCCACTAATCATTTTAATCATGGTCTTCTACCTCGACCCAAAGAAAAAGAAAACTATTTACACGGGAAAGCTCCCAACAAGCAAAAGAAGAACGGGAAATCCTTTTATATTTTCTATTCTAATTACCACTAAGCATGCTGGGAAGTAAACTTACAACTAATTTTTTTTGTTTTTCTCATTTTTAAACAAACACACGAGAAGAATGCAAGAAAAAGAAATAAACTAGCATGGATGATACCATGGAAGAGTGTGAACACCGACTATCAAAGTGAATGTGTGAGCATGACTATAAAATCGATGAGAGACAGTACTCCCCCAAGCTTAGGCTTTTCGCCTAAGTTGGTCTAGTTCCACGGCTCGTTCGGGCGATATCCAAAATCATAATGGGGGTTGTACTGGGACGCGGCAGGTACCGCCTGAATAGCTGCCTCACGGAGGCAAGCAACCTTCACCTCCCTCTCATACTCCTCTGCCTCTCCTCTGGTTATGTAATATCTCCGTTTTCCCTGAAAGTCAAAGAAGGGAGGAGCAAAAAGGGTAATATGGAAAACACGTTGTCGGTTAAATATTAACCGGTATAGGAGGGATTCATAATCCCTCTCAAGGAACTGATAACGTATCATAGTGGCGCGATCAAGGAAAGCTGTGTGGAGCGGGGGATCTCCTTTGCGGATTGGTATTCCAAGAGAATTTTCTATGCAAGTGGCATAGATCCCACCAAAGAAATCCCCTTCATTAGCATTATTATTTAGCCTCCTAGCAATTGCAGCTCCCATTTTGAAACTTCTATCACCCGTTACTGCGCTCTTAAGAATACTAAGGTCAGGTGCGCAGAGGTGACTATGGTCATGCTTGCCGTTAATGCATCTACCTATGAAGAGGGCAAAATAATGTAAGGCAGGAAAATGTATGCTCCCCATGGTAGTCTGCGCAATATTTCTAGTGGTCCAACAGTTATACTAGAAATAAAATCTCTAACGAAGACTTAGGAGGGTCATTGGGACTACCCCAATCAGGTATCTTGCATATTCTATTAAAATCCTCTAAATCCATAGTATACGATTTGTCATAAAGATCAAACAGTATGGATGTGTCACGACCAACTAAAAATTTGAATCTACGAAGAAAAGAGGCAGTGAGTGTAGTATACTGTTCACATTTATTGGAGATGAATTCTTCGAGCCCGGCATTGCGAACAAATGTATCAAACTCGTCCTTGAAACATGCATCAATCATGAATTCATCGGAAGGCCATTCACATGGTTGCACCGATGTGTTCCTCGGCTGATAAGGATCGGGCTCCCGAATCGCGAGACAGGGACCCCTTTTGCTTGAGGAACCACCATGATAGTTCTTCCTGGACATCTTCCTTTTTCTAAAATTATTCTGAAATTTTTAGTGACTCAAAATAAAAGTGAACAAAGTTTAACAAAACTCATAGCAACTACTCCTGCAAGTGCTTGGAGGACATATCATGCATCAAAACTTCTTGGGACCAACTAAAATTAACATGCAAAGCTCAAGAACAGGGTCACCAAGGCAGCAATAATATGCAATGAATAAAGCACTCGAATAAAACTAATTGGACCAATGGAGGGTCACATACCAAGGAACAATTCCCCAAAACAGTTTGGTGAATGGGGCCTTGCACAAGGAGATCGAAAAATGCAGCAAAATGAGCAAAATACGGGTTTGAGCTGTGGAATGATTTTTTTGGAGGTAGACGAAGGAGATGGGTGCTGGAATAAGTGGAGGGGGGCCACGTGGGACCCACGAGCCTGCCAAGCGTGACCGGGGGGGTGGGCGCGCCTCCTGGGCTCGTCGCCCACTGGTGCATCCCCCTGACTAGTTATCTATCTCAGAAATTCTTAAATATTCCAGAAAAAGTCATACTTGAATTTCAGGGCATTTGGAGAATTTTTATTTTCAGGTCATTTTTTATTGAACGGATAATGCAGAAAACAGGAAAATAATGCTATATTTATTATTTTTCTACTAAATAACAGAAAGTAAAAGTTGGGAACAGGAGGTCGTGACTTCTAGATTCATCCATCTCATGGTCATCAAAAGAAATCTGTCAATGAGGTTGATCAAGTCTCCTTGACAAACTGTTTTTTAATCGCATAATACCGGAGAATTTTTGAATAATCACTAGGTTACCTCAACGGGGGTGTGCATATCCCCAATAAAAAGTATATCATATTTCATCTTGATAGTAGGTATAGGGAATTCAAAGCTTCCAATAATAATTGATGAAGATTTTTCAATAGCATTAATGCAATGAACTCGATATTGTTTCTTCGGAAAGTGCACCGTGTGCTCATTACCATCAACATGGAAAGTGACATTGCCTTTGTTGCAATCAATAACAGCCCCTACAGTGTTTAAAAAGGGTCTTCCAAGGATGACCGCTATGGCATCATCCTCGGGAATATCAAGAATAACAAAGTCCGTTAAGATAGTAACGTTCGCAACCACAACAGGCACATCCTCGCAAATGCTGATAGGTAAAGAAGTTGATTTGTCGGCCATTTGCAAAGAAATTTCAGTAGGTGTCAACTTAACCAATTCAAGTCTATGATATAAAGAGAGAGGCATAACACTAACACCGGCTCCAAGATCACATAAAGCAGTTCTAACATAATTTCCTTTAATGGAGCAAGGTATAGTGGGCACTCCGGGATCACCTACTTTCTTAGGAGTCCCACCCTTAAAAGTGTAATTAGCAAGCATGGTGGAAATCTCAACATCAGGTATCTTTCTTTTATTAGTCACAATATCTTTCATGTACTTAGCAAAGGAGACATTTTAAGCATATCAGTTAAACACATTTGCAAAAAGATAGGTCTAATCATTTCAACAAAGCGCTCAAAATCCTCATCATCCTTTTTCTTGGATGGTTTGGGAGGAAAGGGCATGGGTTTCTGAACCCATGGTTCTCTTCCTAGCAATAAAAACATTCTTGTCATATCTCTTGTTCTTAGGTTGTGGGTTATCAAGATCAACAGCAGGTTCAATCTCCACATCATTATCATTACTAGGTTGAGCATCAACATGAACACCATTATCAATATTATAACTAGGCTCATGTTCATCACCGGATTGTGTTTCGGCATCATAAATAGAAACATCATTTGGATTATGAGGTGTAACAGCAACAGGTTTACTAGCATGCAAGTTCCTATCATCTTTCTTTTTCTTCCTATTACCAGGATGACTGGGTACATCAGTATTAACTCCTTGAGAATCTTGTTCAATTCTCTTAGGATGGCCCTCAGGATACAAAGGTTCCTGAGTCATTCTACCGCCTCTAGTAACAACTCTAACATAATTATCATTAAATTCATTAAGCAAGTCATTTTGAGCCTTAAGTACTTGTTCTACTTGAGTAGTGACCACAGAAGCATGTTTACCAATAAGCTTAAGATCATTAACATTTCTATACACACAAGCACTTATATGATTAATCGTACGAGCATTTTGTTTCAGTTGTCTGCTAACATAATCATTAAAACTTTGTTTTTTGGCAACAAATTTATCAAATTCATCTAAGCATAAGCTAGCAAGTTTATCATAAGGAATATCACTCTCACTGAATCTACGAAGAGAATTTACCTCTACTACATGTGTCGGGTTATCAAGGCCATGTATTTCTTCAATGGGTTGTAGATTCTTAACATCTTCTGATTTAATACCTTTCTCTTGAATAGATTTCTTGGCTTCTTGCATATCTTCGGGACTGAGGAATAGAATACCTCTTTTCTTCAGAGTTGGCTTTGGAGGTGGTTCTCGAATAGTCCAAACATTATCATTGCTCAAGATATTATTCAATAGAATTTCAGCTTGTTCCATAGTTCGTTCCCTGAAAACACAACCAGCACAACTATCTAGGTGGTCCCTAGAAGCATCGGTTAGTCCATTATAAAAGATATCAAGTGTTTCATTTTTCTTAAGAGGGTGATCAGGCAAAGCATTAAGTAACTGGACAAGCCTCTCCCAAGCTTGTGGGAGACTCTCTTCTTGAGTTTGCACAAAGTTATATATATCCTACAAGGCAGCTTGTTTCTTATGGACAGGAAAATATTTCTCAGAGAAGTAGTATAACATATCCTGGGGACTATGCACACAACCAGGAGCAAGAGAAGTAAACCAAGTTTTAGCATCACCCTTTAGTGAGAAAGGAAACAACTTAAGAATATAGTAATAGCGAATATTTTCCTCATTAGTGAATAGGGTGGCTATATCATTCAGTTTAGTAAGATGTGCTACAACAGTTTCAGATTCATAACCATGAAAAGGATAAGATTAAACCAAAGTGATTAACTCAGGATCGATAGAGAATTCATAATCTTTATCAGTAACAAAGATGGGTGAAGTAGCAAACTTAGGATCATATTTCATTCTAGCATTCAGAGATTTTTCTTTCCACTTGCATAATAAATTCTCAAGATCATAGCTGTCCTTACAAGCAAGAAAGTCTTCAGCTACCTCTCCCTCCATAACATAACCCTTAGGTATATTAGGCAATTCATATCTAGGAGAGCTAGGTCTAACAGGTGTCACAGCAGGTTCAACTTCAATAATTTCATCAGTTTCAAAAGTATCATCAGATTCAGCAGTAACTCTAGCAATTTGTGCATCAAGAAATTCACCCAGTGGCATATAATTATCAAGCAAAGCATCATCATAAGCATCATGGATAGCAGAAGTAGCATCATCAAGCACATGCGACATATCAGATATACTAGTAGGTGGTGGTGTCGCAAATTTACTTATAACAGAAGGTGAATCAAGTGCAGAGCAAGATGGCAGTTCCTTACCTGTCCTCGTAGTTGAGGGCAAGACTTTAGTCTTTGGATCTCTCGGATTCCTCATAGTGATCAAAAGATATAAATCCCAAGTGACATAGAGAATAGAGCTATGCTCCCCGGCAACGGCGCCAGAAAAAGGTCTTGATAACCCACAAGTATAGGGGATCGCAACAGTTTTCGAGGGTAGAGTATTCAACCCAAATTTATTGATTCGACACAAGGGGAGCCCAAGAATACTCTCGAGTATTAGCAGTTGAGTTGTCAATTTAACCACACCTGAAAGACTTAGCATCTGCAGCAAAGTTTTAGTAGCAAAGTGGTATGATAGTAACGGTAGCGGTGGTAGCAGTAGCAGTAGTAATTTGTATAGCAAGTGTGACAGCAGTAGCGGTAAAGTAACTTAGCAAGAACCAGTATAGGAAAAGCTCGTAGGTATTGGATCGGTGATGGATAACTGTGTCGGATGGCATTCATCATGTAACAGTTATAACATAGGGTGATATGTAACTAGCTCCAGTTCGTCAATGTAATGTAGGCATGTATTTTGTATTTAGTTATACGTGCTTATGGAAAAGAACTTGCATGTCATCTTTTGTCCTACCCTCCCGTGGTAGCGGGGTCCTAATGGAAACTAAGGGATATTAAGGTCTCCTTTTAATAGAGAACCGGAACAAAGCATTAACACATGGTGAATACATGGGATCCTCATACTATGGTCATCTCCGGGAGTGGTTCCGGCTATTGTCACTCCGGGGTTGCTGGGTCATAACACATAGTAGGTGACTACAACTTGCAAGATAGAATCAAGAACACAGATATATTGATGAAAACATAATAGGTTCAGATCTGAAATCATGGCACACGGGCCCTAGTGACAAGCATTAAGCATAGCAAAGTAGTAGCAACATCAATATTAGACCATAGTGGATACTAGGGATCAAACCCCATCAAAACTAACTCGATTACATGATAGATCTCATCCAACCCATCACCGTCCAGCAAGCCTATGATAAGATTACTCATGAACGATGGAGAGCATCATGGAATTGGCGATGGAGGATGGTTGATGATGACGACGGTGTCGATTTCCCCTCTCCGGAGCCCAGAACGGACTCCAGATCTGCCCTCTCGAGGAAGAAGAGGCGGTGGCGGCGGCTCCGTATCGTGAAACGCGATGAACTCTTCTCTCCTATTTTTTTTGGGTGAGAGCGGTTATATGGAGTTGGAGATGAAGTCGGGGGAGCCACGTGGGCCCCACGAGCCTGCTAGGCGCGCCCTAGGGGGCGTGCACGACTCGTGGCCCACTGGCAGCGTATCTTCAGTTGATTCTTTCTGTGATAGTTTTCATATATTCCATAAAAAATCCTCATAAGTTTCCAGGTCAATCCGAGAACTTTTATTTCTGCACAAAAACAACACCATGGCAATTCTGCTGAAAACAGCGTCAGTCTGGGTTAGTTTCATTCAAATCATGCAAATTAGAGTCCAAGACAAGGGCAAAAGAGTTTGGAAAAGTAGATACGTTGGAGACGTATCAGTTCCGGAAGTGGCTCAAGAAGTGTCCAATTATCAACATTTTGTAATATATAGTTCAATAATTCTTCAACTTGTTAAACCGTTCTTTCCGTGAAAACACAACATGCACAACTATTTAGGTAGTCCCTAGAAGCATCGGTTAGTCCATTATAAAAGATATCAACTATTTCATTTTTCTTAAGAGGATGATCACGCAAAGATCTTAGTAGTTTTAGAAGCCTACCTCAAGCTTGAAGGAGATTCTCTTCTTCAATTTTCACAAAGTAAATTATTTCTTATAAAACAGCTTGTTTCTTATGATGGGAATATATTTTTCAAAGAAGTGATAAATCTTATCATGGGGACTACGCATGCAACCCGGAGCAAGAGAAAGGAACCATTCTTTAGCCTCACCTTTTAGTGAGAAAGGAAAAATTACAAGGATATAATAGTAACACATCTTCTCCTCATGAGTAAGTAAAGCACCAATATCATTCAATTTACTGAGGTGTACAACAACAGTATCAGTTTCATTACCATGGAAAGGATAAAATTCTACTATAGGTATTAACGTAGGGTCTACAAATAATTCATAATCCTTATAAGTAACAAATATTGGAGAGGTAGCAAATTTAGGATCATATTTCATTTTCTCCATCATAGATTTTTCTTTCAATTTGCATAGTAGTTTCTTCAAGTCATCTCTATTTTCACAAGCAAGAAGATCCCTACATACTTCCCCATCCATTACATAGCCCTCACATACATAAGGCAATTCATATCTATTGGGAGAGCAAGGTGTAATAGGCGATTCAAAATCTTCATCAATTTCAGCATTTTCAAGTTCCTTAGGTGTAGCAATATGAGAATTAAGTAATTCATTCTATTGCACAATTTTAGTTTCATAAAATATAGGAGTAGAATCAAAATTAATTTCAGAAGTAGCATCATCATGTTCATGCGATATGTCAAAATGAGCAATAGGCCGTTGTGTAACAAGTTGATTCAAAACAGTAGGTGAATCAAAAGAAGAGCTAATGACAGTTCCTTACCTCCTCTCATGCGAAAGGGGACTATCTTGGTTTGAGTATCTTTCAGAAACTTCATAGTAACAACTGGATATCCTCAAGTTAACACAATAAATATAGCTATTCTCCTCGGCAACGGTGCCCCAAAAAGGTCTTGATAACCCACAAGTGTAGGGGATCACAATAGTCTTCGAGGGTAGTATTTCACCCTGATTTATTGATTTGACAAAAGGGGAGCCAAATAATATTTATCGGCCTTAGCAGTTGAGTTGTCAATTCAACCACACCTGGGATATCTCTCTGCAACAAAGATTTAGTAGCACGACAAGTAATAGTAGTAACATTAGCAGTGATAGCAATAATTTTGTAGTAGTTGTGACAGTAGCAGTAGTAGTAACTTAGCAAGATTTTGTATATGTAAAGCGTAAGCACATGGATCAATGATTGATAGATATTGATGACAATCATCATGTAACAATTACACACTAGAGCGACCCAGAACTAGCTCAAATTCATCAATATAATGTAGGCTATATTCCGTATATAGTCATACATGTGTATGATAAGAACTTGTATGACCTGTTTTGTACTACCCTCCAATGAAAGTGGGGTCCTAAGAGATATTAAGGTCTCATTTTAACAGAGAACTGGAACAAAGCATTAACACATGGTGAATACATGAACTCCTCGTACTACGACAATCACTCGAAAGAATCCCAATTATTATCACCTTGGGGATGCGGATCATAAAACGTAATAGGTGCATACAACTTGCAAGATAGGATCTAAACACTTCCATATTCAGATAAAACATAATAGGTTCAGATTTGAAAGCATGACACTTGGGCCCTAGAGATAAGTCATAGCACCATCAATCTTAGAACATAAGGGATACTAGAGATCAAGCCCTATCAACTTAACTCGATTACATGTTTAATCTCATACAAAACCCATCACCGTCCAGCTAGCCTACAAAGGAGTTACTCACTCCCAGTGGTGAGCATCATGGAATTGTTGATGGAAAAGGGTTGGTGAGACGACACCGATGAATCCCCCTCTCCCGAGCCCCAAACGGACTCCAGATTAGCCCTCCCGAGGAAGCACAGGAGGTGGCGATGGCTCCGTCCCATAAAACATGATGAAATCTTATCTCCTATTTTTCTCCGAGGATTTGAATTTGTAGGACTTGAATTAGGGTTGGTGGAGTCACGTGGGCCCCACTAGCTAAAAGGGAGCGCCCAAGGGGGTGGGCGCGCCCTAATGGCTTGTGCCCCAATGGCAACCCCCCTATGGTGGTTCTTCTATCCATAGTTCATTATATATTTGAGAAAATTTAACAAAAAGTTTTGACCAATTCAGAGAACTTTTTTTTGCCCAAAAATAACACCATGGTAATTCTGCTGCAAACAGTGTTAGTCCTGGGTTAGTTTCATTCAAATCATGCAAATTAGAGTCTAAAACAAGAGCAAAAGTGTTTGGAAAAGTAGATAAGCTTGAGTTTTATCACGTTCCCCTCTCGAGCTAGGTGGCTGCCCAGAGAATGAAAGGAAAGGTGAAAAAAATGCCCGCATCGATCAACCTTTTGTCCTCCCTTTTACCAAATGCATCACGATCAGAAGATTTGTCCCCGTCTATGTCGAAGTCATGGCTCGACGTCGCTTGGGGCATTGTGACCAACCGCATCATGTGGACTCGCCCTTGGAATGCTACCCCACCACCAAAAAAACCAATTGAACCAAATGTTTTTTTCAAGAAATTCATAAAATTCGCAATGCATTTTTATTTTCCTATAAATATAAATATATGTGTGGATGAAAATCTCTCTAGCATCTTCAATTCGTGTGGGAATTTTTAGTGAATCATCTGCTGGAACTGTTTATGGATTTCTTATGAATAAAAAGGGTTAATTTTTGCCACTTGCTCACACATGGCGAAAAGTGGGGGCCCATCTAGTACTATTTATATTGATATAAGAAAATGCAGTAAAAAGGAAAGTGCCCTTCTCCTCCCGATCTCAAATGAGCTCGATGAACAATAAAATTCAAAAAAATTCAAAAAACATTGATGTGACTGTTAGAGCATCCGGATGTCTCTTTTTTGAATTTTTTTTGAGTTTTTTTCTATTTTACCGTTCACTGAGATCAAATGAGGTCGGGTGTAGAAATTCTGCATCCGAGTAAAAGCCTTCACATTCAACTCAAAGAAGACTTATCCAAGAGGACATATAGTACATCCATCACTATTTCTCATACAATAAAGTGAAGCGAGCCTTCTACTATTTGGATGTCACTCTTAGAGCATCTACAACTTGACCTCTCAAACCCACCTCAAATGCCTAAACAAACTGACTAGTCATTGGTGGGTCATAAAAATGCTACAAGCCACAAATGTTGGGCTGTCCGGCGCCCCTCATGTAGATCACGAATTTAGGGAACTTATGGGGTGGCCCGGTCATGCCCGGGCACATCCAATCCAATCCAATTCAATGTCGATCTCTCACGGTCACTCCGGATCCGACCTCGACTACAAGGAGGAGCTGAACCTCCGCACTGCCTTCGAAAGGTCCAAGGTGGACACCGGCGACAGCTCTGGAGCTGCAGCATCGTCACAGCTCCAGCGTTGGCGCAACACGGACATGGGAGATGGACCCTCCCATCCCGCTTGCATCTCCGCCAGGACAACACAGTTTGCACCGCTCTTGTGTTATCTCCTTCCCCTCCTAACCGCTCCTTCATGTGGGCAGCAATGGGTTCTAGTGCCTGTGTCACCGGCCTGCGCACGCATGAGGCAGGGGGCAAGGGAGAGGGATGCAGCAGAGTAGTCCATGCATCGCTGCAGCGGGATGCAGATGGAGCCCGACAAGGACGAATGGCTCCTTGCATGGATCTACCAACCGCCCCTCATGATAGCGGAGACGGATGCTTGCCGCCTATGGTGAAAGAATGTGATGGTGCTCTGACTTAATATTGAGCAGTTGAAGCGCGATGCAAAGTAGTTGGCTTGAATCACAAAACTAAAGCGGTAGCACGACATGGTGGTCCGTTGAATGAAGGGTTTGATCGTCATCTCTGACTACGGTGACGAACACAACTGCACCTCTGATGACGACGACCAAGACACTCCACCAGCCGCGGACGCCTACACCTGCGCCGATGATCGTAAGGTCAAAGGCCCGATGAGGAAGTGGTGAATCTATGTCGTCTCCGTCACTTAATTTGTAGTTATTTAGTACTCTGGTTAGAACTTGTCCGTTGTATCTGGATTTTGTAAACTTCGAGTATATTTTGAAGACACGTTTGTGATATTTTGGGTATCGAAATGGGCATATCTAGCTCGGTTTTATAGTTCATGCGATGATTTACTTAATTTATCTGCATGTTGCATAACTAGTATGGATATAGGGTGTCCTATATGAGGAGTGCAGATGTGGAGGACACAATTTGAGATGTGTTTGGTCATTACCTGTAGACGCATCCAAGGGTGTTTGAGGAGCCATATTTGCGAACTGTTGTCGTAGATACACTTAGAGCATCTACAACCGGGCGCCCCAAAGCGGCCAGATACGCCCGCGTGGGCCACCTAGTCACTGACGGGTCACGAAATTTTGACCAGACAGGCTTCTTAAATGAGCCTCAAATGCCCGGGCTGACAAGCACCCGTCATATCCACCTCAAATATGGGGGTATATGAGGGCTCCCGGGCATGCACGAGCACGCTTGCCACCTTGACCCCGACAGTCGGACCCCACCGCAAATTGCACCAAATCCTACAAACCCTTCCTCCTCCTCTCGCCGCCCTCCAACCTTTCCCTCACTCGAGCCCTCACCGTCCGCTACCCTTTCTACTCATCCTCACCACTTGTCCAGGTCCGCTGTCATAGTGTCTTCCATCCCGTCCCCGGCCGTCACGATGGAGACGTAGTCTGCCTAGCCCGTCGGTGTCCCTTCCATTATTGCGCCTTGCAAGGCGGAGAACGTCGCCTCAAAAGATGTGGCATCGTCGGAAAGAAGAGAAGGCGACGGTGGCGGTGTGGCACGGAGGTGCACACATGCTCCAGTAGTTGTCTCCCCAACAATGCATGGCTCCCCGCACCCCATCCATCTGAGCGCTGACACGGGTTACACCATCTGACACCCTTGGAATAGAGGAGGATTCAACGTCCAGGTGGGCCATTCTTGATAGCTTTTCCGGCAATGTTGATGTCGACGGTCGACGAATGTAACTCGCGGTAGCTCGTTCGGGAGCGGTTGACCACGGGCACCAGTGGGGCACATGCTGCACTCGACATGTTCGACGGAATGCATAACTAGACCGGGTATGTTTTGTTTGCTCTTGTCCAATCAAATGATTAATGTTTCGCATAAGCCACTAGTTGGCACATGATGAATGCTTGCAAATCATGATCTTCTAGGAGGCGTACTTGGCATGCATGATCAATGAAAATGAAAATCCATGCAAAATAGAGAATGAATTGGAGGCCACCACCACATTTGAAGTTGGGACAACATCTGATCCCAATCCGAGCAAGAAGAAGAAGAAGAGCAAGACGATAAAGGCAAGAGGTCTGACCTTCTCAAGATTTGAGGACATCTTGTTGGTCAAAGCTTGGTTGGACACAAGAATGGATTCAATATGCGGCACCGAGAAAAAGGGGGACATTTATTGGGAGAAGACTTGGAAGGGGAATCAAGAACAAAAGGAGTATGTGGAGCCACATCCTATCATGACCACCCCGCAATGTGTCATATCTCCAACATCGATTGAGGATTTTTCAAGGGGAAGTGAACAACTACGTTGGCTACTACTCACAAGTGACCAAATGCCCTCAAAGTGGGATGCGAGTGGCAACTCACGTAAGCCCAATTCCCTCATCTTGTTGCTATTTGAATATGTTTCTCGTGTTTGCATTTTTGTGCTCATACGTATGTCGTTTGCTAGATGGCAGTGGCGGCCACTATGTGTCACGAGCTCGAGAAGAAGCCATTTGCTTTTAGCGATTGTTGGGTCATATTGAATGGCAAGCCAAAGTGGACACAACTTATGACCGATCTCAAGTCCGGCAAGAAGAGGAACAATGGCTCAAGATCTCACCAATCCATTTGGTTGGACGATGAAGAGGACGATGTTGTCGTCACGAATGGAAGAGCTATCGTGTCGAAGGATAGACGACAAGTCATAGGAAACAAGTGGGACAAGGCAAGGGTCTTCTGTGATGCCATATGTACAAAAAATTCATCCACGTGTATAACGCCTAAGATGCAATCCTATTCTTATTTTGGCGCGAGGGCCTCGACAGGGATAGAAAAACATCTCGTCTTTTCGCAAGAATGGATATCATTACAAGTACATGTACTGAAAAGATGAGTATAAGGAGTTGGCTTACACTCGCCACAAGCTACATCAAGATCACATCAATACAACAATATACATTCATCATGAAGAAGAGAAGGGTCCGACTACAGACGAAAACAAACGATAAAAGAACAACGTCCATTCTTGCTATCCCAGGTTGCCGACTTGGAACCCATCCTAGATCGATGAAGAAGAACAAGAAGAAACTCCAAAAAGCACAATCATCGCGCTCATGTCTTAATATCACTTTACCCGTACCTACAACTGGTGGTGTAGTAATCTGTGAGCCACGGGGAGTCAACAATCTCATTTCCAAAGGTATCAAGACTAGCAAAGCTTAATGGGCGAGGTATGGTTAAGTGGTTAGACTGCAGCAAGCGACTATGAAATTATTTGAGGTGGCTAACTTACGAGTACAAGAATAAAAGAGGGGATGATCTACGCATAGCGGACGTAAACTACTGATGATCAAATGAATGATCATGAACACCTACTTACGTCAGACATAACCCCACTTTGTCCTTGATCGGAGAAGGAGCTCACGAAAGAGACAGTCACAGTTACGCACACAGTTGGCATGTTTTAATAAACCTTACTTCAAGTTATCTAGAACCGGATGTTAAACAAAGTTTCCAAGTTTTCCACATAACCGCGGGCACGACTTTCCGAAAGATTTAACCCTACAAGGGTGCTCCAACTAGTCCATCACAAACTACCACACGCTGCACCGGAATGACCTCGATCAAGGAAAACCCATTATCTCCTCGGGTTCCTATTGGAAAACCTCAACCTCGAGATAGCCCAAAGTATCCTTGGAATCCCACGCACGAGACACTCGAGAAATTTAAAACAAGTCTAGCAAGGCCGCCCGGCGTGTTGACGATCCCGATAGGAGCCGCGTATCTCGTTCCCATGACATGAAAGATGAGCGACGCGTACAGTGGCGTGATAGAAATCTCTCGAGTTGCCCCGGGTTGGCCCCGCACAGTGCTCTGTTTAGGACCAGCACCATCAGCGCTGGCCCTCCGTGTATTATGTGGAATTACTCCTCGGGTTCATAACGCCCTACGTTTTTCAGTATTACCAGAATTATTATGTTGGGCAAATATAGCACCAATGTTGGGCCTGGCCAGACGAGTTTTATCCCCAAACTAAAATCTAGGGGGTCCCCATAACAACCCCAATCATGTTAGGAATGCTCATTTATGGAACATAACACCGGTAGCCGAAACTAAGGCGACAAAGGTGGAACAAAACACCAGGCTAAAAGGCCAAGGCTTCCACCTTTTACCAAATATATAGGTGCACTAAATTAATCAACAATAATATGGTGATATAACAAGGAACCCATGTTTTAACATGGAAGCAATTGCACCTGCAACTACTAACGTTATCAAAAGGCTGAGCAAGCGGTAACATAGTCTAACAATGGTTGCTAGGTTGTGGAAAGGTTTGAGGTTTTTCATGGCATTGTTGGAAGGCTAACATTTAACAGGTGGTAGGCAGCGAGACATGGCGATGGAAACAAAACAACTAGCATGGCAATGATAGTAATGATATCTAGGGAAATGATCATCTTGGGAATAAAATATTACAGATTCCAGACTTAGAAATATTTCCGCATCTCAAAATAGCATTATTTCCTAGCATGTTGGCAACAAGAAAACAACATCTAAACATGGATTTCTATAGCAACCAAAATACCTCGCGCTAGCATGCATGTCCAAGGGCTTATCTGATGTTCACAAGTAATTCATATCATGCACGGATTAATTCATACGAATTAATCAAAAGGGTAACATGGCAAAATAGCATGCATGCTAACTTTCGGAAAAGACAAAACAAAATGCACAGATAATTTCATGGATTTTTCTACACCGAAAACATATTCAATATGCAGGGTTTTAAATAAAACCAATGCCACCACATATATGCGAGAATATGGAGTAAACACGACATAGCAAACTATTTATGCGACCTACATGAAAACACCAAGACAACTATTTTTACGATGCATGGAAATAAATTGCAAACAACATGAACATTTTACATACGGGGGGTTTGATCTATTCGGATGCACGCCTAAATATCTACGGAATAAAACCTCTTAACATAACAACACACAAATCTATGAAAACATCAGGTTAAACAGTTTTAGATATGTATGCAAGTTGGAAAATATTAATCTACATGAGATTCTACACATTTTACATATATAACTTGTTTCGATCCGATGTACGGTTTAAAAGATACGGATATTTTAAAATATGCACCTAATATGTAATGTTTAAATTCCTAGTCAATTTGAAAAATTCGTAGCGCTAAGGGAAAAATACATGGCCCAAATCTGGAAACTAATGCGCGAACAGGCATGGGCGGAGGATAGTTAACCTATGCGCGGGCGGTGCATAGGGGAAAAAAGGTGCTCACCCTAGGGGTCTTCGGGCCGGCTTGGACTGGCGGATCTGGCGTAGGGATGGAGCTGGAGCTGGGCCGACGGAGTGGCGGCAGGGCCTGAACTATTGTAGGCCGCAGCTGGGCCGCGGGGCGAGCTGAGGTAGGCGGCCCACGAACAAGCAGAGAGATCGAGGAGCTCGGACTGCTTGTCGTGCTCCTCCCGCGAGCAGAGGAGGCTGTCGGCGGCTCGGTCGACACAACAAAGCGACGAGGCAGAGCAGAAATGGCACGGGGACAGCCAGGATGGGCAGATCCGGTTGGCCCGCATCGGATCCACGCGACGGTGGCGCAAAAGGGGCACGGGGCGACGGATCTCCATGGACGCCATGGTAGCGACGGCCGCGGCTTGCTGGCGCGTGGGCTCCGACTGGCGGCTGCTGTTGGCGGGGACGGTCTGTGGTGACGGCAGCCACCCGGATCCCGCGGCTCCGCTGACCGGCGGGCGATGGCATGGCGGGGAAGGTCGCGTCACGGGCGGAGACAGGGCGGCCCAGGGTTGCTGGTGCTCAGGAGGATCGAGCGAACAAAGCTCCCTTCGGGCCCGGGAGGGCCTTCCTCGGGCCTAGCGGCCCCTGAGCGTGAGGTGGGAGGCTGTGGCGGCTGCGGGTGTTGGAGAGCACGGGAAACGAGGTGGGGGCTAGGGCTTCCTAAATAGAAGGGATTGCCCTTCCTTTTATAGCAGGGATTTAGGGTTACGGGGATTTTAGCCGTTTTCGGACCGTCGGATCTCGATCGGACGGTTTGAAACGGAGGGGTAGGCTAGGTGGGCTGTGTAGAGTGGTGGTGGGCTAATAAGAGAGGGAAGTTTGCGACCCGGCACAACATTTCTTTAAACACCGAAAACGTCCGACGATAAACCGACGACGGTGCTGCTACGATCGATCGTTTGGCTATCAAACAGACTCCGATTGCGACGAAATTCAGCAGGCGACCTACCTACATTATATTAAGACGGCATGCCAAGTTTCAACTCAATCCAAGAAGATTTTATACACACTTTCAAAACAAGAATTTTAACGACGTCGCGGACGCATGCGTGCGTGGTTGGTCTCAAAACGGTGAACGATAAAACGGAGAGAACCGAGAACTAATAATGGATGCAAGTTTTGAAAAGTGACGGCAACACAGTGTCAATGCAATGGAGATGAAGCGCATGATGCGATGATGATTACGGCAAACAAATAATCATACGACGGCAACGGAATAAAAGGGGAATCTTCTGAAGTGTCGGTCTCGGGCTGTTACAACGTGGATGGGCATTTTTAGGCAAAGGAGAACAAGAAAGAGCAGAGGTACAAGCTCATGTTGGATGCTCAAAAGGATAGGATGGAGTGGGACCAAACGAGGGCGGATAAGAGGCTGGAAATTAAGAGCGAGAAGATCGAGTTGGAGAAGCAAGAGGCGGCGATCGAATGGGAACTTGAGAAGGCCAAGACATTTGGAGAGATTAAGCTGGAGAAGGAGAGATTGCAACTCGCACGTGACATGGAGGATGCGAAGATCATGTTGGCAGACGAAACCCTCTTGGAAGAGCATGAAAAAAGTGGCTTGTGGATAAGAAGAAGGAGATCAACGACCGTACGGCGCATGAGGCGGCAGCGGCAGCGGCAGCGAATCATGCGGCTAGGATGCACGCGGAGTTGGCTACCCACGCGGAGGAGGACGAGCTAAACGAGCAGGCACCATGCATGGCCGCGTCCAGCCAATGATCCGACAAGCACCCCTTCTCGCTCGGACATTGATTTCATTTTGACAAGCCCGGTTTGTTGAACTATGATTTCATTTGGTTGGTTTGCAACTGTTAAATTCGGATAATTTGTGTTGGATGATCGACGTGCATGGATTGCTTGAATTTGGGGATTGACATTTGAGTTATCTGGATGTGCGGCACAACATATGAAGGGATGGCGGGCCCTGTCCGTGGATGCGTCCGTGGAAGTATAGGGGGCGGATTTGCCAAGTCCAGTTGTAGATGCTCATCTCCAACTCATACGTGTCTCAAATGTCCGGGCAGGCTGCCTTGTCACTCACCGTTCACAAAAATTTAACCCACTCGGGCCTCTCAAACTGGCCTCAAACACCCGGGATGACCACGACCCCTCATATCCAGCCCAAATATGTGGCGGATATGGGGTCGTCCGGGCATGCCCGCTAGGTGGGACTAACGGCATGGATCCACGCGGAATCGTTCGGAAACCCGATGGTGCGACGGATGCCTCCTCCGTCGCTGTAGTGTGAACGCCGCCTGGCGCCGCACATATGGGCCGCGTAATCCCTAGCCCGACTATTTAAGCCGGCCGCGGCACCAAAACCCTACCCCTTCACATTGACATGCTCTCGTGTCGCCACCACTACACGTCGGAACACCGACTTTGGCTCCTTGATCAGGTCCGGATTCGGAAGGACGCGCACCTACGTCTAGACCCGGCGGAGGATTTGAAGGAGGAGGAAGAGGAGAAAAGGAGGTGGATGTGGAGGAGGAACAGGAGGAGGAGCAGGAGCTGACGGAGGAGGAGGAGGCGTCGGCGCTTATGTGAGGGAGGAGGAGGCGCCGACGCTGGAGGAGGACATGGATCTACAAGCGGAGCAGCAAGCCATCCTGAACTCTATCCGCTCAGAGTCGGCTGCGAAGGCGAGATGTCTTCGTCGACAAGAGATGGAGGCGGCGCGGGCTGCGCGGACAAGGATGAGCTAGAGGCCATCTCCGATGACGAAGATTAAAATAATACGTAGTACACAAGAATTTCTTTTGCATGCTATTAATTTAGAGGATCAAATATAGAAGAATTGAATGTGGACAAGTAGATTTGATAACTGACCGGTCAGTAGCCGTAAAGGCGGATACAACCAGAATTTTGTTCAATGGCATTTCCTTAATAGTTTTGCTCGGTCAGTCGGTCTTAATGCATAACACGACTTTCAGGTGCCAGATCAAGATGCTACCGTAGTACTACTATGAAAGCTAGCTTTGGTGCGGACGAGCAGGTCGTCACTTGATTATACTTTTATTACGATTGCTCTTATGAAGTCGAACCACATCCATCAAGGCAAAAGTGACAGAGTGTTGGTGAGGACAGAAAATTGGTTATCCGGAATCATAACGAGAATGGTCGCGGAAAACGTACCCAGCACTCTTCTATTCTAATGCTAGAAATGAGCAGGCAATAATGTGGTCTCACTACAAATGGCCATCCGACTTATATAGCAAACCCAATACTTCATTCATGAAGAAAGGGTACGTCATGTTGAGAACAGGAGTGAAAGCTTTCTTTCTCATGCTTCATTAGGGTTGTTGATCCACCCTTCCGTTACTTTTCTCCACAATCGATTCATTACATTGTTCGGGCACGCAGTTTCCCATGCTTATCAAGCCAGCTCGAGCATTTATGAAAACGTCTCGCGTGGTCGCCTTCACCACGGCCGGCGTAGCCGTAGCCCGTAGGTACTACTCTCTTCATTCGGGTCTGTTAGAGAGAATGGACGTTTGGCTTCCGAGCACCATGGAGGGTTTTTTTAAATAATTTAAAATTAAAAATTCTCGGCTTTAAAAAAATCTGAAAAAAATTATGCAAGTAAACAAGGATGTTATTTATATGTGTGTAAAATTTCAGGATGAAAAACGTTGAAATGCGATCTATATAAAAAAGATAAATTCATGATCTGTGAGGATGAATAGTATCATGTGTTAAAAACCTTTAAATTTGTCTTTTTTGCACAGCCCTCATTCAACATATTTTGCCCTAAAAATTGACACACATGTGTGTTACGCCCTTACATATCTTTGTATTTTTTTACAACATTTTGAAATATAAAATATGAAATTTATGAAATTTGAATTTCCAATTTAAAGGCCTCTATGGAGGCCGAGCTCCAAAAGCAATTTCCGGCTGTTAGAGCCCTTCTTATTTAAGATGAAAGTTTGATCATAAATTTAACTAATAAATTATAAACTATATGTCACAAAATTACATAGTGAGAACCCTCTTTCAAATACAGATTCAACTTTTTCGCGAATGTGCACACATTACATATCATCACATTGATATAAAAGGTGAAAAAATACAGTTTTCAGTTACAAGAGCCATGCGTACACAACCCGGCGTGGGCCTGGAGCAGTGAGAGGTAGGGGCTGCTTATCCCCAATACATCAAAAGAGTTATATCTCTTAGGAATCATGATTGCCAAGCCGTTGTCGTCGGCGCTAGCCCATAGACGCTCGTCTTTTTGGATGCACTCCAATAGTCTCACGGTGGATGGCTGAAAGTGATCGAAGATACATCCGTTCCTATGCTTCCAAATCACCCATGCGGTGAGTGCGATGATGGAGTTGAGCCCTTTTCGAAGGGCGGCGGGGGATGTGGAGCATGCAGTGGTCCACCATTCTGCGAACGGTGTGTTCGGCTCGGGACCGTAGCAGTCGAGCGACACCATGAGAGGACCTCATGCCATACCTACCGCGAGAACAGGTAGGCAACGAGAGGTGATGTATATACTCGGTAGCCTGGTGGTGGCAAAGTGCACACATATCGTTGTGTGGCAACCCACGTCGAGCGAACGGTCTGCCATCCAACAACGATCCTGCAAGACATGCCACATGAAGACCTTATGCGTAAGGGGGCAGGTCTTCCATGTGAACTTTCAAGATGCACTAAGCGTAGAGCCGTGGAAGAGGGCCATGTAACATGATTTGGCCAAGTAGACGCCGGACTCTGTCCACCTCTAGCGCAACTCGTCCGGGCCAGCCTCAAGAGTTGTGGCCGCAGCATGCGCCAGAGTTCAACGTACTGCACAAGGGTGGCAGGGCCCAGGGCGCCAGCAATGTCACACACCCAAGTGCGTCCAGGTAGCCGCTCCGCCACCGTACGATCTTGGCGGCTGCGTTCAGGAACCAGCGCATAGACAAGCGGTGCGAGCTCCGAGATGGCCTTGCCATCAAGCCAGGGGTCGATCCAGAATTTGCAAGTCCATCCTGTTGGAAATATGCCCTAGAGGAAATGATAAAATAGTTATTATTATATTTCTTGTTTCAAGATAATCGTTTATTATCCATGCTATAATTGTATTGAATGAAAACATAGATACATGTGTGGATACATAGACAAAACAATGTCCCTAGCAAGCCTCTAGTTGGCTAGCTAGTTTGTCAAGGATAGTCAAGGTTTTCTGACTATGTGCAAGTGTTGTCACTTGATAACTACATCACATCATTAGGAGAATCATGTGATGGACTAGACCCAAATTATGAATGTAGCATATGATCGTGTCATTTTGTTGCTATTGTTTTCTGCATGTCAAGTATTTATTCCTATGACCATGAGATCATATAACTCACTGGCACCAGAGAATACCTTGTGTGTATCAAACGTCGCAACGTAACTGGGTGGCTATAAAGGTGCTCTACAGGTGTCTCCGAAGGTGTCCATTGAGTTAGTATGGATCAAGACTGGGATTTGTCACTCCGTGTGACGGAGAGGTATCTCGGGGCCCACTCGGTAGTACAACATCACACCCAAGCCTTGCAAGCAATGTGACTAAGTGTAAGTAATGGGATCTTGTATTAAGGAACGAGTAAAGAGACTTGCCGGTAACGAGATTGAAATAGGTATGCGGATACCGACAATCAAATCTCGGGCAAGTAACATATCAAAGGACAAAGGGAATGACATACGGGGTTATATGAATCCTTGGCACTGAGGTTCAACCGATAAGATCTTCCGAGAATATGTAGGATCCAATATGGGCATCCAGGTCCCGCTATTAAATATTAACCGAGGGGTGTCTCGGGTCATGTCTGCATAGTTATCGAACCCGCAGGGTCTGCACACTTAAGTTTCGATGATGTTTTAGTATAATTGAGTTATATGTGTTGTTACTGAATGTTGTTCGGAGTCCCGGATGAGATCACGGACGTCACGAGGGTTTCCGGAATTGTCCGGAAACGAATATTGATATATAGGATGGTTTCATTTGGTCACTGGAAAGTTTTGGGCATTTCCGGGAATGTACCGGGAGTGACGAACTGGTTCCGGGTGTTCACCGGGAGGGGCCCACCCACCCGGGAGTGAGCCCATGGCCTTAGGGTGGCGCACCAGCCCTTAGTGGGCTGGTGGAATCAGCCCAAGAAGGCTATGGCGCCACAAGTGAAAAAACCAAAGGAAAGAAGAAAAAAAGGAAAGAGGGAGGTTGGAAGGAAGAGGAGGACTCCTCCTTCCCAAACTGAATTGGAGGAGGAGTCCTCCACCCCCTTCGGACGGCGCACCCTTGGGGACCTTGTGCCCCAAGGCTAGCCCGTCCCCTCCTCCTATATATATTGGTGGTTTTAGGGTTTTTGAGATACAACTTTGCCACGTGCAACTCAAACCTATTCCACATAGTTTTACCTCTAGATCGGATTTCTCCGGAGCTCGGGCGGAGCCCTCCAGGAGTAGATCATCACCACCACCGGAGCGCCGTCACGCTGCCGGAGAACTCATCTACTTCTCCATCTCTCCTGCTGGGTCAAGAAGGTCGAGATCGTCATCGAGTTGTACGTGTGCTGAACGCGGAGGTGTCGTCCGTTCAGCGCTAGATCGGAACGGATCGTGGGACGATGGTGATTTGAATCACGAAGCCGTACCACTACATCAACCGCGTTTCTTAATGCTTCCCGCTTAGTGATCTACAAGGGTACGTAGATCTAATCTCCTCTCGTAGATGGACATCACCATGATAGGTCTTCGTGTGCGTAGGAAAGTTTGTGTTTCCCATGCAACGTTCCCCAACAGTGGCATCATGAGTCAGGTTCATGCGTAGATGTTATCTCGAGTAGAGCACAAAAGGTTTTGGGGACGTTGATGTTCAATTTGCTGCCCTCCTTAGTCTTTTATCGATTCGACGATATTGTTGGATTGAAGTGGCTCGGACCGACATTACTTGTACGCTTACGAGAGACTGGTTTCATCGACTAACATGCAACTCGTTGCATAAAGATGACTGGCGGGTGTCGGTTTCTTCAAGTTTAGTTGAATTGGTTTTGACCAAGGCGGACCTTGGAGAGAGGTTAAATATCAATTTGCACATCTCCATTGTGGTTTTTGCGTAAGTAAGATGAGATCATACTAGATACCCATAGCAGCCACGTAAAACATGCAACAACAAATTAGAGGAGGTCTAACTTGTTTTTGTAGGGTATGTTTGTGATATGATATGACCAATGACGTGATTTGATATATTGGATGTATGAGATGATCATGTTGTAATAGTTAATATCGACTTGCACGTCGATGCTACGACAACCGGCAGGAGCCATAGGGTTGTCTTTAAACTAACGTTTGTGTTTGCACATGCGTTTACTATATTGCTAGGTCGTAGCTTTAGTAGCAATAGCATAGATAGTACGACAACCTCGATGGCGGCACGATGATGGAGATCATGGTGTGGTTCCGGTGACAAGAAGATCATGCCGGTGCTTTGATGATGGAGATCAAGGAGCACAAGATGATGGCCATATCATGTCACTTATGAATTGCATATGATGTTAATCCTTTTATGCACCTTATTTTGCTTAGAATGACGATAGAATTATAAGGTGATCTCTCACTAAAATTTCAAGATGAAGTTGTGTTCTCCCTGACTATGCACCGTTGCGACAGTTCGTCGTTTCAAGACACCACATGATGATCGGGTGTGATAGACTCAACGTTCACATACAACGGGTGCAAAACAGTTGCACACACGGAACACTCGGGTTAAAACTTGACGAGCCTAGCATGTGCACACATGGCCTCGGAACAAATGAGTCCGAAAGGTCGAGCATGAATCGTATAGTTGATATGATTAGCATAGAGATGCTTACCACTGAAACTATTCTCAACTCACGTGATGATCGGACTTGAGCTAGTGAATTTGGATCATGTACCACTCAAATGACTAGAGATATGTACTTTCTGAGTGGGAGTTTATCAGTAATTTGATTAGTTAAACTATAATTATCTTAAACATAGTCTAAGTCCACTTTGCAATATTTGTGTTGTAGATCAATGGCTCACGTAATAGTCACCCAGAATTTTAATACGTTCCTAGAGAAAGCTAAGTTGAAAGATGATGGAAGCAACTTTGTAGACTGGCCTCGTAATCTAAAGCTACTCCTGCAAGCTCGGAATAAGGATTATGTCCTTAATGCCGCGCTAGGAGATGAACGACCCACTACGTCTAGCCAAGATGTTTTGAACGCCTGGTTAACACGTAAGGAGGACTACTCAGTAGTTCAATGTGCAGTCTTGTATGGCTTAGAGCCGGGACTTCAACGTCGCTTTGAGCGTCATGGAGCATATGAGATGTTCCAGGAGTAGAATTTTATCTTTCAGAAGAACGCCCAGATCGAGAGGTATGAGACCTCTGATAAATTCTATGCTTGCAAGATGGAGGAGAATTCGTGTGGCAGTGAACATGTGCTCAAAATGTTTGGGTACTCAAACTGTCTAGCTGAACTGGGGATTGAACTCCCGCAAGAGGCTAACACTGACAGAATTCTTCAATCACTGCCACCTAGCTATAAGAGCTTTGTGTTGAACTATAACATGCAAGGGATGAACAAGTCACCCGACGAGTTATTCAAGATGCTGAAAGTCGCAGTGTCAGAACTCCGGAAAGAGCATCAAGTGTTGATGGTCAATAAGACCACTGGTTTCAAGAGAAACGGCAAAGGCAAGAAGAGTAACTCCAAGAAAAGCGGCAAAATTGTTTCTAATCCGATGAAGAAACCCAAGGCTGGACCTAAGCCTGAAACAGAGTGTTATTATTGCAAGGGACTGGGTCACTGGAAGCGCAACTGCCCCAAGTATTTGGCTAATAAGAAGGCGGCCAAGGAAAAATCAGGTATATTTGATATACATGTTATTGATGTGTACTTAACCAACTCTCGTAGGAGTGTGTGGGTATTCGATATCGGTTCTGTTGCTCATATTTGCAACTCGAAGCAGGAACTGCGGAATAAACGAAGGCATGCGAAGGATGAAGTGACGATGCGCGTGGGAAATGGTTCCAAGGTTGATGCAATCACCGTCGGCATAGTCTCACTTCAGTTACTATCAGGATTAGTTATGAACTTAAATAATTGTTATTTAGTGCCTGCGTTAAGCATGAACATTATATCTGGATCTTGTTTATTGCGAGACGGTTACTCGTTTAAGTCAGAGAATAATGGTTGTTCTATTTCTATGAGTAATATCTTTTATGGTCATACACCTAATGTGAGAGGATTGCTCATATTAAATCTTGATAGCGATGATACACATATACATAATATTGAGACCAAAAGATGTAGAGTAAACAATGATAGCGCCATGTTTTTGTGGCACTGCCGCTTAGGTCATATTGGTGTAAAGCGCATGAAGAAACTCCATTCCGATGGGCTTTTGGAGTCACTTGATTTTGAATCACTTGACACGTGCGAACCATGCCTCTTGGGCAAGATGACTAAGACTGCGTTGTTCGGAACAATGGAGCGTGCAAGTGACTTGTTGGATATCATACATACCGATGTGTGCGGTCCAATGAGTGTGGAGGCGCGTGGCGGATATCTTTATTTTCTCACCTTCACTAACGATTTGAGTAGGTATGGATATGTCTACTTGATGAAGCACAAGTCTGAAACATTTGAGAAGTTCAAGCAATTTCAGAGTGAAGTTGAAAATCATTGTAACAAGAAGATCAAGTTCCTACATTCTAATCGTGGGGTGCATATCTGAGTTTTGAGTTTGGTGCTCACTTAAGACAATGTGGAATTGTTTCACAGTTGACACCGCCTGGAACACCACAGCGTAATGGTGTGTCCGAACGTCGTAAACGTACTTTGTTAGAAATGGTGCGATCTATGATGTCTCTTACCGATTTTGTCGTTATCGTTTTGGGATTATGCATTCGAGACAGCTGCATTCACTTTAAATAGGGCACCATCAAAATCCACTCAGACGACACCATACGAACTGTGGCATGGCAAAAGACCGAAATTGTCGTTTCTTAAATTTTGGGGATGTGATGCTTATGTCAAAAAGCTTCAGCCTGAAAAGCTGGAACCCAAAGCAGAAAAGTGTGTCTTCATAGGTTACCCAAAGGAGATAGTTGGGTACACCTTCTATCTCAAATCTGAGGGAAAAGTATGTGTTGCTAAGAACGGAGATTTTCTTGAGAAGGAGTTTCTTTCGAAAGAATTGAGTGGGAGGAAGATAGAACTTGATGAGGTTGTCAAACCTGTAGTCCCTCTAGATGGTGGCGCAGGGCAAGGGGAAACCCCTGTCGAAGCGACGCCGGTTGAGGAGGAAGTTAATGATGATGATCTTGAAACTTCGGATCAAGTTCCTATCGGACCTCGCAGGTCGACAAGATTACGTACTACTCGTGAGTGGTACGGTAATCATGTCTTATCAATCATTTTGTTAGACAACAATGAACCTGCAAATTATGAAGAAGTAATTGTGGGCCCGGATTCCAACAAATGGCTGGAGGCCATGAAGTCCGAGATAGGATCTATGTATGAAAACAAAGTGTGAACTTTGGAAGTATTACCTAAAGGCTGGAAGGCTATTCAGAACAAATGGGTCTTTAAGAAGATGGACGCGGATGGTAATGTGACCGTTTATAAAGCTCGACTTGTGACAAAGGGTTTTCACAAGTTCAAGGAGTTGACTACGATGAGACGTCCTCACCGGTAGCGATGCTTAAGTCCGTCCAAATCATGTTAGCAATAGCTGCATTTTTCGATTATGAAATCTGGCAGATGGATGTCAAAACGGCGTTCCTTAACGGTTTTCTTAAGGAAGAGTTGTATATGATGCAACCCGAAGGTTTTCTCGATCCAAAGAATGCTAACAAAGTATGTAAGCTCCAGTGATCCATTTATGGACTGGTGCAAGCATCTCGGAGTTGGAATATGCGCTTTGATGAGGTGATCAAAGCATTTGGGTTTATACAAGTGGTTGGAGGATCTTGTATTTACAAGAAAGTGAGTGGGAGCTCTGTGGCGTTTCTAATATTATATGTGGATGACATATTTCTGATTGGAAACAACGTGGAGTTTTTGGAGAGCGTAAAGGATTACTTGAATAAAAGTTTCTCTATGAAGGACCTAGGAGAAGCTCCTTACATTCTAGGCATTAAGATATATAGGGATAGATTGAGACGCCTGATAGGACTTTCACAAAGCACATACCTTGATAAAGTTTTGAAGAAGTTCAAAATGGAACAGTCCAAGAAAGGGTTCTTGCCAGTGTTACAAGGTATAAAATTGAGTAAGACTCGGTGCCCAGCAACTGCGGAAGATAGAGAACAAATGAGTTCCGTCCCCTATGCTTCAGCCATAGGTTCTATCATGTATGCAATGTTGTGCGCTAGACCAGACGTCAGCTTGGCCATAAGTATGGCAGGCAGGTTTCAAAGTAATCCAGGAGTGGATCACTGGACGGCGGTCAAGAATATTCTGAAGTACTTGAAAAGGACTAAGGAAATGTTTCTCATTTATGGAGGTGACGAAGAGCTCGTCGTAAAGGGTTACATCGTCGCAAGCTTTGACACTGATCCGGATGACTCTAAGTCTCAAACCGGATACGTATTTATTCTTAATGGGGGTGCGGTAAGATGGTGCAGTTCCAAGCAAAGCGTCGTAGCAGATTCTACATGTGAAGCGGAGTACATGGCTGCCTCGGAGGCAGCTAAGGAGGGTGTCTGGATGAAGCAGTTCATGACGGATCTTGGAGTTGTGCCGAGCGCACTAAATCCAATAACTCTATTCTGTGACAACACTGGTGCCATTGCTTTAGCAAAGGAACCAAGGTTTCACAAGAAGACCAGGCATATCAAACGACGCTTCAACCTCATCCGCGACTACGTCGAAGGAGAGGACGTGAATATTTGCAAAGTGCACACGGATCTGAATGTAGCAGATCCGCTCACTAAACCTCTTCCACGGGCAAAACATGATCAACACTAGAACTGTATGGGTGTTAGATTTATTACAATGTAAATCGCTTGGCGATGTGAGGACTAGATTATTGACTCTAGTGCAAGTGGGAGATTGTTGGAAATATGCCCTAGAGGCAATGATAAAATAGTTATTATTATATTTCCTGTTTCAAGATAATCGTTTATTATCCATGCTATAATTGTATTGAATGAAAACATAGATACTTGTGTGGATACATAGACAAAAGAATGTCCCTAGCAAGCCTCTAGTTGGCTAGCCAGTTGATCAAGGATAGTCAAGGTTTTCTGACTATGTGCAAGTGTTGTCACTTGATAACTAGATCGCATCATTAGGGGAATCATGTGATGGACTAGACCCGAATTATGAACGTAGCATGTGATCGAGTCATTTTGTTACTACTGTTTTGTGCGTGTCAAGTATTTATTCCGATGACCATGAGATCATATAACTCACTAGCACCGAAGGAATACTGATGGGGTCATAGTCCTAGGGTAGGGTCATAGGCCTGCCCTACACGTCCTACCCAAGGAATACCCCACACAAGGGACAGGACCTTAAGTATGCCCCGACTGAATTAAGGTGCCCCCATCATCCAGTCGGTAGCAGGCCCGGAATCATCCAGTTGGAGATTAACATTCGGAGAACACCGGGCCTACCGACTGGATACACTCAGTGCGCCGTAACCTCTCTGGAGGGAAACTGTTGTACGTTTCCGGGTGCATTTACTAGCATTTAGAGCATACGTTACCTGTAACGTATGCATTCAATCGCCACTACTCCACCCTTGAATCAGAACCGTTGTGGAGGGCAGCGCACTCTATATAAGCCGCCCTCCCCCACTGGTAAAAGGGTTAGCAAATCTTTGTACTCTATATCACACTCGGTAACAAGCTCCGAGAGCACTGAGACGTAGGGCTGTTACCTCCACCGCAGAGGGGCCTGAACTCATACAACCTCGCCGTAGCTAGGACTCTGCCCATCTCATTCGTACCCTACACATCTACTGTCAGGCTTATACCCAGGACAGTTGGCGCCCACCGTGGGGCAGGCGTCTAAGCGACTTCCGGCGAGTTTGCGACTACTTCCTTTCGTCATGTCGTCCGGTGGAGGTTCGAGCATGGGTCACCAAATCCTTTTCGGCGCTCTCTCCTTTATCGTCGACGATTCGGTGTGGCTTCGGGAGGCACCTCACGACGTCGAGGCGCTTCCCCGTCGCGGGGCCACACACTTCTGTGTCGGTGCTCGCGGCGTTCTTCTTCTCCAACAATCGGCTCCATTGCCGGCTTGCACCTTCGTCACGCGCCGCAGCAAACGATCTCGCAGTCCGCGTCTACAACGTTGGGTGCAACATGCCCGAGCGCGTCAGTTCGCGTCCTCTCAAGTGGCGGTTCTGGAGTCTGTTGTGGTTGCCCCGCGTCCCCAATGCTCGGGCTCGGTTCCGACTGAGCTCCCTTCCGAGTACATGGGCCTCGGGCCTGCAGCAGAAGTTCACATGGCCAACACCCATGAAGATCCCCATCAGGCTGGCCGGAACGAGCGCGAAGCCGGTGAAGCATCCGGTGCACGCCGTCCGCCTCGCCGTTCTGCCAGTCGGCACACCCGGCAGAGCAACGTAGAGTTGTTCCGCACAGCTGTCCTCAACTTGGCTGCGGTAGCCAAGATCGCCGATTCCCTCCAACCGACTGATTCAGATGCAGGAAGAGGAATCAAGCAGATCCGTGCTCTGTTGCACATGGCGCAGCAGCAGAATTCGGCAGTCTCCCAGTCACACAATCGGATCCACAATAGTTCCGCCCATGCAAACACACATCGGTCGGTTCACAGTCCCGGCTCCTATCAGCACCACACGGGAGGCAGTCGTTCCATGGTCCATGAAGATCGTCGCCGTTCGCGCACCCCTCCGCGGGGTGGGCCCTATGGGTCCCGACATCATGATGATCAGCGTTCAGTCGGCGACACTTATGACCCGAGACCCGACGCAAGAGGGCGAATCGCCCAGCAAAGAGTCGACACAGGTCGAGCCCATCGCGATGGCCACGATCTGGATCGTCCAAGTGGCGGCAGGACCATCGTGTCCGGCCCCGAGTGTTTTAGTCGAGCCATCCGCTCGGCTGACATCCCGCCCAACTTCCGATTGGCAGCGGGAATTGGTAAATTTACAGGGGAATCCAAGCCTGAAACATGGCTAGACGATTACCGAGTGGCAGTCCAGATCGGAGGAGAGGACGACTATGTCGCTATGAAGCACCTCCCTCTGATGCTCGACGGCTCGGCGCGAGCTTGGCTGAACCAGTTAGCCCCCTCAAGCATTTACAGTTGGGCAGATCTTGCCCGAGTGTTCATCAGGACCTTCGAAGGGACGTGCAAACGCCCTGCAGGCCTTGTGGAGCTTCAGCATTGTGTCCAGAAGCCGAATGAGCCCTTGCGTGACTTATCCAGCAATGGACGACTCTTTATCACACGGTGGAGAGCGTCACCGAGCATCAAGCAGTCTGCGCATTCAAGGCAGGCGTACGGTACAGAGAGTTGTACCTAAAGTTCGGCCGGACAGGCGACATCTCCATGAGCAAGATGATGGAGATAGCTGCTCGTTATGCAAATGGCGAGGAAGAAGACCGCATCCGGAGCGGCAAACACAAGACAGTCGGCGATACCGACGGAGGTAACACTCGGAAGCAGAAACAGAAGGTTCCACCAACACCGCAAGCAGAAGCTGCAGCTGTAACCAACGCCAAGTTCAAGGGCAAAGGGAAAGCGCGGTTTACCCCCAAGAAGAAGCCGTTCAATAATCCCATCCTGGATCAGCCTTGTCCAATACACACGAAGATGGACGAAGAAGGCAATCCCATATACGCGAAGCATACCACTCGGCAGTGTCTTCTCCTGATCCAGGGGTTCAGCGAAGGACAACCGAGTGAGAAGAATCCTGAACAAGATGAGGAGGATAAGGGGGATCCGTTCCCCCAAGTCCATGCAACCCTCATGATTTTTGCTGATGTCGAAAGCAAGAGTCGACTGAAGCTAGTGAACAGAGAGGTCAAAATGGCCGTTCCGACTGCTCCCAAGTTCCTTAGATGGTCTCAGACTGCGATCACCTTTGATCAGTCGGATCATCCAACGCATGTCCCCACTCCAGGAAGACAGGCTCTGGTCGTCGACCCGGTGGTGGAAGGAGTCCGACTGCGCAAAGTCCTCATGGACGGCGGTAGCGGACTGAACATCATGTACGCTGACACCCTCAAGGGAATGGGCATTCCAATGTCCAGACTCAGCGAGAGCCATATGCAGTTCCACGGAGTCGTCCCCGGGCGGAAGGCCAAGTCACTCGGTCAGATCGCGTTGGACGTCACTTTCGGCTCCGACAAGAACTTTCGCAAGGAGAAGCTCACATTCGAGGTGGTGGATTTCCACAGTGCTTACCATGCGATTCTGGGCCGCCCGGCGTACGTGAGTTTCATGGCACGCCCGTGCTATGTGTACTTGAAGTTGAAGATGCCAGGTCCAAAAGGCGTTATCACCATCACCTGCAACCGTCAGCAAACTGAGGAGTCTCTGCAAGAGGGATCAAGGATCGCCGACCAGCAGATGGCTGTACTTGAGCTCGAAGAGTACAAGAAGACAGTCGACCCTACCGACCTGATGCGCTCGAAGAAACCAGCTTCTGAGTCCGCGTTCGAGTCGGCGGGAGAGACGAAGAAAATTAGCATCCACCCGACGGACGAGTCTGCCGCCCCGATGAACATCTCCACCACCCTCGATCCTAAATAGGAAGCCGAGCTCACCCAATTCCTTCGTGAGAACTGGGACATCTTCGCATGGAAGCCTTCAGACATGCCGGGTGTTCCCAGGGAGTTGGCTGAGCACCGACTGCATGTGGATCCCGTCGCTCGGCCCGTCCGAGAGCGCCTGCGTCGGTCCGCCGCGCACAAGAGGAAGGCAATCGGAGAAGAGGTGGCCAAGCTGCTGGCTGCCAACTTCATTCGCGAGGTTCACCACTCTGAGTGGCTCGCCAATGTCGTCATGGTGCCCAAGAAGGACAAATCACTCCGAATGTGCATTGATTTCAAACACCTCAATAAGGTCTACCCGAAAGACCATTTTCCGCTCCCCCGCACAGATCAAATTGTCGATTCGACTTCAGGATGCGAGCGTTCGTCATTCCTTGATGCCTACTCGGGTTATCATCAGATCCGTCTGTATGGTCCCGATGAGTTGAAAACAGCCTTCATCAGCCCGTTTGGGTGCTTCTGCTACATCACTATGCCTTTCTGTCTGAAGAATGCAGGAGCTACCTTTATGCGCATGATCCAAAAATGTCTCCTCGACCAGATCGGTCGCAATGTGGAGGCATACATGGACGATATCGTAGTCAAGTCATGCAAAGGTTCCGACCTGCTGACTGACTTGGCAGAAACATTCGCCAACCTTTGTAGGTACGATATCAAGCTAAACCCAGCCAAGTGTTCATTCGGTGTTCCCAGCGGAAAGTTACTCGGTTTCTTCGTTTCCGAACGAGGAATCGATGTTAACCCCGAAAAGATCGGGACCATCGTCCGAATGGATAGGACGGTCAGAATACACGATGTTCAACGGCTCACAGGTTGCCTAGCGGCTTTGTGTAGGTTCATCAGTCGACTCGGCGAAAAAGCACTTCCTCTGTACCGGCTCATGAAGAAGTCAGATACCTTCGAGTGGACAGACGAAGCCCAAGTCGCATTCGACGACCTCAAAGTCCTACTTTCCACCCAGCCGGTTCTTACTGCTCCGCTCAGTAAAGAGCCCCTTCTTCTATATATCGCGGCTATAAATCAAGTCGTCAGTACTGTTCTTACAGTCGAACGAGAAGAAGAAGGCAAAGCATACAAAGTTCAGCGGCCAGTGTACTCCGTCTCCGAAGTCCTGACCCCTTCCAAGCAGAGGTATCCCCATTATCAAAAGCTTATCTATGGGATCTATATGACTGCGAAGAAGGTGGCCCATTATTTCCAAGACCACTCGGTATCTGTCGTTTCTGATGCTCCGTTGTCGGAAATTCTCCACAATCGGGACGCATCGGGCCGAGTGGCGAAGTGGGCGATGGAGATGTTGTACTGCGACATCAAGTTCGAGGCCAAGAAAGCTATTAAGTCTCAAGTCCTGGCTGACTTTATAGCAGAATGGGTAGAACAACAGCAACCGACTCACATCTACTCGGCTCATTGGACAATGTTCTTCGATGGGTCTAAGATGTTGAATGGATCCGGCGCTGGTGTTGTGATCATATCGCCAAAAGCTGACAAGCTCAAGTACGTGCTTCAGATACACTTTGATTCCTCTAACAATGAGGCAGAGTATGCAGCTCTTCTCTACAGATTGCGCATGGCCATCTCACTCGGCGTCCGTCGCCTGATGGTCTACGGCGATTCGGACTTGGTGGTCAACCAAGTGATGAAAGAGTGGGACGTAAGGAACCCCACCATGACGACATACTGCAATGCAGTCAGGAAGCTGGATAAGAAGTTTGAAGGTCTAGAACTTCATCATGTTCCGAGACTGAAGAACCAAGCAGCTGATGAGTTGGCGAAACTCGGATCCACTCGGAGACCAGTCCCGAGTGACGTCTGTCTCGAGCACCTCCATCTTCCCTCAGTCAAAGAAGATCCCTTCACTGAAGAACCAGTACAACCCAAAAGCACAACAGATCCGACTGAAGTCGATGTGCCTGTTGTGGTTGATCTGGTCACAGAAATTCTGGTAGTCATTCCTGATTGGACTGTGCCGATCATGGCATTTATGTTGAGACAAGAACTTCCAGAAGATGAAGTCCAAGCCCGGCAAATAGTTCGCAGGTCGAAGGCATTTACTGTCATTGACGGTCAATTGTACAAGGAGAGTGTTTCAGGCGTCCTCCAACGTTGCATTTCCCCAGAGGAAGGACAGTTGATCTTAGAGGATATCCACTCGGGAACCTGCGGCCATCACGCTTCTTCGAGAGCAATCGTCGCCAAGGCGTTCAGAGCTCGATTCTTCTGGCTGCAGGCTAACGAGATGGCCAAAGCTATGGTCGACCGATGTGAAGGCTGTCAGTTCTACTCCAACAAGTCCCACAAGCCAACATCTGCACTTAAGACAATCCCACTTGTGTGGCCATTTGCAGTTTGGGGATTAGACACAGTCGGACCATTCAAGACAGGCCAAGGAGGCTACACACATCTGTTGGTGGCAGTCGACAAGTTTACCAAATGGATAGAAGCCAAGCCCATCAAGAAACTCGATGCCTCAACAGCTGTCAAGTTTGTCACGGACATCATTTCCAGATTCGGGGTGCCTCACAGCATAATCACAGACAATGGGACAAACTTTGACTCGGAGAGATTCAAAGGCTTCTGTGCGAGTCAGGGTATCCGAGTGGATTTTGCTTCCGTAGCACATCCGCAATCCAATGGACAAGCTGAGCATGCGAATGGACTTATCCTTCAAGGTTTGAAGCCTCGACTCTTGCGAGAGGTAGGACATGCTGCTGGTGCATGGGTCACCGAGTTACCTTCAGTACTTTGGGGCCTCTGCACCACTCCAAACCGATCAACGGGACGATCGCCGTTCTTCCTCGTCTATGGAGCAGAAGCGGTCCTTCCGAGTGACCTGCTTCACAATGCCCCGCGAGTCGAACTCTTCTCCGAAGCCGAAGCACAACAAGCAAGGCAAGATGGAGTCGATCTTCTAGAGGAGGAGCGTGATATGGCACTCACTCGCTCAACAATTTACCAGCAAGATCTGCGACGCTTTCACGCACGTCACTTCAGGAGTCGCACATTCCAAGCTGGCGATTTAGTGCTTCGAGTGGATCAGCAAAGACCACACAAGTTGGCTCCGGCCTGGGAAGGGCCTTTCATCATTTCCAAGGTGCTGAACAACGGAGCATACAGACTATACAACATTCAGAGGGAGACAGACGAGCCGCGTGCATGGAACGGAGATCTCCTCAAGCGTTTTCATACGTGATCGTCGACTGAAGCAGTGTAGCGAACAAGTTTGAAGAAATAATATATTCAGCAGATTCAGTTTTGCGCAGATTCAAAGTTCTCACACACACAAAAAAAACTTAGCTGCGGTCCTGCATCGCCTAAGTACTCACTTCCGCCGAGTGTGCACTATACGTCGCACTCAGAGACTTAGTTGCGATCCTGCATCACCTAAGTACTAACCTCCTCCGAATGTGCACTATAGGTCGCACTCGGGGACTTAGCTGTGATCAAGAATCACCTAAGTACTACCTTCCTCCGAGTGTGCACTTCACGTCGCGCTCGGGGACTTAGCCGCGATCCTGCATCGCCTAAGTACTAACCTCCTCCGAGTGTGCACTATGCGTCGCACTCGGGGACTTAGCTGTGATCGAGAATCACCTAAGTACTACCTTCCTCCGAGTGTGCACTTCACGTCGCACTCGGGGACTTAGATGTGATCAAGAATCACCTAAGTACTAACCTCCTCCGAATGTGCACTATACTTTGCACTCGGGGACTTAGCTATGATCAAGAATCACCTAAGTACTACCTTCCTCCGAGTGTGCACTTCCCGTCGCGCTCGGGGACTTAGCCGCGATCCTGCATAGCCTAAGTACTAACCTCCTCCGAGTGTGCACTATGCGTCGCACTCAGGGACTTAGCTGTGATCAAGAATCACCTAAGTACTACCTTCCTCCGAGTGTGCACTATACGTCGCAATCGGAGACTTAGCTGCGATCCTGCATCGCCTAAGTACTAACCTCCTCCGAATGTGCACTATACGTCGCACTCGGGGACTTAGCTGTGATCAAGAATCACCTAAGTACTACCTTCCTCCGAGTGTGCACTTCACGTCGCACTCGGGGACTTAGCTGTGATCAAGAATCACCTAAGTACTACCTTCCTCCGAGTGTGCACTTCACGTCGCGCTCGGGGACTTAGCCGCGATCCTGCATCGCCTAAGTAATAACTCCCTCCGAGTGTGCACTATACGTCGCACTCGGAGAATTAGCTGTGATCACGAATCGCCTAAGTATTAACATCCTTCGAGTGTGCACTATACGTCGCACTCGGAGCCTTAGCTGTGATCAAGAATCCCTAAGTAATAACTTCCTCCGAGCGTGAACTATACGTCACACTCGGCGACTTAGCTGCGATCCTGAATCGCCTAAGTCTTAATCTCCTCCGAGTGTGCACTATACGTTGCACTTGGAGACTTAGTTGTGATCACGAATCGCCTAAGTATTAACATCCTCCGAGTGTGCACTATACGTCGCACTCGGAGACTTAGCTATGATCAAGAATCGCCTAAGTAATAACTTCCTCCGAGCGTGAACTATACGTCACACTCGGCGACTTAGCTGCGATCCTGAATCGCCTAAGTCTTAATCTCCTCCGAGTGTGCACTACAAGTCCCACTTGGGGACTTAGACGTGACCAAGAATCACCTAAGTCTTACTCTTCTCCGAGTACGCACTAAGTGTTCCACTCGAAACAACATTTCAACAAAAGACTAAATGTTTTCATTCCGACAACATAAGTCCAAAAACAATAGCTGACTCAGTGCGGATCAAGATTACCCGCACCGATCTAAAAGTATGACGGCCAACAGAAGTGGCCACAGTATCTTACAGGTAAACACTCGGCATACCGAGGATAAAGTTTGATCACGCGTCAGCTGGGCCGGCGTCAGGACTAGAGGGCTCCACAAAAGTGTCCAAGTCGATTCCATCAGCGATGCGGGTGGCAGTCTCAAGGAACGTCTCCATGAAGTCTTTGAATTGAAGCTTCTTCGTGTTGGCGACCTTCAATGCTTTCAGCTTATCTTCCCGCACCTCCTTGCAATGGACCCGGACCAAGGACAGCACAACGTCAGCACCGCAACGCGCTGCCGATTTCTTCCAGGATTGCACTCGGTCCGGAATCTCCTCCAGTCGCCCCAACAGAGTCTCCATCTCCTGCCGCGACTCGTCTTCCGGCCAAAGCTCCTTCTCAATGCGGCCGATGACTTCTCTCAGTCGGCTGACGAAAGGACCCACTTTGCCTACACGGATATGCGCCCGGAGCAGATCCCGGTTGGCGTCCTCGCCAAGTGGCACATTGTCCTTCATGGACCGCTCTACAGCCGCCGCTTCAGCTTCGGCGTCACCACAAAAATCTGCGTCAAACGAGCAAACAGACAGTAAAAACCGAGTGTTCGTCACACGGTACAACCACTCGACAAAGCATAAGACTTACCTGCCAGACGAGTCATCATCTGGACAGCCCAGTCGTTGACATACTTCTCCTGAGCTGTCCATCGTTTGTTCCGAACAACCATTTGATTGTGCAGTTCAGTCCTGTGTTTCTTCAGTCTCTCCACCTCCGCCTCCAACACCCTGTTTGCCTCCAGCGCCTCCTCCAAGGACTTCTCCCGAACTTCCAGCACGTCCTTCATGCCGGCCATGGCGAGCATTGCAGGTTCCAGTTCACCAGCATACTGGTTCCTCTCCGCCCTCAAGGCTTCATAAGCAGTTCCCATTTCACAAGTTTTCTACACCACGAAACAAAGGGTAATCAGCAAGTTTCTCAATACATAGTATAAGTTCTTCAGACCCCTGCCGACGCAAGCAGTCGACAGCGGTCTCGGGGACTACACCCAGTGGGTTCACTAAGAGTGACCCCACTGGCATGCACCTCAAGCAGGCCCGCCCTATTGAGATGCATGTTTTCACCTACGCCTCAGGGGCTAATACTACTCCACCTGCGTGCAACTTACTCTCGAAGACTCTTACCGCAAGAGCGCTCCGACTGCAATAAGTACTCGCACTCGGAAATATTGTCTACGGACACAACTAAACTAAAGACCAAATGTATAAAGACAACTGTCGGTGCAAGCACTCGACAGAAGTCTCGGGGACTACACCCACTGGGTTCACTCAGAGTGAACCCATTGCAAATAGCAGACAACACCCAGTGGGTTACAGAAGAAAAGTAAGTACTTACTAGACTACTTACTCGGATGTCATTGCGCAGCTCCAAGCTCCGCCGGTACAAGGCCGCAACGGAGTCATAAGCCCTCTTGGCCTCGCTGGCCATCAGCTCCACCTGGATCATGGCCCCCTTGGCCGCCCCCACCAGCTCCTCTGGGACACACCGAATGCTGAATTTAGCATTCGATGAACCGGGGATCATGGGAAGTTCCTGGGGCATCCCAAGGTTCGCCCCAGTAGGTTCCTCACCCACCGGCACCGGTTCAGTCGGTGGAGGCACTTCAGTCGGTGGAGGCACTTCGGTCGGGGGAGCGCTGGCGGCAGGGGCAGCAGCAGGAAGAGCGGCCTCAAGGATAGGCTCCAGGACAGGCTCTAGGACAGGTTCCACGACGGGGTCGGCTCTCCCCTGGTCACCCTCGTCCAGGCAGATCGCTCCTAACAAGCCAAATAACATAACGTCTCAGAAAAAGAAAAGGATGGCGCAGTCTACAGGAATAAAATACCTGACTCTCCCACAACATACCTGGCTGAGATGAAACGACGTCGTCCGTGTCCATGGGGTCGTCCCCTTGGCGGGCCGGCGAGGTCGCAGAAGTGGCAACCCTGTCGAGTGAAGTCCATTCGACTTGTAAAGCAGGAGTTCACTCGGTCAACAGAAAGAGCCGAAAGTTAGATTCACTTACGTGGAGGTGACGGGGATGGCCATCCTCATCCGCGGCAGAGCCTTCCTAGGTTTGGGCCCACTCGGCTTGGGCGCCCTGGAGGACTGGCCTGCAAGTTCAGCGGCTACGTCCCTGGCCCTCTTGGTGCCTCGAACACTCGGTACCGCCGGGGCAGCAGGCGGAGCACTCGACGACGTAGGAGGGGCTGAAGGGACGGCATGCTCATGCCGACGCTTACTCCGATGCTCTGGCCGCGGAGGTGGCGAATCTAGCTCTTCATCCTCTTCCTCTTCCTCGCTGTCTTCCTCCTCCGACTCCCCGCTGTCGGAGACGTATTCGGCCCTCTCCACGCTCCCCTCCTGGCTGCCTTCTTCCTCCTCCTCCTCCAGATTCCCGTTCGAGACGGGGGAAGACCAGTTGGTCCACTCCTGCATGAGGTTCAGTCGGAAACATTAAGCATCACACGGAGATATAAATAAACGACTGAAATCAAGACAGTTCAATGCACTCGGCTAATGCTACTCACCTGATTCAGTGGAGGGTTGTCCGCGCAGTAAGGCATCACTCGGCGGGCTCCTTTGGGGTTCTCACAGGGACCCGTGATTTGGAGCACCCATGAGGTCACCTTCTCCTCGAGAATGCCCTCCACGTTGGTCCGAGTGGAATCCTCGGGCCCTATGTAGTGCCACATAGCATGGTGGCGGGCCTGCAGAGGCTGGATTCGCCGACCGATGAAGACTTCCAGCAGGTCAATACCGGTGACCCCCCTCCTGACAACATCCACGAGTGCCTCGACCAAAGGATGGATGTCGTTCTTCTCGGCTTTCGAGAGGGCGAGTTGTTTGGGCGGAGCAGGGCGGTCTAGACTAAATGGAGGCAGTCGAGTCGACGCGTTCGGACAGGCTATGTCCTGGCAGTAGAACCACGTCGACTGCCAATTCCTAACCGACTCGCTCAACTGGAGAGCAGGGTAGCTGCTCCGACTCTTCTTCTGAAACCCTAAACCCCCGCAGAGCTGGAGGAGATGCGTCTTGTCATCCGACTGACTAAGACGTTTGATGGTTTGAGAGCGGGTGGAGAAGATATGTTTGAATAAACCCCAATGGGGGGGCAACCGATAAAGCACTCGCACATAACAATGAAGGCAGAAAGGTGGGCGATGGCATTCGGAGGGAAGTGATGGAGTTGAGCACCAAAATGATTCATGATACCTTTGAAGAAAGGATGCGGGGGCAGAGAGAAACCTCTCTGAACATGGCTGAGGAGCAAGACGCGCTCCCCCTCCCGTGGCGCCGGCTCGACCTCATCGTCCGCCGGCAGCCTCCAGGACTTATGCACGAGCTGGCCGTGCTCTACCAGCTCCAGCAGGTCCCCCTCCGTCACCGTGGAGGGGAGAAAGTCTCCCTGGATCCATCCCGCCGGCAACGGTCGCTGCCGCCGCTGAGCAGCCGCCGCCTTGGTCTTCTTCTTCCTCGCCTCCATCTTGCTGGTCTGACCTCTGGTCATGGCGGCGACGGTGAGCTCTCGAGAAGGAGGGGAAGAGGAGGGCATATAGGTGCAGGAGGTGGTGAGGAAGACGGAGCAAGCAAGAGCAAAGGATTCGGCGAGCGTAACCGAAAGGTCTCGTCGCCCAGAGTTAAATAGAGCATCGACTGGGTCGCTGGCGAGCGGGCCCGGAATCTTATCTGCCCAACCAGCCGCTGCGATATCAGTGGAGGAGTTGACGGCGCGAGGATCGAGGAGTCAGGCGCTACTCAAGCGCGCTGACGTCGTCCCCGCTAAGCGCGCGGAACCCAAAATTTGAGATCCCGAAAAATCCACCGCTGTCAGTTGACCGGTCGCGTCAAAAGATGCCATGGAAGCACTCGGTTCCCGACAGTCTGTTTCGCAAGCACTTCCACTCGGAGCGTTGGTCGATAGAGAGATAAAATGGATAAGGGCAAGCAACGCCCAAGCCGAACCTAGGTCAGTCAGATCTGAACCTCAAGCACCGCTTCGACGTTTCAACCCCAATCCATTCGGGGACTAATGATGGGGTCATAGTCCTAGGGTAGGGTCATAGGCCTTCCCTACACGTCCTACCCAAGGAATACCCCACACAAGGGACAGGACCTTAAGTATGCCCCGACTGAATTAAGGTGCCCCCATCATCCAGTCGGTAGCAGGCCCGGAATCATCCAGTCGGAGATTAACATTCAGAGAACACTGGGCCTACCGACTGGATACACTCGGTGCGCCTTAACCTCTTTGGAGGGAAATTGCTGTACGTTTCCGGGTGCATTTACTAGCATTTAGAGCATACGTTACCTGTAACATATGCATTCAATCGCCACTACTCCACCCTTGAATCAGAACCGTTGTGGAGGGCAGCGCACTCTATATAAGCCGCCCTCCCCCACTGGTAAAAGGGTTAGCAAATCTTTGTACTCCATATCACACTCGGTAACAAGCTCCGAGAGCACTGAGACGTAGGGCTGTTACCTCCACCGCAGAGGGGCCTGAACTCATACAACCTCGCCGTAGCTAGGACTCTGCCCATCTCATTCGTACCCTACACATCTACTGTCAGGCTTATACCCACGACAAATACCTTGTGTGAATCAAACATCCCAACGTAACTGGGTAAATATAAAGGTGTTCTACATGTGTCTCTGAAGGTGTCCGTTGAGTTAGTATGGATCAAGACTGGGATTTGTCACTCCTTGTGACGGAGAGGTATCTCGGGGCCGACTCGGTAATACAACATCACACACAAAGCTTGCAAGCAATGTGACTAAGTGTAAGTCACGGGATCTTATATTACGGAACGAGTAAAGAGATTTGCCGGTAACGAGATTGAAATAGGTATGCGGATACCGACGATCAAATCTCGGGCAAGTAACATACCGAAGGACAAAGGGAATGACATACGGGATTATATGAATCCTTGGCACTGAGGTTCAACCGATAAGATCTTCGGAGAATATGTAGGATCCAATATGGGCATCCAGGTCCCGCTATTGGATATTGATCGAGGGGTGTCTCGAGTCATGTTTGCATAGTTCTCGAACCCGCAGGGTTTGCACACTTAAGGTTCGATGATGTTTTAGTATAGTTGAGTTATATGTGTGGTTACCGAATGTTGTTTGGAGTCCCGGATGAGATCACGGACGTCACGAGGGTTTCCGGAATGGTCCGGAAACGAAGATTGATATATAGGCTGGTTTCATTTGGTCACCGGAAAGTTTCGGGCATTTCCGGCATTGTACCGGAAGTGACGAATGGGTTCCGGGTGTTCCCCGGGAGGGGCCAACCCACCCGGGAGTGAGCCCATGGCCTTAGGGTGGTGCACCAGCCCTTAGTGGGCTAGTGGAATCAGCCCAAGAAGGCTATGGCGCCACAACTGAAAAACCAAAGGAAAGAAAGAAAGAAAAAAAGGAAAGAGGGAGGTGGGAAGGAAGAGGAGGACTCCTCCTTTCCAAACCGAATTGGAGGAGGGGTCCTCCTACCCCTTCGGCCGGCGCACCCTTGGGGCCCTTGTGCCCCAAGGCTAGCCCCTCCCCTCCTCCTATATATATTGGTGGTTTTAGGGTTTTTGAGATACAACTTTGCCACGTGCAACTCAAACCTATTCCACATAGTTTTACCTCTAGATCGGATTTCTGCGGAGCTCGGACAGAGCCCTGCAGGAGTAGATCATCACCACCACCAGAGCGTCGTCACGCTGCCGGAGAACTCATCTACTTCTCCGTCTCTCTTGCTGGATCAAGAAGGCAGAGATCGTCATCGAGCTCTACGTGTGCTAAACGCGGAGGTGTCGTCCGTTCAGTGCTAGATCTGAGCGGATCGTGGGACGACGGTGATTTGAATCACGAATCTGTACCACTACATCAACCGCATTTCTTAACGCTTCCCGCTTAGCGATCTACAAGGGTATGTAGATCTAATCTCCTCTCGTAGATGGACATCACCATGATAGGTCCTCGTGTGCGTAGGACATCACCATGCAACATTCCCCAACACGTCCATCTCGTACCTCCTAGGAAATGGAGGCACGGAATATCTGCAAGGCCACGGTGTCGTGTGGGAGGTGAAGCTAGCTCGAGGGGCATGACACATCAATGCACTGGAGTCATAGCCATCATGCGCATAGCGCAACACCGGTGCGCTGCAGGTCACGAATCACCATGCCTATGAGGAAAGCGGGACGGCACACGCGGTCCTAGTAGACGCGACACTGTCCACCTCGCACGTCCCTGTGCCCAATTCACAAGAAACCACAGATGATCCGGTCAATACCATACTTTTTGTAGCGTATTACTCCCTTCGTTCCTAAATATAAGTTTTTTAGAGAATGCACTAGGAGACTACACACGAAAAAATGGGTGAATCTACACATTAAAATATTTCTATATACATCTGTATGTAGTCTTCTAGTAAAACATCTAAAATGACTTATATTTAAGAACGAAGGGAGTACTTTATAATTTGTTAGTTATGTAGATTGTCAAAGTTTTACCCAAAATATAAGAGCCAACAAACCCAAATCGCTCGTCTCAAAATATAATGTCAATTACTTATCTCTATGCCTACTCTTTTAATCATTTTTGTTCTCTTTAAGTCATTCTTGTTCTTGGTTACAACCGAGATTTATTGTTTTTGTTACTCTTTCGCAATCCAACTACAATCATTATATCACTTATGCTACTAATGAGTTCTACCGGGTAAGTATTCGTTTTGGATACGGTGTCGCCTTGTGGTCAGGGTGGTGGATGCCGGGACGACAACCCCGGATGGTGCATGTATGTCGATGCAGCGACCTCGGATGGCCATGCAGCGACGGTCCTATGGGGTAGACCCGTGGCTCAGCATGGTATGGGTGACGATACGGTGCTACGAGGGTAGCGCGTTCGTCGGCCCGGTCGACGTTATCTACGGGATCGGTCTGGCTGGCACGTTGGGGCGGCGGCCCTGGATGTCTGGCGTAAAGTTTGTGGTCTGTGGGCGAGCGTTTTGTGTAGCAAGGGTTGCGAGGTGTGTGTATTGTAATGCAGCTCGCGAGTGAGAGGGAGATGTCAGAGCGATGGCTTCGGAGTCGGTGGTGTGTGTTTGTTGCAATTGTGGCCTTAGGTTGGGTGGTCGACGAGCCTACATTGATTGTGCGGGTTTTTGGCCTGATTTTCCTCATAAACTTGGTCACTATGTGAGGTTTTCGATCTGGTTTCCCTTATAAACTGGATCAATTATATTCTTAATGCAACGCAAGACTCCTCACCCTCTGACGAGGTTCTGTCAAAAAAGAAAGATATTTTATTAGCTCTCTTTCTCTCGAATCAATAAATTTGGCTTGTAATACTTTGTTTGCACTCTTGTGATACTCTATACTTGTGTGTTATCAGCGTTGACCTCTTATGTGCCAAGCAACTAGCGTCGATAGGTTCACAACCTCCTATTCACAAAGCATGATGTGCAAAACGAGGCACCAGAGCATCATGACAAAGATGTCAAAGAGGCACATGTTAAGACCAGCTAGTTCGCACCAACCGCTAACAACGATGAGGCCGACAGATCCAAATGTTAAAGGTATCTGCAACACTGACCCTCAAATTCTCTCACGCATCCGTCCACAGATCGGTGTATGAAGGGACCTGTACGTGGACACGAATGAGGGAGCCGGCCATCCGATGTTACACGCATACAAATTCAAACACGGTTCAACTAAACCAGGAGAAATTCATTCAAACAAGGTAGATTTTTAAATAAATCGGATGAAAGTCATTACATCTTGGACATTTTTTGTATAACTCACATGAAATTCAATACATTTTGGACAATTTTTTAGCTAAACCTAATTTAAATGATCACCGGCGCATGTTCCCCATGTCCGACCATGAGCCCCAAGAACTAAAGCCCCGGCTCTTGCGTTCGCCTTCTTCAGTTCTTCCTCGACGCTCTCTAGCTCTGCCTCCGCAGCCTCCGCCACCATAGCCTGAGTGGATAATCAGCTGATGATGATTGGCCCGCCAAGCTTAGCTTCATCGGGAAGGAAGCAACAGTGGATTTCTTGCGACCCGAGCAGTTGCGACCTACCATGCACTACACTTCCTTATTGTCGGCGCGTCGATGGACGTGTCGGCTTCGTGGTTGTGGCGGCAGGGCACAACCTTGGCGGAAGCGGGCAATGTCCTCCTCATCACCGCTCTTGTCACACACCTCATTCACCGCATTGTCGAAATCCCTATAGGCGGCTTTTAACTCATATTGGCATTGGCGATACCTCCATCGGCCGTGGCGGATCTCAGGACAGAGCAGTAGGCCTCGACCAACACCTCTTGCTTGAGCTTGTCCACATCCGACACGACAGATGTGCCGCCGGCGAACAGCTCATCCGCGTACCAGTGCTCATCGAGGATATGGAAGTTGCAGGCCTAGCCGGCCTGCGCCTAACATAACTTGGCCTCCCGCTCCTCTCGGAGCATGTCCATGTAGTGGTAACATGCCTCGTCGATGGTGATGCCGGCATGCACCAGCAAGAAGGATGGAGCTGGATCGTCCTTGGTTGCGTGCTTCATTGGGACGTTGGTGTCTTAGACTAGGGGGTCCTGGCCTAGTTGATCTAGCCAATGGGCCGGACTAATGACCTACTAGCAACAGAAGGACTCCACGTGCCTTAAACTTATGGCGTGGGGACATCGTACTTCTCCAAGGACCTCGCGTGCACTCAAAGATTGTTGATAGATTCGGCATGTATCCCATAGATGGCAACCGACCATGTCTAACCCTAGGTACCCCGATGCCTATATAAGCAGGAGGGTTTAGTCCGTAGAGGCATAGATTCTTTCATCATCATCGTTAGGATTTAGACCACAACTCACAATCTCGAGGTAGATAAACTCTGTACTTTGATACACCTATAATACAAACAAGAGCAGGACGTAGGGGTTTACATCCATCGAGACGGCCTGAACCTAGGTAAAAACAATGTGTCCCTTATCTCCTGTTAGCAATCAATCCGATCTAACAGCTCAGGCCCCCTATCCGAGGTCTTCTGATTTTGACACCGACATTGATGCTTTCATTGAAAGCTCGTTGTTGGCATCGGAGATAAATGGCTTGCCTACAATTCGACAACACCATCGGCTCTAGGGACATGTTCGTCCCCGGGTAGTTGTTCTCTTTTGGCAGTGTAGTACTGCACGCTGACTCGACCGGCTGCCTTGGCCGCGTCGAAACTTTTTCCCTGAACCAGATCATGAGGTTCGGAAGTATGGAGCATGTCACGGACGCCCGAGGAGATCTAGTTCCTTTGGATCAAGTCTCTGATCAATTTGAAGAACCCTACGGAGCCGCAACTACGGAGCAGATTTCCGAACCGACCCTTGAATCGGACCTCCCGACAAAGCCAATTCTGGATATGGATCCAGTGGCTAGCAAGTCCGATTTGGTCCCCTCTTCGGATGGTGGCCTCGAGCTAAACCTGTCCTCGCACCTACTAACAGTCTCTGAGGAAGCCTCCCACGTCGACTTAGTGTCAGCCCGGAGCGATCATGATAACGGGCTTGCCTTAAGCAGCCGAAATAAACCCCTTCAAATTAGCCAAGCTTATAGCCAGGACCTCGACGCCAATGAGTTCTTGCAACTAAATGAGGTGTTGGATCGAATCCAAAACCTGGCGATCTCTTCTGCCGTCTATAATTATATCGGATATAAAGACGACGATCACGAAAGTAGATTGTCGTTCTAGTGGCTTGACCTTTGGATAATGGACCATCACCGACGCGTACGCCCGCTCTGTTCCTTCCGAACAGACCAACCTCCTCCAGTGATCCACTTGGGAGCATCTTGCATCCGACTTACCAGGGCAAAAAAGCTGGTGGGCGTTGGTCTGTCCGTCCAAAGGTTGACATAAATGTCCTCCATCACTAGTGGCGCCATGCAAAATAGCTCTACCAATTGCTTCATAAGATTGTTTGGAAGAGGCGGGTGCTCACGCGCTTGAAATTGCGCCCAGAAAATCGTCTCGGCAGGAGCATCTGGGCAGGCGGTGTAATGGGTGCATGCGTGAGTAGCACTCCGTGGTAAGTCCCTAAAAGTCTCTGAGGAGCGCAAGTTTTGTGTAACATGGGGAAGCCGCTTATCACCAAAATCACAACAAAGAAAATATGGCTTACCAACAGCAATCTAGCGCACTTGGTTGAGCACGTCACAATCTGCCCGAGCTTGGATTTGGACTCTTGGCGATCTGAGCTCGTTTGGGCAAGCTCGGAGGTCAGATTTTTCTTTTCTTTGTGAAGGGTATCATGCTGACTGTTCACCCCCTTCAGGTCCCCCTCGACCTCCAAAAGTCGGGTCGCCTGTCTCTCGAGGGTGTGTTTTGCTGTGGCTTGCTGAGGGAGTCTGGGACTAAAGGGTCCTCTAGTTGCTTACCTATTTTTATGGGCCGAACTGCTGAGCCGTTCCGTTATCATTATTGGACCCCAAGTAAATAAAGTGATGTTGTGTTCAAAACAGACTCTTCCTAAGACTTGGCGTGCACTTCATGGCCACACGTGGTGATCGGCATGTTTCCTCCCTAATGTAACTGATGTTGTGTAACCCTAGCACCCTTGGTATCTATATACAAACCGGAGGGCTTTAGTTCATAGGACAAGTTAAGCTCAATACTCCTAGGTTTTAGATCACAACATACGGTCTCGAGGTAGATCAACTATGTACTTGATACTCCACCATCAATGTAAACAAGAGCATGACGTAGGGTTTTACCTCCATCAAGAGGGCCCGAACCTGGGTAAACGACGTCTCCTTATATCCTGTTACCCATCGATCCAAGATCCACAGTTCAGACCCCCTACCCGAGATCCACCGATTTTCACACCGACGTAGGTGCTTTCATTGAGAGTTCCATTGTGGGGTCGCTAAAGGATTGATGGCCCGTTTAATCATCAATGACGACATCGGTACCGGGGATGTTTTTGTCATGTTGATCCAACCGATCGCATAGATCGGATCAAAAACCTTTCCCTCGATCAGGAGATCACGTTCGGGAACTTAGAGCTCTTTGCTTACTCCCCAGGGGATCTTGTTCTGATGAAGCCTTCAGCTCCCGACGCCCTGACATTAGAAGGGACGAATCTCGTCCTTGAGATGGCTTCCGCCTGGCTCCGGCCCAAGGCCCGAACCATATGACATGTTCGGATCATCTTCGGATGAACGCTTCCCTAACGCAACCTCAAGTATCCCAACAATGGCGGAGCTACGGGTCGACCCCATGAACTCCAAAAACATGGACGTTGCACATGTCATGGAATTAAATGAGGTGCTTGGCCAAATTCAGGCCATGGAAATGTGCAACGACCAACCGTTAGGCCAGGAAGACATCGGGATCAAACCAAACGACACATAAATCCACATCCCACCCGTCACACACTTGGTCGCCTCCATCGAGAGACCAATTGAAGGTTTGCCTTCTCAGCCACCTGAGCTCAAAGCTGTCTGTATTCTCATCTCTGGTAATCCGGGTACCTCCACTGGTTCGGCATCCGAGCTCCACCCCGAACTAAATCCAGGGCGTAACCGGTCTTATCCGACCAGTAGGTCGTACTCAGAGCCTAGTGCACCGGACACCACGATGGTGTTAGACACGATCGCCAAAACTAGGAATTCATGTCCTATTGGGAGACCAAATTTCCCCCAATTTAAATACTCTCTGAATGAATTGGAGAAGCCTAACATGTGGGACCTATAGTGCGTATGGCAAGAGCCAGGAGGGACAGTCCAACACTTTTGGGCTAGATTCCTCGTGACAATAAACCAGACACTGGAATTCAATGGCCAAGAAATCATGGAAATCTTCTGGCATAACTGCCATGATGAAGCAATCTTAAATGCCCTCGCACGTCGCCCCATACACAGCTTCGCCGAGCTATCTACATTGATACGCAAATACTGCATAACAGAAAGTAGCTGGCAGACCCATCAAATGCAAGTGGGATCAATCCACCAAGAGCAACCTAGAGGAGCTCAAAGGAAGCGCACACCCCAACAACGAAGGGTCGATCACGGGCTCGTGGGGAAGAACAATAAGCCCCTCAATGGATCCCGAACTGTCCTTGATAAATTATTGGACAGTCCATGCCCCATACATTCCCCACTAGCCCGACCCATAGCCTTCGAGCTTGTTGGCTCCTTTGGCAAGTAGAAAAAAGTGGAGAGGCCATCCTCGGGGTCCAGTCGCCGAACAAGCGTCCATCCACACCATTGGACAACAACATCGATGTCTTCACAATTTACGAGACATTTTCCTCAAACAATCATAGGAAAGGAGCTCTTCAAGAACTCGACCATGTATTCTAGGTGGCACAAGCGAACTCGTGGAAAAATACATCCATAACTTTCGGCGAGGAGGACTAGCCGGGAATTCGTTCTAACCGGAGACCGACCGCCCTAGTCCTCATCAACCCCATTATAGACGGTTTCAAACTATGAAGGTACTAATGGACGGAGGCACTGGCTTAAACTTCATTTGTGAGGATACCTTGGATAAAATGCAGTTTGACAAATCACACGTCAAACATAGCAGCACAACCTTTCGAGAGATTATCCTCGGAAGGGAAGCGCAATGCAGAGGACGAGTTTCTCTCAACGTCGTATTCGATACCTACGAGAACTATAGGTCCAAAGAACTCATTTTCCATATTCTACCCTTTCGCAGCAGTTATCACGCTCTTTTGGGACATGAGGCCTTCACTAGATTCTAGGACATACCGCATTACGGGTACAAGAAGCTCAAAATGCTTGGGCCCAATGGTGTCATAACACTCACAAGTGACCTGGACAGAACTCTTCGTGCCACAAACAAAACTCCAACGCTCACCCTTGAGGCACTTTCCGAAGCTCTTACGACACAGGACTTAAGCGATTTACGATCAGTGGTCGATAAAGATGATGTAACCCTCAGCAAGAGTCCCAAGTCCACATTCTTCAAACCAGCTGACGAAATAGTAAAATTTCAAGTACATCCAACAGACCCAAACAAAACAACATCCATTAGAGCATAGCTGGATCCTGCGGTCAACAAAGCATTGCGCACATTCTTACGAGAAAACTATAATATATTTGAGTGGAACCCTTCACATATGATAGGAATCCCACAAAGACTGGCTAAGCATAGCTTGAATATAATCGTTGGCTTTAAGCCCGTCAAACAGATGTTATGTCACTTCTCCGAACCTAAGCGTCAAGCCATGGGTACTGAACTAGCAAAATTGCTCGAAGCTAGATTCATCCAAGATATCAAACACCCCGAGTGGTTGGAAAATTTGGTCATGGTACCAAAGAAGGATAAATCCTGGTGGCTATGCGTCGATTTCAAAGACCTAAATAAAGCCTGCCCTAAGGATCCCTTTCCCTTACCCCTCATAGACCAAATCATTGATGGCACTACCAGGCACGACTCATTATGCTTCCTCGATGCCTGCTCTGGATACCATCAAATAAAGATGAAGGAATCCAATCAGGCTGCAACCGCTTTTATCACTCCCTATGGGCCATTTCGCTTCAACAGAATGCCTTTCAGGTTAAGAAACGCTGGCGCCACATATCAATGAATGATTCAGACATGATTGGAAAAGCAAATCGGCAAGACAGTCGAGGCATACGTGGATGACGTGGTCACTAAAACTGAACATGTCAGCCAGCTGGTGGACGACCTTCGACAAACCTTCGACAATCTCCGGGAATAAGACTTACGACTCAATCCACACAAATGTGTCTTCGGTGTTCCTGCGGGTAAACTTCTCTGTTCCATCGTATCCCATAGAGGAATAGAGGTCAATCTGGCTAAAATCCGAGCTATATCCCATATGGCGATCCAGATGGAGTTAAAACACGTGCAAAAACTGGTAGGCTGCATGGCGGCTTTAAGACGCTTCATCTCTCGCCTCGGTGAAAAGGCACTACCACTCTACAGACTGCTCAAACTAACAACAAACTTTGAGTGGACCAAAGAGGTAACACCAGCTCTAGAAGAAATTAAAACATTGTTAGCCAGTAATCCCATACTGACAGCACCTACTACAAGGGAGCCAATGCTATTATACATCTCAACCACCAACCAAGTCGTTAGCACGGTCCTCGTGGTCGAAAGAGAGGCTGCAGGGCACAAGGTCTGGATACAGAAGATGGTCTACTATGTGTCTGGGTACTTACCCCATGCAAATCCCGCTATCCACACTAAGAGAAGATAGCCTATACCATTTTGATGGCATCATGCAAGCTCCAACACTACTTTCAAGAGTGTTCGTCCACTGTAGCATCTGAAGTACCCTTGAATGATATAATCAATAACAAGGATGTCATGAAGCTCATAGGAAAATGGGCCATTGATCTCCTACCTTTGGAAATTGTGTACAGGTCATGTCGAGCTATTAAATCTCAAGTGTTGGTTGATTTTCAAGCCGAATGGACAGAGGCTGAACTCCCTAAAGAGTATAATACATATTCCCATTGGACGATGCACTTTGACGGCTCTAAGACACTTGTCGGACTAGGGAATGGTGTCATACTTATATCCTCCACTGGTAACAATGTTCGGTATGTGTTACAAATCATGTACATCGAGTCCAATGATGCGGCTGAATACAAAGCTCTGTTGCATGGTTTGCAGATGCTAACTTCGATGGGTGTACAATGACTAGAGGTACCGGGGACTCTAACCTCCCTATCTCCCAAATCAACGGCAAATTTGAAGCCAAAAAATAAAAAATGGCCGCTTATCGGAACAACATTGTTAGAGCATATATCTCCATATGTGATTTTGGTAATTGATGACAATTCCTATGGACTAATGGTTGCCTTAAGTTACATTTATAGGATTTGTCCATAGGCACTTCTTGAAGTCCATCTGTTGGGTTCAAGGAGTTTATATGATGATCAAGATGGTATTCAAGGTATTATCCAAAGAATGGTCATAGAGACACATGGTTGATCAAGATCTCAGACAAAGAGTAAATCAAGATGATCAACACACAAAGCGTACAAGATGTACCGAGAGGGATCAAGTGATCCCATGGTATGGTAAGCATTGTCCGTTACGTGTTTGTGTACTAACCCATGGTCTTCCTTTGAGTTCTATGTGGGGGTTAGGTGTGTTTCCATGGGCTTGCGTCAAAGGGAAGATCTCATACAACCCATGAAGTATGACGTCAAGTTGTGATCGTCATCAAGATTGCGATGTGCAAGTTCAAGTGGATCAGCACGAAGATATCATGCTTGAAGCTTGCCGTCCATTGTGGTGGCAATGGACTTGTGAAGATATGATGAAGAGTGGCTCACCCATAGTGAGTATGGGGGAGCAATCAACTAGTCTTCATCAAGCCAATGCAATCAAGAAAGGTGGTCCATATTGAGGAAGCCAAGATCATCATCATCTAGCTCAAGAGGACGAGGTGCAAGGTATAGGTTTGCCCTTGATAGGTTTTCTGTTTAGGATAGATTGTTGTACTATCAAGGGGGGCTCTCAAGTGAGTAGCTTGATCGTATCGTTCGTTGAGAGCTCAAACCATTTGCATCCTTGCATCATACTTCTTGGTTCTTGTTTGGTGTTTCTCTTTGTGAGTTTTAGAGCTTATGGTCATCTTCGTGACAAGCTCGAGTTCATCGAAAACGGAGTCCATATGCATCTACTATGATGTTTTCGATGTTGGATTTTTTGCCGGTTCTTCATTCATAGAGGACTCACATCTCCATATCATTGGCATTTTCGCTGTTTGGATAGCTCTTGTCATCCTGAATCCGACAAGCTTGGGTTTGCTCGATTCGGAGCTCGTATGCGAAAGTTATGGTTGTTTCAGTGGCGAGCGGTAGTACCGCTGGACCTAGCGGTAGTACCGCTAGAGTTGGCGGTAGTACCAATGGCCCTAGCGGTAGTACCGCTAGAGCTAGCGGTAGTACCGCTGTCCCAGCGGTAGTACCGCCCCTGGCCAGCGGTAGTACCGCTCCAAGTTTTTAGTACCGTCATCTTTGCGGTTGTACTGCGTCGGACATTTTTGCGAAGACTTTCTTGGCGGTGGTTGGCCCGGTAGTATCTTTGCGCTACCATGGGCTCAGCGGTAGTACCGCTGCAGCCAGCGGTAGTACCGCCGCTGTGAGCTCCTTCTTCTTCCTCTCATATTTCTCCATAGCTTTCGTTGTTGTGGAGGGATTTGAGTGTGAGGGACTTGACCACTTCGTGTGTTCTTGCCATTGCATTGGTTGCATCGGTTTGAGTTCCCCACGGTGATACGTGGAAGTGAAGTTTGAGAAGCTTATTACCTTTGGTACTTAGTACCCTAGATATTGTTCTTCGTGGATGCTTTGGCGTCCTAGAAGCTTGGTGGTGTCTTGGAGCTCAATCGTTGTGGTGTGAAGCTCCGGGCAAGCGTCGGGGTCTCCAATTAGGTTGTGGAGATTGCCCCGAGCAATTTGTATGGGTACCGGTAACCGCCCCAAGGGTTGCCACGTGTACGGGTTCGGTGACCGCCCCCAAGGTTTGCCATTTGTACGGGTTCGATGACCGCCCTCAACGGTCCCTTAGTGGAATCACGGCATCTTGCATTGTGCGAGGGCGTGAGGAGATTACGGTGGCCTTAGTGGCATCTTGGGCAGCATTGTGCCTCCACACCGCTCCAACGGAGATTAGCATCCGCAAGGGTGTGAACTTCAGGATACATCATCGTCTCCGCGTACCTCAGTTATCTCTTACCCGAACCCTTTACTTATGCACTTTACTTTGTGGTAGCCATATTTTCTCTTGTCATATATCTTGCTATCACTTAGTTGTTTATCTTGCTTAGCATAAGTTGTTGGTGCACATAGGTGAGCCTAGTTGTTTGAGGTTTTGTGCTTGACATATTAAACGTTAGTTTTATTCCGCATTTGTTCAAGCCTAAACCTTAATTATTTTAAAGCGCCTATTCACGCCCCCCGCTCTAGGGACATCCACGTCCTTTCAAACATCCTTAAGATATCAACACGGTTCGAAGGCCTCAAATTCCACCATGTCTCCGAAGACAACAATCAAGCTGGCGATGTTCTTGCTCGTATGGTGATAAATGTGACCCTGTCCCCAAAAACATCTTTCCGGAGAGGCTCTTCAAGCCTTCAGTGGTATGGCAGGACGAAAATGATGACACTGGAGTCAAGGGAAATGAACAGGTCACCCCTCCTATAATCGAGCGAGATGAACAAATCATCGGCGGCTCAGAATTTGAGGAAACACTTTCGGCTCACAAAATCATGCCAGTAATCAAGCCATGGACCGAGCCTTTCCTAGCCTATCTTCTTCGCCTGGAGCTCCCCGATGACCAAACATAGGCAAGACGAATAGTTCGGCGATCTGAAGCCTACAAGGTTCATGAGGAAGAGCTATATAGAAAAAGTACGACTGAAGTCCCCGAGCGGTGCATACCTGAATAAGAGGGTAAACACGTCTTGGCTGAAATACACGCAAGCATGGGGGGTCACCATGCAGCAGTGTGGGCCATGGTAAGAAGGCTTTCCGGGATGGCTTCTTTTTGCACACAGCTCACTCAGACGCTCACACACTTGTCCAACATTGTTTTGGGTGTCAGCTTTTTGCAAATCAAAGTCATATGCATGCAATGTCTCTTAAGACGATACCGATCACTTGGCCTTTTGCTGTCCGGGGGCAGGACATGATCGGACCGCTTAAAGGGGGTACAAGAAAAATAAATATTTACTGGTTATGGTCGATAAATTCACTTAGTGGATTGAAGCCAAACCGGTAACTTGGGCCAAGTCCAGACCAGTTATTGATTTTATATCTCGTGTGGTTCACCGTTATGGTGTCCCCGTAGTATAATAACGGACAATGGATCCAATTTCATTGCTCGGGAAGTGAGGGACTGGTGCACCAATTTGGGCATCAAGCTTGATTACGCCTGTGTCTACCACCCACTAACCAATGCATTGGTTGTAACAGCCCGGAATCGACGCTCCAGAAGATTCCCCTTTTATTCCATCATTGTCATGTGATTCTTTTCTTTATCGCATTCATCATCACATCATGCACATCATCTGCATAGCATCGACACTTTGTTGTTGTCATTTTTCAAACTTGCATCCGTCATTAGTTGTCGGTTCTCTATGTTCTTGTCGTTAACCATTTCGACACCAACCGCACTCGCACGCGCCTGCAGCAACTTTAGATATTGTTTTTAAAGTGTGTACAAAACTTTCTCAGAATGGGTTGAAAGTTGGCATGCGGTCTTATTTTATTGTAGGAAGACCCGTATCATATTTTGTCGCATTCGGAGTTCGTTTGATACCCGAACCGTTAAACTTATAGCGGCACTATAGCCGGTCTAATCATCAAACATTTTTGGTATTTAAAACATGTTGCCGGGCTGCCCATTTTCCCTCTCTGCTATGCCTAGCCCTCTGCATAGTGCACCGACCTGCTCGCAACCTAGTCTGGAAACTCCCCTGAACCTAAACCTAGTGATCGTGATCATTGGGTCCGGATCAACCCCGTAATACCCCAAGCCATCATTCGTTTTTCAATTGGACTCACTATCCTAGTTCTCTCAACCGTCCAATCAAAATTGGAGGGTCCAAATCTAGTTCCCTTTTTCTGTATATAGGTCAGCCCCTAACCATTTTAGTCCAACCCTAAAATTTAGGCAAACTATCGCATCCCTAGCCGTCGCCGCTGCAATGTTCTTCCACCTTGGGATCCTCCGAGATGCCCCGATCCACCAACTGGCCTCCAACTTCCCCGATACAACCACCGAGCACCTCGGGACCCCTCCTTCTCGTGCTTCCCCTCACAACCGCAGGAGCAGTAGTGGCTCGCCCCATCGGCGGTGACCATCATTGGAGGTTAAGCCCCTTGTCCCCTTTGTTGCCTCTTCCTTCCTTCCCCTCCCCCGGTCTCCCTTCTCTCTCATACCTCTCTCCGTCTCCACGAACACGAACTACCCCACCAGCACAGGCCCTCGTTGAAGGTCGCCGGGATCGCGCAAGCTGGCCGAGCCCCGACATGGGCACCGTGCTCCCCGCCGGCCCCTCTGCCCATCAGTCGCATCCCTGCTCAACCCCTCCACCTCCGGATGGTACCCTCTTTGCTGGAGCTCCCTACAAGTCTGACTGATCTACTCCGGCCCCGTTGTTCCCATTGCCTCGCGTTCTGCACCCCCTCGTCGATGCTTCCCTCTGTCGTTGATGCTTCCATGTTGTCGTCGTTCTTCTGCCTCCTAGAAAGAATGAGACAACAGTCGTGTCGCCTACCTGCTTGCCTCCTCTTCTTCGCGTTTAGGTTGCCCCATCGCCAAGTCAACACCCAAGGCCCACCTCGCCAGGCCCAACCAGCTCCTGTTCCGCCGGCCTGCCTCATCGTGTGTGGCCTCGGCCCATGGTGAGCACCCATGTACACCCCGCCTTGGACATTGTTTTGCTAAGCAGCGCTCGTAGCAGTTGATCCAGTAGCAGGAGACTCAGCCCGATTGTGATTTTTCTTGTCTTGTGATTTTGACTATTATGCTAGGAATTATTGTTTTACAGATTAGTCCCTAAAATCATGCATCTAATACTTTTCAACCGTACATCGGATTAAAATCAGTTAGACATGTAAAATTATCAGAATTTTGTGTACATTAAAAAATTTCAACTTTCAGCCATGTTAAAATGTTTACACTTGCTATTTGACTAAATTTGCAAAAATACCATGTTAAAACGGTTTATTTCATAACTAAATAACGGTAGCTGTGATTAAAATGATCTACAAATGCAATTTGACTAAAAATGTGTAGAATAACATGGTGACATTTATTTTGCTAATTAACAACTCTAAATTTTTGTTCTAGGCAGAACAGTATCAAATTTTAAAATTAGATATGGGGACTTTCCGGAATTGTTATTTGTTGTTTCTGACCTCATTTAAAATTCCTAGATGATGTAGGCGTTTATGCTTAACCTCTTGCCATGAGTAACAACATTTAAAATGATTCTTTAGATGACATTAATCATATTTCTCTTAAATATGGAGAGTTATTATTTTTGTTATATGTAAGTTCTCCTTCTCCATTTAAATTGCGTAATTCCATCTTCACCTTGTGCCATGACCAGCCATGTTAGACAACATTTAATATTGATGAGTACATAAATGGGAGTGAACTAAATGAATTGATTGTGGAATTTCATCAATATCCAATTCATTGCATACTGAGCTTCACTTAACGTGTAGAATTTGATGTTATGATTTGCCATGCCATGCATAAATTAAGTGTACATTAATCATATTTGATTGTGCATCATGTCATGAATATTTTGTCGTGTTAACGTGTGTTGATTGTTTGTTTCCTGATTATTTCTTATCAATAGAGTTACTAAACCGCTTTGGAGTGTGAGGATTCATTTGACTACGTTCGTTCATATACTTCACGGATTCGTTCTTCTTCCGAGTGGAATCTCAGGCAAGATTATCATTTACCTAGATACCACTACTATCATTGCTATGCTAGTTATCTCGTTTCTATCGCTATGTCTCGCTGCCTACCATATGTTATGTCAAGCCTCCCAACATTTCCATGAAAAGCCTCTAACCCCTCCAGATCCGAGAAAATCTTTATTTGGCTATGTTACCGCTTGCTCAGCCCTTCTTATAGCGTTGCTAGTTGCAGGTGCAAGTTGCTTACCATGTGACAACATGGATTCCTTGTTATATCACAATATTATTGCTATCTAATTTAACGCTCATATATATTTGGTAAGGGGGGAAGGCTTGGCATTTTGGCTCGGTGTTTTGTTCCACCTTTGCCTCCCTAGTTACTTGTGTACCGGTGTTATGTTCCATATTGAGTGCTCCTAACATGTTTGGGGTTGTTATGGGGACACCATTGATTTTAGTTTTGGGATAAAACTCATCTGGCAAGGCCCAACATTGGTACTATATTTTCTCAACATAATAATAATAAACATTGTTAGTAACGCATAGTGAGTTAGCGCTACCCATGGATTAATTTAACATAATACAGGGGGGCGGTGTTGATGGTGTTTGTCCCAAATGGGCTGCCTACAGAGCCACCGCGAGGAAACTCGAGGATTGATTTTACTTATAGCTAGATCCATCCGGTAGTGCCGAGAGAAAGAGATATGCACAAATCCTATTGGGATCTAGCCTGTCGGGCGGTCTTGCTGGATTTGTTTTACTCTTATCGAACATCTTGTGCACTGGAATATCGAGGATACCTCGGGCTACCTCGAGGTGGAGGTTTTCTCTCCAGGGCAGTTTGTGATAGTTTGTGATGGACTAGTTGGAGCACCCCTGCAGGGTTAGATCTTTCGGAAATCCATGCCCGCAGTTATGTGGCAACTTGAAAACTTTGTTTAACACCTGGTGATAGCAAACTTGAAGTAAACTCAATTATAATATTTCAACTGTGTGTGTAACCGTGACTGTCTCTTCTCATGAGTTTTGTATCTGATAGAGGACACGATGGGGTTATGTTTGACTTGCAAGTCGGTGTACAGGATCATTTCTTGTTCATTATTAGTTCACGTCCGTTTATGTGTAGATCACCCCCTCTTATTCTTGTACTCGTAAGTTAGCCACACAAATAAATGCTTAGTGCTTACTGCAGCCTCACCACATAACCATACCTCACCTATTAAGCTTTGCTAGTCCCGATACCTTTGGAAATGGGATTGTTGAGTCTGTGTGGCTCACAGATTACTACTACAACAGTTACAGGTACAGGTAAAGTGATACTTTCATGTGAGCACGATGACTGTCCTATTTGGTGTTTCTTCTTATTCTTCTTCATCGATCTAGGATGGGTTCTAGGCCGGCAGCCTCGGATAGCAAGGATGGAGGTCGTCTTTCTCGTCTGATTTCGTCCGTAGTCGGACCCTGCTCTTCTGAATGGTGATTGATTGTATGTTGTATTGACATGTTCATGGTTAGCTTGTGGCAAGTGTAAGCTGATGACCCACAAGTATAGGGGATCTATCGTAGTCCTTTTGATAAGTAAGATGTCAAACCCAACGAGGAGCAGAAGGAAATGACAAGTGGTTTTCAGCAAGGTATTCTTTGCAGGCACTGAAATTATCGGTAACACATAGTTGCGGGATAAGATAATTCGTAACGGGTAACAAGTAACAAGAGTAACAAAGGTGCAGCAAGATGTCCCAATCCCTTTTGTAGCAAGCAACAAGCATGGACGAACTCTTATATATGGTAAAGTGGTCCCGAGGACACATGGGAATTTCTTTCAAGCTAGTTTTCATCATGTTCATATGATTCGCCTTCGCTACTTTGATAGTTTGATATGTGGGTGGACCGGTGCTTGGGTGCTGTCCTTACTTGGACAAACATCCCACTTATGATTAACCCCTCTCGCAAGCATCCGCAACTACAAAAGAAGAATTAAGACAAAGTCTAACCATAGCATTAAACTGGTGGATCCAAATCAGCCCCTTGCGAAGCAACGCATAAACTAGGGTTTAAGCTTCTGTCACTCTAGCAACCCATCATCTACTTATTACTTTCCAATGCCTTCCTCTAGGCCCAAATAATGGTGAAGTGTCATCTAGTCAACGTTCACATAACACCACTAGAGGAAAGACAACATACAACGCATCAAAATGTCGAACGAATACCAAATGCACATGACTACTTATAGCAAGACTTATCACATGTCCTCAGGAACAAACGTAACTACTCACAAAGCATAATTGTGTTCATGATCGGAGGGGTATTGAATGGCATGAAGGATCTGAACATATGATCTTCCACCAAGTAATCCAACTAGCATCAACTACAAGGAGTAATTAACACTACTGGCAACCTTACAAGTGCCAATCGGACTCACAAGAGATGAACTAGGGCTTGGAGATGAGATGGTGCTAATGAATATGTTGATGGAGATGAGTCCCCTCCGATGAGAGGAGTGTTCATTATGACGATGGCGACAATTTCCCCCTCCGGGAGGGAAGTTTCCCCGGCAGGACGGCCCTGCCGGAGCTCTAGATTGGTTCTGCTCAAGTTCCGCCTCGTGGAGGCGGCGTTTCTTCCCGAAAGCTCTCCCTTTATTTTTTCTGGGACGAAACCCTCCATATAGCAGAAGATGGGAGCCGGAGGGGTAACAGGGGGCCCACGAGCCCCCATGTGCGCCCGGGGGGTGGGGCTTGCCTGGCAGGCTCGTGACCTCCTGGTGGCTCCCCTCCAGTATTTCTTCCACCCAGTATTTTTTATATATTCCAAAATAATTCCTCGCTGATTTTCACGGCTTTTGGAGTTGTGTAGAATAGGTATCTCAAATTTGCTCATTTTCCAGCCTAGAATTCCAGCTGCCGGCGTTCTCCCTCTTCATGTAAACCTTATAAAATAAGAGAGAAAAGGCATAAATATTGTACCATAATGTGTGATAACAGCCCATAATGCGATAAATATCAATATAAAAGCATGATGCAAAATGGACGTATCAACTCCCCCAAGCTTAGACCTCGCTTGTCCTCAAGCGGAAGCCGAGATCAATAAATATGCCCACATGTTTAGAGATAGAGGTGTCGATAAAATAAAATACGGACATGCAGGCATCATGATCATATTTAGAACTGCAATACCGTCATATAATCTCTTATGCTAAAGTGGCAATTCCTTCACAATGTAAAGTATGGATCAGGAACCTTATTGAGGATTAACAACCAATAGTCTTTAGTCATTGAAGCAATTGCAATTTATCATAACATCGGAAAGAGTCAAATAAGAGCTTGTAGAGCAAATCCACATACTCAATCATCTTTTAGTCTTCTACAATTGCTAAAACTCACCTGGTACTCATGAGATCAAAGTTTTAGTTGGACACAGAGAAAGATAGGGGCTTATAGTTTCGCCTCCCAACTATTTACCTCAAGGGTAATGTCAACAATAATAATTCATGATTACTTACTTCCAAGTTGATATATGAATATCGATCTTTCCCTAGCACATGACGCTTGCCAAGATAATGTTGAAATAAGTAATTGGTGTCGATCACCATGACTCTTTTAAAGATAAAATGTAAAGGTACAAGATAGGCCCTTCGGAGAGGGAAGCAGAGGTTGTCATGCGCTTTTGAGGTTTGGATGTGTCATCTCTTAGTGTGAAGGAACGTCACTTTATATTGCCTCCTGTGATAAAGAACTTTATTATGCAGTCTGTCGCTTTTATGTCTTCCTCATCACAGGTTTGTATAAAGCTTATTTTCCACACACTAATAGATCATACATATTTAGGGAGCAATTTTTATTGCTTGCACCGATGACAACTTACTTGAGGGATCTTATTCAATCCATAGTTAGGTATGGTGGACTCTCATGGCAAAACTGGGTTGAGGGTTTATGGATGCACAAGTAGTATCTCTACTTAGTGCGGAAGTTTTGGCTGACATGAGGTGGAAGCAAGCGTCACATGCTAAGGGATCTCTAGTCATATAACATTGTTCGGAACCAAGCAAACATAATTCATTATGTTGTCTTCCTTGTCCAACATCTGCTTCTTAGCATGTAATAGTTTAATGAGTGTTCACAATCATAGACGGTGTCAAACATGATATATTTATATGTGAACCTCTCTTTCTTTATTACTTCCTATTAATTGCAACAATGACCAAGGTCTACGTTTGTCCACTGATACGTCCATTTTGCATCATGCTTTCATGTTGATATTTATTGCTTTTTGGGCTGTTATATTACGTGTGGTACCATATTTATGCCTTTTCTCTCTTATTTTGCAAGGATTATTTGAAGAGGGAGAATTCAGGCAGCTGGAATTCTCGACTGGAAAAGGAGCAAATCCTAGTCCACTATTCTGCACATCTCCAAATGCCCTGAAAATTTACGTGGATTTTTTCTCGAATATATTAAAAATACTGGGCGAAAGAACTACCGGAGGGGGGCCACCACGGCCCCACAAGCCCCCACTCCACAACCACCCCCCCCCCCCCCTGGTGGCGGTGGGCAAGCTTGTGGGCTGCCCGAAGGCCCACTAGCCCCCCTCTTTTGCTATATGAAGCGTCCTGGTCTGGAAAAAATCAAGAGGGAGCTTTTTCGTGGTTTCGCCGCCGCCATGAGGCGGAACTTGAGCAGATCCAATCTAGAGCTCCGGCAGGACGATCCTGCCGGGAAACTTCCCTCCCGGAGGGGGAAATCGTCGCCATCGTCATCACCAACACTCCTCTCGTCGGAGGGGAGGCATCTTCATCAACATCTTCATCAGCACCATCTCCTCTCCAATCCCTAGTTCATCTCTTGTAACCAATCTTCGTCTCACAAGTCCGATTGGTACTTGTAAGGTTGCTAGTAGTGTTGATTACTCTTTGTAGCTCATGCTAGTTGGATTATTTGGTGGAAGAGTTTATGTTCAGATCCTTGATGTTATTCATTACACCTCTGGTCATGATTATGATTATGTCTTGTGAGTAGTTACTTTTGTTCCTGAGGACATGGGATAAGTCATGCTGATAATAGTCATGTGAATTTGATATTCGTTCGGTATTTTGATATGATGTATGTTGTTTTCCTCTAGTGGTGTTATGTGAACGTCGACTACATAACACTTCACCATATTTGGGCCTAGAGGAAGGCATTGGGAAGTAGTAAGTAGATGATGGGTTGCTGGAGTGACAGAAGCTTAAACCCCAGTCTATGCGTTGCTTCGTGAGGGGCTGATTTGGATCCACTAGTTTAATGTTATGGTTAGACTTTGTCTTAATTCTTCTTTTGTAGTTGCGGATGCTTGCGAGAGAGGTTCATCATAAGTGGAATGCTTGTCCAAGTAAGGGCAGTACCCAAGCGCCGGTCCACCCACATATCAAATTATCAAAGTAACGAACGCGAATCATATGAACATGATTAAACTAGCATGTAAGAAATTCCCGTGTGTCCTCGGGAGCGTTTTTCCTCCTATAAGACTTTGTCCAGGCTTGTCCCTTTCTACAAAAGGGATTGGGCCACTTGCTGCACCGTTGCTACTACTTGTTAGTTGTTACTTTTTGCTCGCTACGTTTCACCTCGCTACACAATCACTTGTTACCGCTACTTTGAGTGCTTGTAGTTATTACCTTGCTGAAATCCATTTATCAGAGCCTTCTGCTCCTCGTTGAGTTCGACACTCTTACTTATCGAAAGGACTATGATTGATCCCCTATACCTGTGGGTCATCAAGACTCTTTTTTGGCGCCGTTGCCGGGGAGTGAAGCGCCTTTGGTAAGTGGAAATTGGTAAGGAAACATCTATATACTGTGCTGAAATTTATTGTCACTTGTCACTATGGAAACTCTTCCTTTCAGGAGTTTGTTCGGGGTATCTTCACCATGAACGGAAGCACGAGGAGTTGCTCCTCAACCTGAGGTACCTACTGAAAATATGTTTTATGAAATTCCTTTGGGTATGCTTGAGAAACTGCTGGCTAATCCTTTTACAAGAGATGGATCTTCACATCCAGACTTTCATCTAATCTATGTAGATGAAGTTTTTGGTTTATTTAAGCTTGGAGGTTTGCCCGAGGATGAGGTAAAGAAGAAAGTATTTCCTTTATCTTTGAAGGATAAGTCGTTGACATGGTATAGGCTATGTGATGATGCTCGATCATGGGGCTACAATCGGTTGAAATTGGAATTTCATCAAAAGTTCTATCCTATGCATTTAGTACATCGTGATTGGAACTTTATTTATAACTTTTGGCCTCGTGACAGGGAAAGCATAGCTCAATCTTGGGGGAGGCTTAAATCAATGCTATATTCATGCCCCAATCAAGAGCTCTCGAGAGAAATCATCACTCAAAACTTTTATGCTCGGCTTTCTCATGAAGATCGTACCATGCTTGACACTTCTTGTGTTGTTCTTTTATGAAGAAGGATATTGATCACAAGTGGAATTTATTGGAGAGAATCAAACGCAACTCTGAAGATTGGGAGCTGGAGGAAGGTAAGGAGTCAGGTATGAATTTCCAGTTTGATTGTGTTAAATCTTTTGTTGAGACAAACACTTCTATAGATTTTAGCGCTAAGTATGGACTTGACTCTGAGATAGTAGCTTCTCTATGTGAATCTTTTGCTGCTCATGTTGATCTTCCCAAAGAGAAGTGGTTTAAATATCATCCTCCTATAGAAAGCAACATAGCCAAAACCAATCTAGTTGAGGAGAAAATCATAGCTTTTAGTGATCCTGTTGTTCCTTGTGCTTACACTGAGAAACCACCATACCCTGCTAGGATAAAGCATTATTCTAAAGCTCCAACTGTGATACATAGGGGTTACATTAGATCACTTGCACCCCCTAAAGAGATTAGAGTTGAACCTAGTGTTGCTATTATCAAAGATCTCTTAGTTGAAGACATAGATGGGCATGTTATAAAATTCTGTGAGGACTCCGCTAGAATTGCTAAACCTCACGCGAAAGACAAACACGGACCTGTAGTTAGCATGCCCGTTGTTTCTGTTAAGATAGGAGATCACTATTACCATGGTTTATGTGATATGGGAGCTAGTGTTAGTGCAATACCCTGTTCTCTATATGATGAAATCAAAGATGAGATTGCACCTGCTGAGTTAGAACCCATTGATGTCACTATTGCGCTAGCTAATAGAGACACTATCTGCCCTCTGGGAATTGTGAGAAACGTAGAAGTCCTGTGTGGTAAGACGAAGTATCCTACTGATTTCCTCGTCCTTGGTACTGCACAAGATAGCTTTTGTCCCATCATATTCGGTAGACCCTTTCTCAACACTGTCAATGCTCATATTGATTGCATTAAGCAGACCGTCACAGTTAGTTTCGAGGGTGTGTCTCATGAATTTAACTTCTCCAAGTTTGGAAGACAACCCCATGAAAGAAAGTCATCTGGTAGGGATGAAATCATTGTTCTTGCCTCTATTGCCGTACCTCCTACGGATCCTTTAGAGCAATATCATCTTGAGCATGAAAATGATATGCATATGGAGGAGAGAGATGAGATAGATAAAATTGTCTTAGAACAATATCCTATTCTCAAGAATAATCTGCGTGTTGAACTCCTCGGGGATCCTCCCCCACCAAAGGGTGATCCTGTGTCCGAGCTTAAACAGTTGCATGATACTCTTAAGTATGCCTATCTTGATGAGAAGGAGATATATCCTATCATTATTAGTGCTCTCCTCTCAGAGCGCGAAGAGAAGAAGTTACTAAAAACTCTGAGGAAGCACCGCGCTGCTATTGGATATACTCTTGATGATATTAAGGGTATTAGTCCTACTCTATGTCAGCAGAAGGTTAAAACCGATCCTGACTTTAAACCAATTGTTGATCATCAAAGGAGATTAAATCCTAAGATGAAAGAGGTCGTTAGAAAAGAAATATTAAAACTTCTGGAAGCAGGAATAATTTATCCTGTTGCTCATAGTGATTGGGTAAGTCCAGTACATTGCGTACCTAAGAAGGGAGGTATCACCGTCGTTCCTAATGATAAGGATGAACTAATCCCACAAAGGATTATTACCGGCTATAGAATGGGGATAGACTTCCGGAAACTGAACAAGGCAACTAGGAAAGATCATTATCCTTTGCCGTTCATCGACCAAATGCTAGAAAGGCTATCAAAACACACACACTTCTGCTTTCTAGACGGTTATTCATGTTTCTCGCAAATACCTGTTGCACAATCTGATCAAGAGAAAATCACTTTCACGTGCGCTTTCGGTACCTTTGCCTATAGACGTATGCCTTTTGGCTTATGTAATGCACCTGCCACCTTCCAAAGATGTATGATGGCTATATTCTCTGACTTCTGTGAAAAGATTGTCGAGGTTTTCATGGATGACTTCTCTGTTTACGGGTCTTCCTTTGATGATTGCCTCAGCAACCTTGATCGAGTCTTACAGAGATGCGAAGAAACCAACCTCGTCTTGAATTGGGAGAAGTGCCACTTTATGGTTAATGAAGGTATCGTCTTAGGACACAAAATTTCTGAAAGAGGCATTGAAGTTGATAAGGCTAAGGTTGATGCAATTGAGAAAATGCCTTGCCCCACAGATATCAGAGGTATACGAAGTTTCCTAGGTCATGTTGGTTTCTATAGAAGGTTCATTAAAGACTTCTCTAAGATTTCTAGTCCTCTTACCAACCTCTTGCAGAAGGATGTTCCTTTTATTTTTGATGAGGAATGTGAGGAAGCCTTCGAAATACTTAAGAAGGCTTTGATAACCGCACCTATTGTTCAACCAACTGACTGGAACTTGCCCTTCGAAATCATGCGTGACGCTAGTGATTACGCTGTTGGTGCTGTTCTAGGACAAAGAGTTGACAAGAAGTTGAATGTCATTCACTATGCTAGTAAAACTCTAGACAGTGCCCAAAGAAACTATGTCACTACGGAGAAGGAATTTTTAGCAGTCGTGTTTGCATGTGAAAAGTTCAGATCTTACATAGTTGACTCCAAAGTCACTATTCACTATGATCATGCTGCTATTAAGTACCTTATGGATAAGAAGGACGCTAAGCCTAGGCTGATCAGATGGGTTCTCCTGCTACAGGAATTTGATTTGCACGTCGTTGACCGAAAGGGTGCTGATAAGCCTGTAGCAGATAACTTGTCTAGGCTAGAGAATGTCCTTGATGACCCACTACCTATTGATGACAGCTTTCCTGATGAGCAATTAAATGTCATCCGCACTTCACATAGTGCACCGTGGTATGCCGATTATGCAAACTATATCGTAGCCAAATACATACCACCCAGTTTCACCTATCAACAAAAGAAGAAATTCTTCTTTGATTTGAGACACTACTTTTGGGATGTCCTCACCTTTATAAGGAAGGAGTGGATGGTGTTATTAGATGTTGTGTGCCTGAACATGAACAGGGATAGATCCTGCAAAAGTGTCATTCCGAAGCCTACGGAGGACACCATGCTGGAGATAGAACTGCCCATAAGGTATTGCAATTAGGTTTCTATTGGCTCACTCTCTTCAAGGATGCCCGTAAGTTTGTCTTGTCTTGTGACGAATGCCAAAGGATAGGGAACATCAGTAAGGGTCAGGAAATTCCTATGAACTATTCACTTGTCATTGAACCATTTGATGTCTGGGGCTTTGATTATATGGGACCCTTCCCGAGTTCCAATGGGTACACTCACATCTAAGTTGTTGTGGATTACGTTACTAAGTGGGTAGAAGCTATCCCCACTAAAAATGCTGATCACCACACCTCTATTAAGATGCTTAAAGAAGTCATATTCCCAAGATTTGGAGTCCCTAGATACTTGATGACAGATGGTGGTTCACACTTCATTCATGGTGTTTTCCGCAAGATGCTAGCTAAGTATGATGTCAACCATAGAGTTGCATCTCCTTATAATCCTTAGTCTAGTGGTCAAGTGGAGTTGAGTAATAGGGAGATCAAGTTGATCCTACAAAAGACCATCAATAGATCTCGAAAGAACTGGTCTAGCAAACTTGATGATGCACTATGGGCTTATAGGACTGCTTATAAGAATCCCATGGGCATGTCACCGTATAAAATGGTTTACCGTAAGGCCTGTCATTTACCTCTTGAGCTGGAACACAAAGCTTATTGGGCAATCAAAGAGCTCAACTTTGATTTCAAACTTTCCAGTGAGAAGCGGTTGTTTGATATCAGCTCGTTATATGAATGGAGAGCCGAGGCATATGAGAATGCCAAGTTGTTCAAGGAAAAGGTTAAGAGATGGCACAACAAACGAATACAGAAACGAGAGTTCAATGTAGGTGATTATGTCTTGCTATACAATTCTCGTTTGAGATTCTTTGCAGACAAGCTTCTCTCTAAATGGGAAGGTCCCTATGTTGTCGAAGAAGTATATCGTTCGGGTGCCATCAAAATCAATAACACGGAAGGAAATTTTCCTAGAGTGGTAAATGGGCAAAGAATCAAGCATTACATCTCTGGTACTCCCATAAATGTTGGGACCAATATCCTCAATGTCATAACTCCAAAGGAGTACATAAGGATGTTTATCAGCCTGTTTCAGACCTTGAAAACTAAGATGTATCTGTTTCGGCAAGAAATTGGACTCCGATACTTTTCCAATAGGAAATTTCCTCAGTTTTGGAATTTTTGGAAAATTAGAAAAATAAAAAGCAGTACGGAGAGCAAACGAGGCAGCCACAAGGGCCCACTCCGCCACCACCCCCTGGTGGCGGTGGGCAAGCTTGTGGGCACCTCGTGTGCCTCCCGGACTCTGTTTTCTTGCACAGGACTCCTTCTGGCCCAGAAAAAATCAATATATATTCGCCCGAAGGTTTTGATCTCCGTATCGCGAAGTTTTCCTCTGTTTTCTTTTCGAGCTTGTTGTCTGCCACAGATTTAGAGCAAAGATGTCTCACGAATATTTGGGGAGAATGATCTTCACCAAGTTCATGAGGAAGTAGATGCTGATCTGAAAAGAGTAGAAGTCACGGAAGCCAGGGACCAAGCTAAGGAGAAAACCCAAGCTAGGGAGGAAGTTCAACCTATGTTCAACATTGAAGACGTTGAAGGAGTAGATTTTCTCCAACCCTTCATCCACGTGTTGTCTCCATCCTTGATTGAACTCTTGAGGTTTTGCGAAACAACTCGTGTTCGCAATATTTCTCTTTCTCGTGAAGTTGTTTTGCTGGAAAACCATGTCACAGATCTCAAAGGTATAAATCAAAGGTTGATAGCTCTCTTGGAATCAAAGGCGACAACTGCACCACCATCACCACCAAAGGAAGACAACTAAGCATTGGTATGGGCAATCCCCTTGGCTTCTGCCAAGCTTGGGGGAGTTGCCCTGGTATCGTATCACCTTTATATCTTTTGCTTTTACCTTTGTTTTAGTTCTTTCCTTTTCAGTTTTTATTTCTTCTTTTAGAGGAATAAGTCTTTAGTTTTTAGTTTGAGTCTTTTGCTTTTGTCTCTCCCCCTTCGTATTCGAGCTTACGAGCTATATAATAAAGAGTATCTTAGTCAAGGGCTTTGCTTTGTGCCATGATCAAAAGTATGAAAAGAACGATAGCTTGAAAGATCATGAGACGATCTTATGGAAAGTGATGACTTCACTTATGACACGTATGATGATTGAAACTTGTTGAGAATAAATCAACATAGACATTAGTCATTGTTGCAATTAATAAGAAGTAATAAGGAAAGAGAGGTTCACATATAAATATATCATCTTAGACACTTTTTACAATTGTGAGCACTTACCAAACTATTACATGCCTAGGAGTAGATGTTGGACAAGGAAGACAACATAATGAATTGTGTTTGCTTGGTTCCAAACAATGTTATATGATTAGAGATCCCTTAGAATGTGACGATTGCTTCCACCTCATGTTAGCCAAAACTCCCGCACCAAGTAGAGATACTACTTGTGCATCCATAAACCTCCAACCCAGTTTTGCCATGAGAGTCCACCATATCTACCTATGGATTGAATAAGATCCTTCAAGTAAGTTGTCATCGGTGCAAGCAATAAAAATTGCTCTCTAATATGTATGATCTACTACTATGTGGAAAATAAGCTTTGTACGAACCTGTGATGAGGAAGACATAAAAGTGACAGACTACATAATAAAGTTATTTATCACAGGAGGCAATATAAAGTGACGTTCCTCCGCACTAAGAGGACAAGCATTCAAACCTCAAAAGCGCATGACAACCTCTGCTTCCCTCTGCGAAGGGCCTATCTTGTACCTTTACTTTTTACCCTTGTAAGAGCCATGGTGATCATCACCAATTCCCTTTTTGCCTTTGTCTTGGCTACCGTCACATGTTTGGGAAAGATCTATATTCATATATCAACTTGGAGTTGAGTACTTATGCTTTATTGTTGTTGACTTTACCCTTGAGGTAAATGGTTGGGAGGCAAGACTATAAGCCCCTATCTTCCTCTGTGTCCAGCTGAAACTTTGACACCATGAGTACCACGTGAGTTGTAACAATTGTGGAAAACAAAAGAGATGATTGAGTATGTAGGTTTGCCTTACAAGCTCTTATTTGACTCTTTCTGATGTTGTGATAAATTGCAATTACTTCAATGACTATGGACTATTGTTGGTTACTTATCGGTAAGGTTTTTGCTTCATGTTTTGCTTTGTGAAGGAATTGTTACTTTACCATAAGAATCTTTATGATGTATTGATGTCCTATGTGTGATCATGATGCCTTCATGTACGTATTATGTTTTATCGACACCTTCGTCCCTCAACATGTGGACATGTTTATTGAACTTGGTTTTCGCTTGAGGACAAGCGAGGTCTAAGCCTAGGGGAGTTGATACGTCCTTTTTGCATCATGCTTTCATGTTGATATTTATTGCTTTTTGGGCTGTTATATTACTTGTGGTGCCATATTTATGCCATTTCTCTCTTATTTTGCAAGAATTATTTGAAGAGGGAGAATTCAGGCAGCTGGAATTCTCGACTGGAAAAGGAGCAAATCCTAGTCCACTATTATGCACATCTCCAAATGCCCTGAAAATTTACGTGGATTTTTTCTGGAATCTATTAAAAATACTGGGCAAAAGAACTACCGGAGGGGGGCCACCAGGGCCCCACAAGCCCCCACTCCGCCACCACCCCCCTGGTGGCGGTGGGCAAGCTTGTGGGCTGCCCGAAGGCCCACTATCCCCCCTCTTTTGCTATATGAAGCGTCCTGGTCTGGAAAAAATCAAGAGGGAGCTTTTTCGTGGTTTCGCCGCAGCCACAAGGCGGAACTTGAGCAGATCCAATCTAGAGCTCCGACAGGACGATCCTGCCGGGGAAACTTCCCTCCCGGAGGGGGAAATCATCGCCATCGTCATCACCAACACTCCTCTCGTCGTAGGGGAGGCATCTTCATCAGCACCATCTCCTCTCCAATCCCTAGTTCATCTCTTGTAACCAATCTTCGTCTCGCAACTCCGATTGGTACTTGTAAGGTTGCTAGTAGTGTTGATTACTCTTTGTAGTTGATGCTAGTTGGATTATTTGGTGGAAGAGTTTATGTTCAGATCCTTGATGCTATTCATTACACCTCTGGTCATGATTATGATTACGTCTTGTGAGTAGTTACTTTTGTTCCTGTGGACATGGGATAAGTCATGCTGATAATAGTCATGTGAATTTGATATTCGTCCGGTATTTTGATATGATGTATGTTGTTTTTTACTCTAGTGGTGTTATGTGAACGTCGACTACATAACACTTCACCATATTTGGGCCTAGAGGAAGGCAATGGGAAGTAGTAAGTAGATGATGGGTTGCTGGAGTGACAGAAGCTTAAACCCCAGTCTATGCGCTGCTTCGTGAGGGGCTGATTTGGATCCACTAGTTTAATGCTATGGTTAGACTTTGTCTTAATTCTTATTTTGTAGTTGCGGATGCTTGCGAGAGAGGTTAATCATAAGTGCGATGCTTGTCCAAGTAAGGGCGGTACCCAAGCGCCGGTCCACCCACATATCAAACTATCAAAGTAACGAATGCGAATCATATGAACGTGATGAAACTAGCACGACAAGAATTCCCGTTTGTCCTCGGAGCATTTTTCCTCCTATAAGACTTTGTTCAGGCTTGTCCCTTGCTACAAAAGGTATTGTGTCACTTGCTGCACCATTGCTACTACTTGTTACTAGTTACTTTTTGCTCGCTACATTTCACCTTGCTACACAATCACTTGTTACCACTACATTCAGTGCTTGCAGTTATTACCTTGCTCAAATCCGTTTATCAGAGCCTTCTGCTCCTCGTTGGGTTCGACACTCTTACTTACCGAAAGGACTACGATTAATCCCCTATACTTGTGGGTCATCATCCACCCACAACAAGTTTCAATCAACATTCTTTTTATATGTGAAGCCACCACTTCCCATAGGTCATCACATGATCTTTCATGCTTTTGTTCTATTATTATTCTTTTCTTTAGATCATGGCATGAAGCAAAGCCCTTAACTGAAACACTCTTTGTTATATAACTCGCGAACTCAATTACATTGGGGGTAACACAAAGCAAAACTCACGGCTAGATCATACTAAGAACTTTGTTCTACTAGATAAAGGTAAAGGCAAAAGATGTGATGGTGATACGATACCGGGGCAACTCCCCCAAGCTTGGAACAAGCCAAGGGGAGTGCCTATACCCGTGTTTAATTGTCTTCCTTCGGGGGTGATGGAGATGAAGCAATCCTGTATTTTAGTTCTAAGAGGGCCATCAATCTTCGATTTATACTTTGGAGCTATGTGATTCGTTTCTCCAGCAAAATAACTTCTCGGGTGAGATAAGTATTGCGAACACGAGTTATTTCACATAACCTCAAGAGTTCGATCAAGGATGGGGATAGCAGGTGGAGGTAGGGTTGGAGGAAATCCTCTTCCTCAGCTTCTTCCTTGTTGAGCACAGATTGCCCTTCGTCCGCCGTCGGATTCTCCTCCTTCGTTTTGCCATTGGTTTCTTCCAGCAGCTCTTCCTTAGACTCCGTGACTTCCACCCTTTTCAAATCAGCATTTACTTCTTCATAGACTTGAGGGAAATTGTTCTCCCCGACAGATTCCTGAGACGACATCCTTGCCCTAAATCCGCTAATGAAACAGGCTCAAAACTGAAACAGAGGATATTTGCGTGATACGAGGGTCAGACCTTTCGGGAGATTATATAATGATTTTTTACCAACCATAAGGAGTATTCCACAAGAAAATGGATTCCGGGAGACACACGAGGTGCTCACGAGCCCCCCACGGGCGCCCAGGGGGGTGGGGCGTGCCTGGCAGGCTTGTCACCTCCTCGTGCGCTTTCCGGACTACTTTAAATTTTTCTATTTTTCTAAATAATCCAAAACGGGAAAAAATTGATATTGGAAACGTTTTGGAGTCGGTTTACTTACCGTATCACACACCTCTTCGTTTTTGGAGTCTGAAACAAGCTGGTAAATATCCCTTATGTACTCCTCCGGAGTTATGGTATTAATAATATTGTTTTCAACATTTATGGGAGTACCTGAGATATAATGCTTGATTCTTTGCCTATTTACAACTCTCGGAAAATTACCTTCCGCGTTGTTGATTTTTATGGCACCGGAACGATATACTTCCTCAACAATGTAAGGTCCTTCCCATTTAGAGAGAACTTTGCCTGCAAAAAATCTTAAACGAGAATTGTATAGCAAGACATAATCACCTACATTGAATTCACGTTTTTATATCCTTTTATCATGCCACATCTTAACTTTTTCTTTAAACAACTTGGCATTTTCATATGCCTGAGTTCTCCATTCATCAAGTGAGCTAATATCAAATAACCTCTTCTCACCAACAATTTTGAAATCAAAGTTGAGCTCTTTGATTGCCCAATAAGCCTTATGCTCTAGCTCAAGAGGTAAATGACATGCTTTACTGTAAACCATTTTATACGGAGACATGCCCATGGGATTCTTATAAGCAGTTCTATAAGCCCAGAGTGCATCATCAAGTTTCTTAGACCAATTCTTTCTAGACCTATTAACAGTCTTTTGCAAAATTAATTTAATTTCTCTATTACTTAACTCTATGTAACGACTAAGATGCGGTCCTTTCAGATTTAGGGAACGAGGCCCCAAAATGGAAAGAAGCGCATCTAAGCGTTTCGCAAGCACGATAACATAGCACATACATAATAAAGAATGACAAATAGGGAATCGTTTCCCATCTCATAGATAATATCAGAGTTTACATCACACATTTATTCAGACAAGGTAGTTCTGCTACGGACGACATAACATGAGAAAAAGCTATGCTACCCTGCATGCTTGCCCATGATCACGACCACGCCTCGGTCTTCTGGATAGTTCACATACAGGCGGTCGTTCTCCTCGTCGTACTGCCACGCCAGCTGCGTGCCCTCGGGATCACCTGTGTCGGGCGTACCTGTACCTGTTGGGGGGGTTGAAGTAATCTGTGAGCCACGGGGACTCAGCAATCTATGACCTCGGTGCCATAACTAGTCAAGTTATTAGGTAGGAAGGTTCAGTGTTTAGGTTGCAACATCCTAAGCATTCATGGTGGCTAACTTACGAAGAACAACTTATTGATGGTGATATATAATAGCGGGCAAAGACTAGTTGATCAATAAGTGATCCTGAACACCTACTTACGTCAATCATGACCCCACCGTGTTCCCGATCGACGAGAGGTCTTCGAAGGGGACAGTCACGGTTACGCACACAGTTGGCAATGTTATTAAATTAGGTTCAAGTTATCCATAACCGGATGTTAACAAATATTCCAAGTTGCCACATAACCACGGGCATGGCTTTCTGAAAGATTAAACCCTACAGGGGTGCTCCAACTAGTCCATGACAAACGGTCACGGGCCGCAAAGTAATCCTCTATCACGAATCTCGTGATCTCGTCGGATTCCTTAGAGGAAAACCTCAACTCTGGGGAGATCCAAAGCTTCACCGGGATTCCTATACGCAAGATATATCGCTAAGGTAAGACAAGACTAGCAGGACCTCTCGTCGTGTCGACGACCCCGAAAAGAGCCGCGTATCTCAGTCTCGGGACACGACGGATGAGTGACGCGTACAGTGGCCTGATAGAAATCTCTCAAGTTGCCCTGAGTGCTCTAGTTTGGACCAACACTCATGAGGAGCACTGGCCCGGGTTATTGATTAATTCCTCGGGGTAGCTATTCCCTATGCAGATTATTATTAAGTGCTTAGAAATTAAAACCAATGTTGGGTCCTGCCGGACAAGTCTTAACACTACACGATTTATCAAGGAGGTCCCCATAACAACCTCGAACGTGTTAGGAGCGATCAGTTATGGAATCAAACACCGGTAGCCGGAAACTATGGCGGCAATAACATAACAAAACACCCGGAAAAGGCTAGGCCTTCCGTTATTTACCAAGTATATAGGTGCATTAATTAAATAACAGATTAACATAATGATATCAAACTCATGTTATCACATGAGACAATAGCACCTGCAACTAGCAACGCTAACATTAGAAGCTGGGCAAGCCTACTTAGCCATTCAATTTTTGCTAGGACGGGAAAGTGTTTGGGTTTCATGGCAATATCAGGAGGCAATTATTTCAGTGGTAGGCAGCGAGCATATGACGAAGGAAACGTGAATCTAGGCACAACAAGACTAGAGATGGTATCAAGGTCATGTCATCTTGCGTGTGATGTCTTCAACTTGGAACTGCTCTTGTTCGTCCTGCACGTACTCGCCCGAGTCCACGTAATCGCTCTCCAATCCCGGTGCTACCCAATATAAAAATAGCATCCAATGAACAACAGAACAACAAGATGCAACAAGCACATGATGCATGAGATGAGAATGTAGCATGCATCTCTATTCTAATCACTTGCACATGCATGAGAAGAGAAGACAACTTCTGGATAGAACTGCACTCTAAGCTATCTTGACATGCATGGGGATGACATGAACAGATGCATAACGCGAAAACGATGCAAAAACATATAAAGAACGTTACGAACGGAGCTACGGATCAACCGGAAAAAACGAAACAAGAAAGGGAGTCCTACAGATCAAATCCATCACAAACACACTCCAATGGCATACTGATACGTCTCCGTCGTATCTATAATTTTTGATTGTTTCATGCCAATATTCTACAACTTTCATATACTTTTGGCAACTTTTTATACTATTTTTGGGACTAACATATTGATCCAGTGCCCAGTGCGAGTTCCTGTTTGCTGCATGTTTTTTGTTTCGCAGAATATCCATACCAAACGAAGTCGAAACGTAATAAAAACTTACGGGGATTTTTTTTGGAATATTTATGATTTTTGGGAAGAAGAATCAACACGAGGCGATGCACGAAGTGCCCACAAGCCATGTCGCCACAGCCAAGGGGTGGGCCCGCGGCAGGCAGGCTTATGGCCACTCCTTAAGGCGGTTGGAGTCCTTCTTTCACCTTAAGAAAGATCATATCCGGAACAAAATCGTGTTAAAATTTCAGCCCAATCGGAATAAAGAATCTCCGGGAATTTAAGAAACGGTGAAACACAGAATCTGGGAGCGCAGAAACAGAAGGACACAGAGAGAGAGATCCAATCTCGGAGGGTCTCTCGCCCCTCCGCCGCCATGGAGACCATGGACCAGAGGGGAAACCCTTCTCCCATCTAGGGAGGAGGTCAAGGAAGAAGAAGAAGGAGGGGGGCTCTCTCCCCCTCTCTCCCGGCGGCGCCAGAACGCCGCCCGGGACATCATCGTGTGACGGCGATCTACACCAACACCTCCGTCATCTTCACTAACATCTCCATCATCTTCCCCCATCTATATTCAGCGGTTCACTCTCCCGCAACCCGCTGTACCCTCTACTTGAACATGGTGCTTTATGCTACATATTATTATCCTATGATGTGTTGCTATCCTATGATGTCTGAGTAGATTATCGTTGTCCTATCGGTGATTGATGAATTGCTATGATTGGTTTAATTTTCTTGTGGTTATGTTGCTGTCCTTTGGTGCCCATCATATGATTGCGCGCGTGGATCACACCATAGGGTTAGTTGTATGTTGATAGGACTATGTATTGGCAGGCTAGAGTGACAGAACCTTCAAACCTAGCATATAAATTGATGCATATGGGATTGAAGGGGGACCAATATATCTTATTGCTATGGTTGGGTTTTACCTTAATGAACGTTAGTAGTTGCGGACGCTTGCTAATAGTTCCAATCATAAGTGCATAGAATTCCAAGTAAGGGATAACATCTAGCAGAGGCCTCTCCCACATGATACTTGTTATCGATCTAGTAACGTAGTCAATTGCTTAGGGACAATTCCGCAACTCCTACCACCACTTTTCCACACTCGTTAGACACTCGTAGTTGTTTCTTTATCTAACCAGACCCTAGTTTTATTTACGTGTTCTTTACTTTCTTGCAAGCCTATCCTTTCACTCCTACAAAGTACTTCTAGTATCATACTTTTTCTAGGTAAAGCGAACATAAAGTGTGCGTAGAGTTGTATCGGTGGTCGATAGAACTTGAGGGGATATGTGTCCTACCTTTAGCTCCTCTTTGGGTTCGACACTCTTACTTATCGAGAAAGGCTACAATTGATGCCCTATACTTGTGGGTTATCACATACCACTGGTATTCCCAGGTTGCCAAATCACAAAACAAACAAGTATAGATGGGGTGGTGCAAAGAAACTCACCACACCATCAACTATGCACTCACAAGCATCAAAACAACAAAACTATACATTCTATCCTAAACAGCATCATAGCAGTTTGAGAGCTACATGCAAAGCACCTACAGCCACCTAAATGTGCCAATTAAGGTATGTGGCAGAAGCTATTCAAAAGCTCTACAAGCATGAGGAAAAAGATAATACAAAGGAGTTTCACACAGAAAGTTCTACAGCTGCTAACTTGGACAAAAATACCAGTTTTCAGGGACTTAGTGAGAATCTCAGATTCTCACTAGCTGTTTATGCTCTGAAGCATTTTGACAGCACCCAAAACAATATCTACAGGAAGTCAACTGGAATGAAAATTGGCAGAGAGCTAGACAAACACAAAAGCTACAACTTTCCAGTTGATTGCAAGGGCTGATTCCAAACACATGAACTTTTGCAAGCACAACTACAAGGGAAGAAAATAACGGCAGGTTCTCAGACTTAGTGAAAATCACAGATTTTAACTAAGCTGAAATTTTCAGCCACATGCCTACTTTGACTAAGCACAATTTGCACATATAAACTCCTAAGCATGAAACAACGCCACCATGCTGTAGAGGGGTTCACCCTCTTCTGCCACAACAAAGAATCAACCTCTTGAGCTCATCACATCACATGGAACCAAGCTCTAAACATTGAACAAAACAAAAATATGACATTCCCAAAAAGTGCTCCAAAGTGGAATCTGATTCCACCAATGGATTCGTGGGATGATTCTACCCCAGAAACATATATGATACCTAGGTACTTGCATAGAACAAATAGGCACAAACTTGAAAGGAAAAAACTACATGGAATCACAAGGAGGTAAATAGTGCTATATCACATGCTTCTCACTAGATCATCACCTACACATGCACTTGCACACTCTCATCACTCCATTGGTGCACATGAGGGGTAGACCTCATGTTCATGTGCCTTAGGACACCACCACACACACACATACATCAAACACACACATATCAAGCACCTACACATGCTAGTTAAAACACACTCACTAACTTACACTCACATCTTGCATTCCTACACCTACACACACAAGCTTGCACATAAGTGCTTATCAAGGCAACCCATGCCTTGGGCATGTGGGTGTCACACACACACATGCACACACACACCACATGATCACCTACAACTACCACAAGGTATGTGGGGGGGAAACCCACACACATACTCACTCACACACTTGCACAACCTAGTGCATAAGCTCATCACTCATGCACATGAGTAGCACACACATATATACATCACTACCCTAGTGCAAAACACACATAATAACACACACACACACACATACATACATGGTTGCTCGCTCACACATACACTTGCACTCAAATACCTACACATGCATTTCTACACTTGCTAGCAAAATAACTAGAGACAGCCTACTAGTTTTGAGGTAAAAAAATACTACACAAGATGTCCTAGCACACCACATCAACTAACATAACAACAAAAGAAAAACAGCAAAGGAATAGGCAAAAAACAAAAGGGATTGGGGGGAACCGAACCCAAGACACTCTGGTTCACCACCAGCAACTAGCACCACTACACTACACCATCTGGCTCGACAGCAGAGAGTGGTAATATAGGATAAGCCACTCCTGAAGCTACTGTGCCGAAATAACACACCAAAAAGGGTGGCTCCGTGGGGTTTCAAACCCACGACCACCTGAAGCAACAGAACACCCCTACCACTACGCTCCTGCTATGGATCTTAACAGAGAAGAGGAGGAAACTCTATTAAGCAACCCCTCTGGTCCTTCCTCTGCAAGACGGTGGCCGGAACAGGGGAAGCACCACGCCGGCGATCTACTCCAAATTGGCCTACGACTCCTCGATGGAAGGGAGAAGGGGCTCCCAGGGTTCCATTTCTACACTAAATGTGCCACGAGAAGGCCTACTGCTACGGCTCCACGACACGCGGCGGCGCCGGCGACAGAGAGAAGAACACGGCGCGGCTACGGGTTCCTACTCACGATCTGGCGACAGGGAAGGGGGAGGAAGATGCTTGCTCACCACTGGACGAGGATGTTGTGCCTATCGGAGAGGAAGTAAAGGAAGAGTGGAAGAAGCCGTGGCGGGGAAGATCGTCGGAGAGGAAGAAGCCCGTCGTCGATGTAGGGGAAGCAGACCCGATCTGCTCCTCCTAGCTGCGGGAACGGATCCCCTGGAGGTCCCGCGTTCTCGCCGAAGGCTTGGAGAGGACGCAGGGGCACGGCAGCGACGGCGAGGAGCTTCTCACGGCTCGGCCATGGCGAAGGAGGCGCGCGTTTACCTACTGCCGACGAGGAAGAGGGAGGAGGAAATGGGGAAATAAGTGGCGGCGGCTTGGAGGAACCCTAGGCCCTACACGGACGCCAAGGGTTCTTTATAGGAGGAGGAGGAGGCAAGGGACGCGCGGCCTCGACGTCCCTCACGGCGTCGCTCTCTGTCCCCTCTCCTCACTAACGAAACTGACGAAAGAAGGAGGGCGGAAGACGGCGTCTACAGGGAAAGGCTGGCGCGCGAGAGGAAGTTGGGCCAGCTAGTGGGAGAAAGCCCACTCGAAGGCGCCAGATAGATAAAAGAAAACCCACTGGGGTTTTCTATTTACAAAACAAACAGAGACAAAACAAATGCACTAGCTACACTGTTGAAGCTAAAAATAAACAAAAATGCACCTGGTCATAAGGAATTATGACCTAATTAAATAAAATGTAAAAGGAATTTGTGGAGCATATAAATATTTACAAAACAGAATTAATTACACTATTTTGTGAATATTTGCACCTCTCAAACAAAGTTTCAAAACACTAAAACCATAGCATCACATCCACCACAATTCATACTAAAACATGGGTATTTTTGAAACAGGGATGGAGCAAGTGAAACTTGAGCTTGAGATAAATACAGAGGAAGAAGTTTTGAAACCTAGTGCAAACCAACATAGTTGCTCCTACCTCCAAACAACACCCCACATCACTACACATATCAACAACCATGCCACACCACATACATTGATCACATTAACAACAAACACAAAGAGGCATGGATGAATGGATGCATGAATGCAATGGGGAGACAAAGTAACATCACATGAAATAACACATGCATTGATCTCACATGGCAATGACAAGATGGACCCACATACAGAAGGTTCCAAATAAGGCAAGTTACACTCTGGGCCATTACACTCTACTTGACCACTAGACTGAGGATGATAAGGAGATGCAATTCTATGGTTGACATCATACTTAGCAAGCATTTTACGGAAAGCACCATGAATAAAATGTGAACCACCATCAGTCATTAAATATCTAGGGACTCCAAATCTAGGAAAAATGACTTCTTTAAGCATCTTAATAGAGGTGTTATGATCAGCACTACTAGTTGGAATAGCTTCTACCCACTTAGTAACGTAATCAACAACAACTAGAATATGAGTATACTCGTTGGACTTTGGAAAAGGTCCCATATAATAAAAAAACCAAACATCAAATGGTTCAATAACAAGTGAATAATTCATAGGCATTTCCTGATATTTATTGATATTACCTATTCTTCGACATTCATCACAAGACAAGACAAACTTACGAGCATCCTTGAAGGGAGTAGGCCAATAAAAACCGGATTGCAATACCTTGTGTGCAGTTCTATCTCCCGCATGGTGTCCTCCGTAAGCCTCGGAGTGACACTTCTGTATGATCTGTCCCTGTTCATGCTCAGGTACACAACGTCTAATAACACCATCTACTCCTTGTTTATAAAGGTGAGGATCATCCCAAAAGTAATGTCTCAAATCATAAAAGAACTTTTTCTTTTGTTAGTATGTGAAACTAGGTGGTATATATTTAGCAACAATATAATTAGCATAATCAGCATACCATGGTGTACTACTTGAAGCATTGATGACATTCAATTGTTCATCAAGAAAGCTATCATCAATAGATTGTGGGTCATCAAGAACATTTTCTAACCAAGACAAGTTATCTGCTACGGGGTTCTCAGCACCCTTCCTATCAACAATATGCAAATCAAATTCTTGTAGCAAGAGAACCCATCTAATAAGTCTAGGTTTAGCATCTTTCTTTTCCATGAGATATTTAATAACAGCATGATCAGTGTGAAAGTAACTTTGGAATCAACAATATAAGATCTGAACTTATCACATGCAAACACAACTGCTAAAAATTCTTTTTGAGTAGTAGCATAGTTTCTTTGGGCACTGTCTAGAGTTTTACTAGCATAATGAATAACATTTAATTTCTTATCAACTCTTTGTCCTAGAACAGCACCAACAGCATAATCACTAGCATCACACATAATTTCAAAAGGTAGGTTCCAATCGGGTGGTTGAACAATAGGTGCAGTTATCAAGGCCTTCTTAAGTATTTCAAATGCTTCTTCACAATCATCATAAAAAACAAATGGAATATCTTTTTGCAATAGATTGGTGAGAGGCCTAGAAATCTTAGAGAAGTCTTTTAATAAACCTTCTATAGAAACCAGCATGACCAAGGAAACTTCGTATACCTTTAATGTCTGTAGGGCATGGCATTTTCTCGATCGCATCAACTCTAGCCTTATCGACTTCAATACCTCTTTCAGAAATTTTATGTCCCAAGACAATGCCTTCATTAACCATAAAGTGGCACTTCTCCCAATTTAAGACAAGGTTAGTATCTTTACATCTCTGCAAAACTCGATCAAGGTTGCTCAAGCAATCATCAAAAGAAGATTCGTAAACGCAGAAATCATCCATGAAAACCTCAAAATCTTTTCACAAAAGTCAGAGAATATAGCCATCATACATCTTTGAAAGGTAGCAAGTGCATTACATAAACCAAAAGGCATACGTCTATAAGCAAAGGTACCGAAAGGGCAAGTAAAAGTGGTTTTCTCCTGATCAGATTGTGCAACAGGTATTTAGGAGAAACCAGAATAACCATCTAGAAAGCAAAAGTGTGTATGTTTAGACAATCTTTCCAGCATTTGATCAATAAAAGGTAAAGGGTAATGATCTTTCTTAGTAGCTTTATTTAATTCCCTGAAATCAATTACCATCCTATAGCCAGTAACAATTCTTTGTGGGATCAATTCATCTTTATCATTAGGGACAACGGTAATACCTACCTTCTTAGGGACACAATTCACCGGACTTACCCAATCACTATGAGCATCTGGATAAATAATACATGTTTCCACGAGCTTTAGTATTTCTTTTCTTACCACCTCTTTCATCTTAGGATTTAATCTTCGTTGGTGATCGGCAACTGGTTTGGAATCAGGATCAGTTTTAATTTTATGCTGGCATAGAGTGGGACTAATGCCCTTAAGATCATCAAGAGTATATCCAATAGCAGCACGGTGCTTCCTCAGAGTTTTCAATAATTTCTTTTCTTCATGCTCTGAAAGGTTAGCACTAATAATAACAGGATATATCTCTTTTTCATCAAGATAAGCATACTTAAGAGTATGATGTAATTGTTTAAGCTCAAACACAGGATCACCCTTTGGTGGAGGTGGATCTCCAAGTAATTCAACAGGCAAATTATTCTTAAGGATAGGACGTTGTTCAAAGATAACTCTATCTATCTCATTCCTTTCATCCATATGCATATCATTTTCATGTTCAAGCAAGTATTCCTCTAAGGGGTCGGTAGGAGGCACAGCAATAGAAGCAAGAGCAATAATTTCATCCTTACTAGACAATTCTTTTTCATGAGGTTGTCTACCAAACTTAGAAAAATTAAATTCATGTGACACACCTCCAAAGCCAACACTAACAGTTTGTTTCTCACAATCAATTTGAGCATTAACAGTATTGAGGAAAGGTCTACCAAATATGATGGGACAAAAGCTATCTTGTGTGGTAGCAAGAACGAGAAAATCAGTAGGATACTTAGTTTTACCACACAAGACTTCAAGATCTCTAACATTTCCCACAAGGCAGATAGTATCTCTATTAGCAAATTTAATAGTAACATCAATAAATTCCATCTCGACAGGTGCAATCTCATCTTTAATTTCATTATATAAAGATTGAGGTATTGCACTAACACTAGCACCCATGTCACATAAACCATGATAACAATGATCTCATATCTTAACAGAAACAACAGGTATGCCAACAACAGGTTTATGTTTGTCTCTAGCATGAGGTTTAGCAATTCTAGCAGCAGCTTCACAGAATTGAATAACATGCCCATCAACATTATCGGCCAAGATATCTTTAATAATAGCAATACTAGGTTCAACTTTAATTTGCTCACGGGGTGTGGGTGTTCTAATGTAGCCCTTACGTATCACAGTTGAAGCTTTAGCATGATCCTTTATTCTAACAGGGAAAGGTGGTTTCTTAATGTAAGCACTAGGAACAATAGAATCATTATAAGCAATAACTTTCTCTTCAACTGGATTTGGTTTTACTACATTAACTTCTATGGGAGGATGATATTTAAACCACTTCTCCTTAGGGAGATTAATATGAGAAGCAAATGATTCACATAAAGAAGCTACTATCTCAGAGTCAAGTCCATGTTTGGCGCTAAAATCACGAAAAGTATTTGTTTCAACGAAGGATTTAACGCAATCAAACTTAAGATTCATACCTGACTCCTTACCTTCATCAAACTCCCAATCTTCAGAGTTGCGTTTAATTCTTTCCTATAAATCCCATTTGAAACCAATATCTCTCTTCATAAAAGAACTGGTACAAGAAGTGTCAAGCATGGTGCGATTGTCATGAGAAAGCCGAGCATAAAAGTTCATAATAATAATTTCTCTAGGGAGATCATGGTTGGGGCATGAATATAACATTGACTTAAGCCTTCCCCAAGCTTGAGCGATACTTTCTCTATCACGAGGCCAAAAATTAGAGATATAATTCCGATCACGATGTACCAAATGCATAGGATAAAACTTTTGATGAAATTCCAATTTCAATCGGTTGTAGTTCCATGATCCAGTATCATTGCATAGCCTATACCATGTCAATGCTTTATCCCTCAAAGATAAGGGAAAGACCTTCTTCTTGACCTCATCCTCGGGCAAACCTGCAAGCTTAAACAAACCACAAACTTCATCTACATAGATTAGATGCAAGTCGGGATGTGATGTTCCATCTCCTGTAAAAGGATTAGCCAATAGTTTCTCTAGCATACCCGAAGGAATTTCATAATAAATATTTTCAGTAGATGCAGTAGGTTGAGGAGCAACTCTTTGTGCTTCCAGTCGAGGTGAATATACCCCGAACAAGCCCCTAAAAGGATTAGTTTCCATAGTGACAAGTGACAATAAATTTCAGCACACTATATAAATGTTTCCTTACCAAATTCCACTCACCAAAGGCGCTTCACTCCCCGGCAACGGTGCCAGAAAAGAATCTTGATGACCCACAAGTATAGGGGATCTATCGTATTCCTTTCGATAAGTAAGAGTGTCGAATCCAACGAGGAGCAGAAGGAAATGACAAGTGGTTTTCAGCAAGGTATTCTCTGCAAGCACTGAAATTATCGGTAACAGATAGTTGCGGGGTAAGATAATTCATAACGGGTAACAACTAACAATAGTAACAAAGGTGCAGAAAGATGGCCCAATCCCTTTTGTAGCAAGGGACAAGCCTGGACGAACTCTTATATAAGGTAAAGCGCTCTCGAGGACACATGCGAATTTCTGTCAAGCTAGTTTTCATCATGTCCATATGATTCGTGTTCGCTAATTTGATAGTTTGATATGTGGGTGGAACGGTGCTTGGGTGCTGTCCTTACTTGGACAAACATACCACTTATTATTAACCCCTCTCGCAAGCATCCGCAACTACGAAAGAAGAATTAAGACAAAGTCCAACCATAGCATCAAACTGGTGGATCCAAATCAGCCCCTTGCGAAGCAACGCATAAACTAGGGTTTAAGCTTCTATCACTCTAGCAACCCATCATCTACTTATTACTTCCCAATTCCTTCCTCTAGGCCCAAATAATGGTGAAGTGTCATGTAGTCGACGTTCACATAACACCACTAGAGGAAAGACAACATACAACGCATCAAAATATCGAACGAATACCAAATTCACATGACTACTTATAGCAAGACTTATCCCATGTCCTCAGGAACAAACGTAACTACTCACAAAGCATAATTACGTTCATGATTAGAGAGGTATTGAATAGCATTAAGGATATGAACATATGATCTTCCACCAAGTAATCCAACTAGCATCAACTACAAGGAGTAATTAACACTACTGGCAACCTTACAAGTACCAATCGGAGTCGCGAGACAGAGATTGGGTACAAGAGATGAACTAGGGTTTGGAGATGAGATGGTGCTGATGAAGATGTTGATGGAGATGAGTCCCCTCCGATGAGAGGAGTGTTGGTAATGACAATGGCGATGATTTCCCCCTCCCGGGGGGAAGTTTCCCTGGCAGGACGGCCCTGCCGGAGCTCTAGATTGGTTCTGCTCAAGTTCCGCCTCGTGGCGGTGGCGTTTCTTCCCGAAAGCTCTCCGTTTATTTTTTCTGGGACGAAATCCTCCATATAGGAGAAGATGGGATCCGGAGGGGTAACAGGGGGCCCACGAGCCCCCCAGGCGCGCCCAGGGGGGAGGGGCGCGCGTGGCAGGTTCGTGACCTCCTGGTGGCTCCCCTCCATTATTTCTTCCGCCCAGTATATTTTATATATTCCAAAATAATTCCTCGCTGATTTTCACGGCTTTTGGAGTTGTGCAGAATAGGTATCTCAAACTTGCTCCTTTTCCAACCCAGAATTCCAGCTGTCGGCATTCTCCCTCTTCATGTAAACCTTATAAAATAAGATAAAAAAAGGCATAAGTATTGTACCATAATGTGTGATAACAGCCCATAATGTGGTAAATATCAATATAAAAGCATGATGCAAAATGGGCGTATCATAAGCCAATTCCATATACTCATCTCTTCTTTACATGTACTTGTAACGATATCCATTCTTCTAAAACGACGAGATGTGCTTCTATCCCGGTCGAGGTCCTCGTGCCAAAATAAGGATAGGATTGCATCTTGGGCGTTACACAGGTCGAACGAGCCAATGGCCTCATTATGAGCGGAATCAAACTGCGCTTGCTCCGATCTTTGATAGAGTCTGACTGTCATTGGGTAGAGGAGCTTGAATCTATAGTGTGGGGCTTGCGCACCACCCCAAACCGATCAACCGGTTATACACATTTTTTATTGTTTACGGGGCGGAGGAAGTTCTCCCCTGTGATATCATCCATGATGCATCTAGAGTGCGCATGTAAGAGGGAAAAGAGTTCGAGTTAGATCGGAAGGACAACTTGGACGCATTAGAAGAAGAACACGATATAGCTCTAGCACGTTCCACGTTTTAACAATAGTAGGCTCGGCGCTACCAGAGCAGGGAACTTCGGGTGAAGGCCTATAATGTGGGTGAGATTGTGCTATGCCTCCTAGAGAAGAAGAATAAGAAGAAGAAGAAGAAACTTGCACTTAAATGGGAGGGCCCTTTCATAATTGACGAAGTACTTGCAGGAGGAGTGTATCTTCTCCGCGGATCGTGAGATAATCGCCTTGAACCAAACCCATGGAACGCGGCTCGTCTTCAGCATTTCTACAGCTAGACTAGTGTAGTCACACTCAATTAGTTTTCTTTTCTCCTTTCAAATTTTTTATGTATACTTTTCCTTCTTAACGTTGATTAACATATCCTAGTATATGTTCGGTTAGACCAAACCATGTCCATGAAAATCTATTTTCCGACAACATCACGGGGCTTCTGAGTACAAGCTGATCAACATACACCTATGCATCTATTTTGTTCATATTTATGATGTATGCGTCCTTCAAATAATGTTTTTAAGCCATTATATGCACATATTTGACTTAAGATTTGGCCAAGCTAGCTTGCCTGGCTCCTATGCTTATCCTCTATGTTCCTGATTGTTCAGCTAGAGGATAAAGGGAGCACATGTGCGATTGATACGACCAGGTTATCTGGATACGTAGCTCAGACGGGTGAAGTCGAAAGCTAGGGTTCTTGATGACATAATTGGTCAGGCACAAAGGAAGTAAAAATAATTAGGTGATAGTCAAACGGGGTCTTCGTAGTGTAACCATCTTCCGCATACAATGGGTATTCGGTTATCATATCTACTTTAGCATAGCAACCCGAAGAAAGGAACCCGTAGAGGAACTATTTTCTTGGGAAGATGTTTCTTACACTATGAAAGTAATATAACATATCTCCACGATCATGATCTATCTGTTAGCACCATATGGTCGGGTAGCCTGGTTCTGTGAACTGTTTCCTGTTATCACAGGCTACAAAGTACGAAACACTCCCTGATTATTATCGAAGGAGGTAGAAGTTGATGGCCGGTTAAGACAATGTTTACATATCGGATGTAGGACAAGGTGAACTAGAGTACTTAGTTACATAAAATCACACATCTGGCTACTGGTCTAGGTTATCTATTATCGTGTCCAGACCACAATCTTGTTGCGAAAGATGTGTGGCAGGCATCACTTGATCATAAACCAAGTGAAGGGGTATCTCCTGACCATCCGGCCCTACCGGCCCAACTCGAGCCAATTGCTCTGGGTCAAGTTTGGTGAACCTAGTCTTCACCATTTCCCATGCCTCTCGAGCACCTTCCTGGCAGACTGATGTTTTCCATAATTCAAACTGGCGTCGAGCCCCTTTGAAAGGATCAGCTAGTTTGGCCATCCCTTCCGAGGGCATATCGACCGGCCATAGTGCCTTGAGCATGCTCTTCATCGCCTTTCACCCTCGTTCATGTACTATGGACAATTCCTTTAGAAGATTACCACCAAAAGAGTTGGCTTCTTCTTCAGGACACCCAGTTAGCAGAGCTACAAATAGAAGTGGTATATTTGTGAGTTTAGATTGTATATGCACAGAACTACAAGGTCGGAGTCTTACTTACCGAACATACCACCCTTCAATATTTCGTTTTCTTCGGTGGCATGCACCAGTTGAGTATTTAAACTCTCAATTTTACTCACTTGTTGTTTTCCCTCCACAAGTATTTTCTTTTCATCAATACTCCGGAATAATTATCGATAGCTCGTCTCATGCTGCGATTCGGCATATCCTTGCGATTCTTTGGCCGCTTCCAAATTATTTTCTTAATTGACCTATGGATTCGGCTGCCATAAAGAATTTTTTTTATTAAGAAAGGTAAAAGTTCAATTGTGACCTTTTGGAAGTAATTGCATACCATGTGCTTCCCTTGTGAATCTTTTCACTTCCTCTAGTTCGGCCTTCGTAGCCTCGAGCTATGTTCGGTAGATTTCAAGGTCTTTGGACAACTTTTTGTTTTCATCCCTCGTAGCCTATCAAACATGTCAACAAGGTTATGTAGACCATCAATTCGGCCATTCTGACCAATTAAGGATTGGGCGCTACTGGCTTGGGATTTGTATATGATTGTCAAAATCTAACATATACCTTAAGAGTTGTTGACATCCAGTTGGCGACTCCCTCAAGTCCTGCTCAGGCAGCTCCAAGATGCACATCCACCAACTCAACGCATTAAACTAATGTTCGGAAAACTCAGGGTGGCGCAGTGACTCTTTCCAACTACGATGGTTCATTATGTTTTCAACTTCAGAATTAGTAACCGGGACTTTGTCAAGATCCTCTGAAAGTAGGTTTGCAGAAGGGACCCCCGTATTACCTCGTGTCATTGAAGGATGTGTTGGCTTGGAATGTCTGACTTCAACCCTCTCGATGTCTTCGGATGAAGGTGGTTGTGTTATGTTCCTATATAATTTGACAACAGGTGTAAGTACCCACCAATTGTCGAAGAACAATGCCTAAATCATGAATGTAAATTCATTACCTCTTAGCAGGGGAGCGGTCGAACTAGTCCATGTGGGTGCTCCACGTTTAGAGGCCCTACCTTGTTTGGCACGGGCTCGGCAAGCACTATGCTAGCAGGTGTTCGGTGCATGGAGCGACGACCTTTCAGAGTAGGAGTTGCTGCTCTAGCGGACGGGCGCCCTTTTCAGGAAGAAGCCTTCTTTTTACCCCTACTCGGGGAAAGAGGTATCCTAGGGTAGTTGGCTATAAGGGTAACCTCAGAGCCGTCAATGCTCGCATGGAAGAAGAACCATCCTCAAAAATAATCAACGTATCAGGATCATCATGGAATCTTGGGGGTTGTCCCGGGCATAGTTCTCCGGCTAGGGAGGAGGGCAGTTAACCTTCTCTACCTAGCGCATCTGTTCCTGTTTGAAAAGTTTCAAGCATTCAATCAGCCAAAATCACTATAAAAGAAAATCTGAATTAGTAAAGTAGGGCAATACTCACCCATTTGATGGGGTTATGGTTTGAGTAGCCTTCCTTGGTGCTCATACTGATGAAGTCCACTTTTTCTCCTTTGAAGAGGTCGGCTAATATAGCAGTCAATGTTGCTGGGCTGGTCGGACCCTCCCATTTATACCTAGTGGCATCACTTGAGCCATTATATTTCCACAGGGGATGTGATCTTTGTTGGAGGGGTTGTACGCATCGGTTTATGGCCGCAACCATCACGCCAATAATGGTGAGCTTGAAGTGTACCAATAGTTTCACCTTGGCAACCAACTGTCCCACTTCTGAGTTGTCCTCATAGGAAGAACTCTTCGGGTGCTAATTGAACCGCCTCTTTATGGGAGCGGTTGAAAATTTGGGTAGACCCCTCCGAACAGGATCTAATAGAGGAGCATCCTCAATATATAACCACTCTGAGGTCCACTCTTCGGAGGCTCGCTTTTGGGTCCCTACTGGATATTCAGTTCCTACTATACACCATACTTCGGCTCCGCCTACTTCATAAATAGTCCCCCTCGGTTCGCGGGACAAGGCATAAAAACCTCCTCCACAGATCAAAATGGGCTTCACAACCTAGAAACATCTCGCAAAGGGCAACAAAACCTGAAATGTGAAGAATGGGCCGAGGGGTGAGGTGGTGAAGTTGGATCCCGTAAAACTCCAATAAACACCTTAAAAGGAATGAATGGGGAAGCCTAAACCTTGTAAGAGGAAGGAAACGAAACATATCCTCTCCTCCTTGAGAGGGGTAGGAAATTTCTTCGCGAGAGCTTCGCCATCCGCGGAAGTTAATCCAGAACGGGAAGGTGCGAGATATGAGCAAGGTTGATACCCTTGTACCTCAAGTTCACGCAGATAAAGACGTGAGACATAACAGCTTGCCCAGTCGCGTGGTAGAGAGCCATGAGGGCGCGTGGAGGAGCCTGGATCACTCATCGTGTCTCTGACTCTAGTGTTCTTCTTGACGTTTGAGGCGGAAGGATGTGTTGCTGGAAGCACGCGTGTCTTATGTAATAAGTAGATTTCCCTATTTTGCCTGAGGAAGTTTTTTGTGAAAAGATTATTGGAACCGCCTAACTCTTATTGGCGCATGGGAATCGAAGGGTGTGATTAACCCTATGGAAAAATATTGATTTTATGGGCCAGGCGACGTTTCGACAATCGTGATTGAGGCATAAGCCGAACTAGAGTCAGCCAAACATGGGGATGAGAGGAACTCGCCCCGCAGCCTGAAGAATGTGAACGCGTGAAGATGGTAGATCAAGACTACGACATTGGAGGCCAATTCGGGGACTACTGAGGGAGTCCGGAACTAAGGGGTCCTCGGACCGCTTACCTATTTCTACGGGTCGGACTCCTGGGATGTTCTATTATCATTATTGGCCTCTGGATAAATAAAGCGATGTTGTATTCAAGATGGACTCTTCCGAAGACTTAGCTTGCACTCCATGGTCACGTTGTGATCGGCATGTTTCCTCCCTGATGTAACTAACATTGTGTAACCCTAGCACACATGGTATCTATATAAACCGGATGACTTTAGTTCATAGGACAAGTTATGCTCATTACTCCTAGGGTTTAGTCCACAACATACGATCTCGAGGTAGATCAAATATGTACTTGATACTTCATCATCAATATGAACAAGAGAAGGACGTAGGGTTTTACCTCCATCAAGAGGGTGTGAACCTGGGTAAACACCATCTCCTTTGTCTCATGTTACCCATCGATCCAAGATCCACAGTTTGGACCACCTACCCAAGATCCGCTGATTTGACACCGACATGTGCTTTGACGCAGTATTTTGCTACTCAACTTCCCGTCAAGCTGTTTACAACTCAGACTGGAGCTTTTTCAAATTTAAGGAAGCAACTATAGATAAAGATAAGAGATTTAGAGACCTAAGAAGCAAGGAGGTTATCCAACAATCAATCGAAAAATACTTAAAGTTCGTTCGACATTTACCTTGCGCTTCCTCTATCTACCTCTTTAGAAAATTTGCATCCTTCTCATACCAATCGATCTTGCGGTTCAGTTCTTCCAACTCTTTCAAATTGGATACTGAAACCGAGGCCGACACCTTAATCAACACAAAGAAAATGAAATAATAGCTCCTTGGACAGTATCGATCGCCTGATCAGCCTTATCTATCCGATCCGGGCCTCGGAGGCTACTTCTTTTGCTCCTATATATATCCATTTATTTTTTAAATAAATATCCCCGACTTAGATGTTTGAATCTAATTCAGTGCTCAGGGGCTATAGTGGTTATACACTTGTGGTATTTGTCCGCATTAGTGTATATTTTCGGACCACTTATTTTTTTTTACACACCTCATAAAGGGCTAGTGAACACCCCTTGTTCTAATAGCTCTATACATTGAGGCAATTTCTAAAAGGAGGATTGAAGATTACCTCAATGCCTAGATAGAGGCCTTGAAAGACCTCCATCATATCGGCCTCAACAAACTGGTATTTTGAAGCGCTGCACCCAAAAAGGGCTCGATGCTCGGTCAGGATAGAAGAGCCCGTCAAGGAACCTCCATCTCACCGGTCCATCCCTTGGGCGCATGCCTCACAACACGCAGGGAACGACGGGACACCTTGCTTCTCCCCATTAAAAGAGGAGATGCAGCTGGACTAGGTTGCTGAGGTGGTTCTCGGTCCACACAAACCGAAGTTGCTGGTTGTTTCGGTTGTTGCCATTCTATGGAGGAGGGGCCTTTGCCTAGCGGGACCTCGGTGACCTAGGTCTCTACCGTGGCCGTTGGGAAACCGACCTGGGTCTCACAAGTCACCTCCCCCAGCCCGTCGTGGGTAGGAGGACAAGAATGACGCTCCTCCAAGGCGTTGGTCGGAGGAAGACCACTTGAGGAGTCCTTGTCGATCAGGTCGAATCGTTGCGGGCTAAGAAAGACGAAATACTAAATCAAAACTTGCGGGAAGAAGGAACCAAAACAAGAAAAATGTGATAGAGAAAAATACTATACCTCCTTGGCGGCGGCTTTGTCCTATAGGGCTTAGAATAGTCATCCTCTGATTTCAAGAGGACAATGTTAGCCTTGGAGGGAGCCTTGCTAGGTGCGCCATCAGAAGCCTTGGTGAGGTGCCTTCGGCTGCAGCGGGTGTTGGACCTCACAACGTCTTCGGCCGCCACCCTTTTCCTCGGCATGGATGACGTGCCCTCACTTTATTTCCGCTCCTCTTCCCATCCTTCCTCCTCGTTGGAGAAGAGGATACGAGCGAGTGCAGACTTTGTGTCCAAGGGATCTTGGATTCGAAGATTGTCCTTCTTTTCCCCTGTCTCTTCTTGACCTTAGGCATGGCCTTTAAAGGCATCATGGTGATGACCCACAAGTATAGGGGATCAATCGTAGTCCTTTCGATAAGTAAGAGTGTCGAACCCAACAAGGAGCAGAAGGATCTGACAAGTGGTTTTCAGCAAGGAAATATCTGCAAGCACTGAAATTATCGGTAACAAGTGATTGTGTGGTGACATGATTCGTAGCGAGCAACAAGTAAAAAAAGTAGCAACGGTGCAGCAAAGTGGACCAATCCATTTTGTAGCAAGGGACAAGCCTGGACAAAGTCTTATAGGAGGAAAAACGCTCCCGAGGACACACGGGAATTTCTGTCATGCTAGTTTTCATCATGTTCATATGATTCGCGTTCGTTACTTTGATAGTTTGATAACGCTTGGGTACTGCCCTTACTTGGACAAGCATCCCACTTATGATTAACCCCTCTTGCAAGCATCCGCAACTACGAAAGAAGAATTAAGACAAAGTCTAACCATAGCATTAAACTAGTGGATCCAAATCAGCCCCTTACGAAGCAACGCATAAACTAGGGTTTAAGCTTCTGTCACTCTAGCAACCCATCATCTACTTACTACTTCCCAATGCCTTCCTCTAGGCCCAAATAATGGTGAAGTATTATGTAGTCGACATTCACATAACACCACTAGAGGAAAAACAACATACAACACATCAAATTACCGAACGAATACCAAATTCACATGACTACTATTACCATAACTTATCCCATGTCCTCGGGAACAAAAGTAACTACTCACAAAGCATAATCATATTCATGACCAGAGAGGTAATGAGTAGCATCAAGGATCTGAACATAAACTCTTCCACCAAGTAATCCAACTAGCATCAACTACAAAGAGTAATCAACACTACTAGCAACATTACAAGTACCAATCGGAGTCGCGAGACGGAGATTGGTTACAAGTGATGAAATAGGGTTTGGAGATGAGATGGTGCTAATGAAGATGTTGATGGTGATGAGCCCCCTCCGATGAGAGGAGTGTTGGTGATGACGATGGCGACGATTTCCCCCTCCGGGAGGGAAGTTTCCCCGGCAGGATTGTCCTGCTGGAGCTCTAGATTGGTTCTGCTCAAGTTCCACCTCGTGGTGGCGGCGAATCCACGAAAAAGATCCTCCCTGATTATTATTTTTCATTCGAAACCCTTCATATAGCAGAAGAGGGGGGCCAGTGGGCCAGCAGGCTGCCCACAAGCCCCCTTGGCGCTGCCTCGGGGGTGGTCGCGCCATGCAGGCTTGTGGCCACCTGCTCGCGCCCTTGTGGCGCTTCTTCGGCCTAGTATTTTTTATAAATCCGGAAAAATCCTCGTTGATTTTTACGGCGTTTGGAGTTGCGCAGAATAGGTATCTCCACTTTGCTCCTCTTTCAGGCCAGAATTCCAGCTGTGGGCATTCTCCCTCTTCATGTAAACCTTGCAAAATAAGAGAGAAAAGGCATAAGTATTGTACCGTGAAGTGAAATAACAGCCCAAGAAGCGATTAATATCAACATGAAAACATGATGCAAAATGGACGTATCAACTCCCCCAAGCTTAGACCTTGCTTGTCCTCAAGCGAAAGCCTAGCTCAATAAATATGTCCACATGTTTGGGGAGAGATGTGCCGACAAAACAAGATACGAACATGCATGCATCATGATCATGATCAGAACAGCCATACCAATATATAATCTCTCGTGCTAAAGTGATAATTCCTTCACAAAGTAAAGCATGGATCAAGAACCTTACCGAGAAGTAACAACCGATAGCCTTTAGTCATCGAAGCAATTGCAATTTATCACAACATCAGAAAGAGTTAAATAAGAGCTTGTAAAGCAAATCCACATACTCAATCATCCTTTCGTTCTCTACAATTGCTACAACTCACGTGGTACTCATGATATCAAAGTTTCAGTTGGACAAAGAGAAAGATAAGGGCTTACAGTTTTGCCTCCCAACTGCTTACCTCAAGGGTAATGTCAACAATAATAATTTATGAATACTTACCTCCAAGTTGACATATGAATATAGATCTTTCCCTAGCATATGACGTTAGCCAAGATAAAGGCGAGATAAGGAATTGGTGAAGATCTCCATGACTCTTTCAAGGGCAAAAAGTAAAGGTACAAGATAGGCCCTTCGCAGAGGGAAGTAGAGGTTGTCATGCGCTTTTGAGGTTTGGATGCGTGTCCTCTTAGTGCGGAGGAACATCACTTTATATTGCCTCCTGTGATAAAGAACTTTATTATGCAGTCTGTCGCTTTTATGTCTTCCTTATCATAGGTTCGTATAAAGCTTATTTTGCACACACTAATAGATCATACATATTAGAGAGCAATTTTTATTGCTTGCACCGATGGCAACTTACTTGAGGGTTCTTATTCAATACATAGGTAGGTATGGTGGACTCACATGGCAAAACTGGGTTGATGGTTTTATGGATGCACAAGTAGTATCTCTACTTACTGCGGGAGGTTTGGCTAATGTGAGGTGGAAGCAATCATCACATGCTAAGGGATCTCTAATCATATAACATTGTTCGGAGCCAAGCAAACACAATTCATTATGTTGTCTTCCTTGTCCAACATCTACTTCTAGGCATGCAATAGTTTAGTGTTCACAATCATAGTTGGTGTCAGAGATGATATATTTATATGTGAACCTCTACTTCTTTGTCACTTCCTGTTAATTGCAACAATGACCAAGGTATACATTTGTCTACCGTCAACAAGTTTCAATCATCATCCTTTTTATATGAGAAGCTATCACTTCCCATAAGATCATTACACGATCTTTCATGCTTTTGTTCTTTTCTCACTCTATTGATCATGGCAAGAGGCAAAGCCCTTCAACTAAGACACTCTTTATTATATGGCTCACGAGCTTGAATACATCGGGGGTGACACAAAGCAAAACTCAAGACTAAAACACTAAGACTTTAAACTACTAGAGAAAAAAGAAAACTGAAAAGGAACAAACTAAAACAAAGGTAAAGGCAAAAGATGTGATGGTGATACGATACCGGGCCAACTCCCCCAAGCTTGGCACAAGCCAAGGGGATTGCCCATACCCATGTTTAGTTGTCTTCCTTTGGTGGTGATGGTGGTGGAGTTGTTGCAACATGGGCTTGATCCTCCGTCTTCCAAGGCATAGGTGCTCCATGATGGACAGATGAACGAGTCTCCAGAATCCTCAAATCTGCAGCCAACCGTATTGATTTAAATCTATACTCATACTCACGTTTTGGTTCTGCAGGTCATAGATCTGGGCCTGGAGTTGATCAATCCTGTCATAGAGCCTGGAGAGGTGCTTCCCAATGTCATTGGCATCAATCCCGTGCTTGTTGGTGAACTCCGTGATCATCATGTGGTTGGCGTTGAGTCCACGCTCCACCATCCCTTGGCACTTGAAGACTTGTTGCTCCATTGCTTCGAGCCTCGTCTCCACCCTTCCGGTCTTCTTAGGCCCCTCAACATCACGGATGTGCAACATTCCCTCACGCATCTCGATAGATTGAGGGTGTTGCAACACTCCCGTGAGGTAGGGATTGATGACCTTCTCGAAGATCTTGTCCTTCGGAGATTTTGGGGAAGTCATAGCGATCTAGATCTGCAACAGAAACAGGCTCGAAACGAAAAACAAAGGAATCTGCGTGATGCAGGGGCCAGACCAAATGGGAGAGTATATATTGATTTTTTTTCAGACCAGAAAGAGTACTCCGCACGAAAATGGAGTCCGGGAGGCGCACGAGGTGGCCACAAGCCCTCCCGACGCGGCCGGGGGTGGGCCTGTGCCGGGCAGGCTTGTCGCCTCCTCGCGCACTTTCCGAACTACTTCCAATTTTTGTATTTTTTCGAATATTCCAAAACGGAGAAAATTTCCTACTAGAAAAGTTTTGGACTCTGTTTTCTTACCGAATCACATACCACTTCGTTTTCGGTGTCTGAAACAGACTGATAAATGTCTCTTAGGTATTCTTCCGGAGTTATGGTATTGATGATATTGCTTTCAACATTTATGGGAGTACCTGAGATATAATGCTTGATTCTCTGCCCATTTACAACTCTCGGACAATTACCTTCCGTGTTGTTGATCTTGATAGCACCTGAACGATATACTTCCTCAACAATATAGGGACCTTCCCATTTAGAGAAAAGCTTGCCTGCAAAAAATCTTAAACGAGAATTATATAGCAAGACATAATCACCTACATTGAACTCACGCTTTTGTATCCTCTTATCATGCCACCTCTTAACCTTTTCTTTGAAAAACTTGGCATTCTCGTATGCCTGAGTTCTCCATTCATCAAGCGAGCTAATGTCAAACAACCTCTTCTCATCGGCAAGTATTAAATCAAAGTTGAGCTCTTTGATTGCCCAATAAGCTTTATGCTCTAGCTCAAGAGGTAGATGACATGCTTTGCCGTACACCATTTTGTACGGAGACATGCCCATGGGATTCTTATAGGCAGTTCTATAAGCTCACAGTGCATCATTGAGCTTCTTAGACCAATTCTTTCTAGACCTGTTGACAGTCTATTGCAGAATTAGTTTAATCTCTCTATTGCTTAGCTCTACTTGACCACTGGACTGAGGGTGATAGGGAGACGCAATTCTATGGTTGACATTGTACTTAGCAAGCGTTTTACGGAAAGCACCATGAATGAAATGTGAACCACCATCGGTCATTAGATATCTAGGGACTCCAAATATACGAAAATATAACTTCTTTAAGCATCCTGATAGAAGTGTTGTGATCAGCACTACTAGTGGGGATAGCTTCTACCTACTTAGTGACATAATCAACAGCAACTAAGATGTGAGTATACCCATTAGATTTTGGAAAAGGTCCCATATAATCAAAGCCCCAAACATCAAATGGTTCAATGACAACTGAATAGTTCATAGGCATTTCCGAACGTTTACCAATATTACCTACTCTTTGACATTCGTCACAAGACAAGACAAACTTACGGGCATCCTTGAAGAGAGTGGGCCAATAGAAACCTGATTGCAATACCTTGTGTGCAGTTCTATCTCCCGATAGTGTCCTCCGTAGGCCTCGGAGTGACACTTCTGTAGGATTTGTCCCTGTTCATATTCAGGTACAACGTCTAATAACACCATCTACTCCTTCCTTATAAAGGTGAGGATCATCCCAAAAGTAATGTCTCAAGTCAAAGAAGAATTTCTTCTTTTGCTGGTATGTGAAACTAGGTGGTATATATTTGGCAACGATATAGTTTGCATATTCAGCATACCACGGTGCACTACGGGAAGTACTGATGACATTCAATTGCTCATCGGGAAAGCTATCATCAATAGGTTGTGGGTCATCAAGAACGTTCTCCAACCTAGACAAGTTATCTGCTACGGGGTTATCAGCACCCTTTCTGTCGACAACATGCAAATCAAACTCTTGTAGCAAGAGAGCCCATCTGATAAGTCTAGGTTTAGTGCCCTTCTTCTCCATGAGGTACTTAATAGCAGCGTGATCAGTGTGAATAGTGACTTTAGAATCAACTATGTAAGACCTGAACTTTTCACATGCAAACACGGCTGCTAAAAACTCCTTTTCCGTAGTGGCATAGTTTCTTTGGGCACTGTCTAGAGTTTTACTAGCATAGTGAATAACGTTCAACTTCTTATCAACTCTTTGCCCTAGAACAGCACCAACAGCATAATCGCTAGCATCACACATGATTTCAAAAGGCAAGTTCCAATCAGGTGGTTGAACAATAGGTGCAGTTATCAAAGCCCTCTTAAGTATTTCGAAGGCTTCCTCACAATCATCGTCAAAGACAAAATGAATATCCTTTTGCAAGAGATTGGTAAGAGGCCTAGAAATCTTAGAGAAGTCTTTAATGAACCTTCTATAGAAACCAGCATGACCAAGGAAACTTCTTATACCTTTGATATCTGTGGGGTATGGCATTTTCTCGATTGCATCAACCTTAGCCTTATCGACTTCGATACCTCTTTCAGAAATTTTATGTCCTAAGACGATGCCTTCATTAACCATAAAGTGGCACTTCTCCCAATTCAAGAAGAGGTTGGTATCTTTACAGTTCTGCAAGACTCGATCAAGGTTGCTGAGGCAATCATCAAAGGAAGACCCGTAAACGAAGAAGTCATCCATGAAAACCTCAACAATCTTTTCATAAAAGTCAGAGAATATATCCATCATACATCTTTGAAAGGTGGCAGGTGCATTACATAATCCAAAAGGCATACGTCTATAAGCAAAGGTTTCGAAAGGGCAGGTGAAAGTGGTCTTCTCTTGATCATATTGTGCAACTGGTATTTGGGAGAAACCAGAATAACCGTCTAGAAAGCAGAAGTGTCTGTGTTTAGACAGTCTTTCTAGCATTTGGTCGATAAAAGGCAAAGGGTAATGATCTTTCCTAGTGGCTTTATTCAATTTCCTAAAATCAATCACCATCCTATAGCCAGTAATAATCCTCTGAGGGATCAATTCATCCTTATCATTAGGGACAACGGTAATGCCTCCCTTCTTAGGGACGCAATGCACCGGACTCACCCAATCGCTGTGAGCAACAGGATAAATGATACCTGCTTCCAGGAGCTTTAGTATTTCTTTTCTCACTACTTCTTACATCTTAGGATTTAATCTCCTTTGATGATCAGCAACTGGTTTGAAATCAGGATCAGTTTTAATCTTGTGCTGACATAGAGTAGGACTAATGCCCTTAAGATCATCAAGAGTATATCCAATAGCAGGACGGTGCTTCCTCAGAGTTTTTAGTAACTTATTTTCTTCATGCTCTGAGAGGCTAGCACTAATAATAACAGGATATATCTCCTCTTCATCAAGATAAGCATACTTAAGAGTATCAGGCAACTGTTTAAACTCGAACACAGGATCACCCTTTGGTGGGGGTGGATCCCCAAGCAGTTCATCACGCAAGTTATTCTTAAGGATAGGATATTGTTCTAAGACAACTCTATATATCTCATCCCTTTCATCCATATGCATATCATTTTCATGCTCAAGCAAGTATTGCTCTAAGGGATCAGTAGGAGGCATGGCAATAGAGGCTAAGGCAATAGTTTCATCCCTACTAGGCAACTCCTTTTCATGAGGTTGTCTACCAAACTTAGAGAAATTGAACTCATGTGATACACCTTCAAAGCCAACAGTGACAGTTTGCTTCTCACAATCAATATGAGCATTGACAGTATTGATGAAGGGCCTGCCAAATATGATGGGACAAAAGCTATCTTGTGCGGTAGCAAGAACGAGGTAATCAGGAGGATACTTCGTTTTACCACACAAGACTTCAACATCCCTTACAATTCCCACAGGGCCGATAGTATCTCTATTGGCAAGCTGAATAGCGACATCAATAGGCTCTATCTCAACAGGTGCAATCTCATCTTTGATTTCATCGTATAAGGATTGAGGTATTGCACTAACACTAGCACCCACATCACATAATCCATGATAACAATGATCTCCTATCTTAACAGAAACAACAGGCATGCCAACAACATGCCTATGTTTGTCTCTAGCGTGAGGTTTAGCAATTCTAGCAGCATCTTCACAGAAGTGAATATTATATCCCTCAACATCGTCGGACAGAAGATCTTTGATGATAGCAATGCTAGGTTCAACTCTAATTTGCTCAGGGGGTGTAGGTGTTCTAATATAGCCTCTACGTATCACAGTTGAAGCTTTAGAATGATCCTTTATCCTAACAGGGAAAGGTGGTTTCTCATTGTAAGCACTGGGAACAATAGGATCATTATAGGCAATGACTTTCTCTTCAACTGGATTGGGTTTAACTACATTGACTTCTAAAGGAGGATGATATTTAAACCACTTCTCTTTGGGGAGATCAATATGAGCAGCAAAAGATTCACACAGTGAAGCTACTATCTCAGAGTCAAGTCCATACTTAGCGCTAAAATCACTAAAGGTATTTGTTTCAACAAAGGATTTAACGCAATCAAACGTGAAATTCATACCTGACTCCTTACCTTCTTCAAGCTCCCAATCTTCAGAGTTGCGTTTAATTCTCTCCAATAAATTCCATTTGAAGTCAATATCTCTCTTCATAAAAGAACCGGTACAAGAAGTGTCAAGCATGGTGCGATCATCATGAGAAAGCCGAGCATAGAAGTTCTGAATGATAATTTCTCTCGAGAGCTCATGATTGGGGCATGAATATAGCATTGATTTAAGCCTCCCCCAAGCTTGAGCGATGCTTTCTCTGTCACAAGGCCAAAAATTATAAATATAATTCCGATCACGATGTACTAAATGCATACGATAGAACTTTTGATGAAATTCCAATTTCAATCGATTGTAGTCCCATGATCGAGTATCATCACATAGCTTATACCATGTCAACGCCTTATCCTTCAAAAATAAAGGAAATACCTTCTTCTTGACCTCATCCTCGGGCAAACCTCCAAGCTTAAATAAACCACAAACATCATCTACATAGATTAGATGCAAGTCTGGATGTGATGTTCCATCTCGTGTAAAAGGATTAGCTAGCAGTTTCTCAAGCATACCCGAAGGAAATTCAAAGCAAATATTTTTAGTAGGTGCAGCAGGTTGAGGAGAAACCCTTCGTGCTTCCGTTCGAGGTGAAGATACCCCGAACAAGCCCCTCAAAGGATTAGTATCCATAGTGACAAGTAACAATAAATTTCAGCACACTATACGAATGTTTCCTTACCAAGTTCCACTTACCAAAGGCGCAAGCCTCCCCGGCAACGGCGCCAGAAAAGAGTCTTGATGACCCACAAGTATAGGGGATCAATCGTAGTCGTTTCGGTAAGTCAGTATGATTCGCGTTCGTTACTTTGATAGTTTGATATGTGGGTGGACCGGCGCTTGGGTACTGCCCTTACTTGGACAAGCATCCCACTTATGATTAACCCCTCTCACAAGCATCCCCAACTACGAAAGAAGAATTAAGACAAAGTCTAACCATAGCATTAAACTAGTGGATCCAAATCAGCCCCTCACGAAGCAACGCATAAACTAGGGTTTAAGCTTCTGTCACTCTAGCAACCCATCATCTACTTACTACTTCCCAATGCCTTCCTCTAGGCCCAAATAATGGTGAAGTGTTATGTAGTCGACGTTCACATAACACCACTAGAGGAAAAACAACATACAACACATCAAATTACCGAACGAATACCAAATTCACATGACTACTATTAGCATGACTTATCCCATATCCTCAGGAACAAAAGTAACTACTCACAAAGCATAATCATATTCATGACCAGAGAGGTAATGAGTAGCATCAAGGATCTGAACATAAACTCTTCCACCAAGTAATCCAACTAGCATCAACTACAAAGAATAATCAACACTACTAGCAACCTTACAAGTACCAATCGGAGTCGCGAGACGGAGATTGGTTACAAGTGATGAACTAGGGTTTGGAGATGAGATGGTGCTGATGAAGATGTTGATGGTGACGAGTCCCATGTGATGAGAGGAGTGTTGGTGATGACGATGGCGACGATTTCCCCCTCCGGGAGGGAAGTTTCCCTCGCAGGATCTCCTGCCGGAGCTCTAGATTGGTTCTGCTCAAGTTCTGGGTCGTGGCGGCGGCGAATCCACGAAAAAGCTCCTCCATGATTTTTTTTCAAACGAAACCCTTCATATAGCAGAAGAGGGGGGCCAGTGGGCTAGCAGGCTGCCCACAAGCCCCCTTGGCGCGGCTTGGGGGGTGGCCGCGCCGTGCAGGCTTGTGGCCACCTGCTGGCGCCCCTGTGGCACTTCTTCGGCCCAGTATTTTTTATAAATCCGAAAAAAATCCTCGTTGATTTTTACGGCATTTGGAGTTGCGCAGGATAGGTATCTCAACTTTGCTCCTCTTTCAGGCCAAAATTCCAGCTGCCGGCATTCTCCCTCTTCATGTAAACCTTGCAAAATAAGAGAGAAAAGGCATAAGTATTGTACCATGAAGTGAAATAACAGCCCAAGAAGCGATAAATATCAACATGAAAACATGATGCAGAATGGACGTATCACATGGCCAGGAGGCCTTGGATCTCGGGGGACCTGTCATCCTCGGGCAGGGGCACTGGGCACTTAATGTGCGTCACCTTGGAAGCCCATTTCTAGGGAAAGTGGAAGCACTTGAAATAGTATGAAAAACGGATTGGTTAAAATCTAAGGTGTTGGCATTTACCTCGGAGGGAGTGCATGAGTCCTTGTAGACATAGTCCACTCCATCTACGGGGAATTCATTTTGGGACGAATTGAAAAGAGACGTCTGCATGCCATTGATATTTTTGCGGAAGAAGTTCCACAATGTTGGGGTGTCTTTGGGCTTGTACGCCCACATCGGGCTAGCCTGGAGCTGGAGCATCATGTCCACCATGTTCACTAGCTCCATTTTCCTCTTCTTGAGTGCTCGGATCCTCTTCTGCAGGGAGACTACCTCTTCTGGATTGCCCCACTTCAGGCCTTGCCTCTTCCATAACATCAGGTTCCTTGAAGGCAAAACAAGTAAAGGGGGAAGGTGTGGCATGGCGAGTAACGAGCGGTTCAGTGATATAGAACCACTCGCTCTACGAGTTATTCACAATTTCGATGAAGGTGCCTTTCAGCCACTCTACTTTCTAGAGTTTGCTGATCATGCCCCCCACCCCCACCCCCCGTATTCAATGAACTCTTCGCCGATGCCACTCTTTGTCTTGACGCATAAGGTGTTCCACCGAATGCTAAAGTGCGGCTCCATCCAAAGGAAGGCCTCGCAGACTGTGATGAAGGTTGTGATGTGCATGATAGAGTTTGGGGCTAGATTATAAATATATAGCATGTAGAAGAAAAGGAACCCCCGCACAAAAGAGTGCAGGGGAAACCCCAAACCTCAAATGAGGTGGGAGATGAAGATGACCTGCTCCCCAGGATTGGGAGTGAGGACATGTTGGTCGGGTCGTGGGCCTGGCAAGCAACATCGGTAGAGATATACCCCGCCGACCTAAGATCGTCTATGGTAGCGCCGGTGACCTTGGAGGCCACATCCGCTTCAGCCATGAAGGCGGAAATCTTAGAGCTTGGGAAGTGGAATTGGGAGTGCTAGCAGCTCAAAGGGTTTGGGCGTTGGAGCAAAAGGGGAGCGTTGTTAAAAATTGGCAGCCCCTTGCTCTTTATAAGTCAGTAAAAGGCAGAGTGTTCCTTCTACCGCTCCGTAAAAATCACCATGTTTCGGTTACCCGTGTTGTTATGGCTACCTTGGGTAAAGTAATTGATTGATCATATTCGCTAAAATGCGGGACACAATCTATATTTGATATGACATGCCAATAAGAGGGTTGCCTCGAACCATGATTCGAATAAATAATAACTTTTTGTGAGCGGTGATATTTCGGTAAAAGTTGTTAGTAATTGACTACCGAACACGCTCGTGCCTTTTAGTCTTTGGACTAAGTAAGCTACGCACTTCAGATAGACGAGGGATGCACTTGGAAGTGACACATGGTTGACCGGGCTGACCCCTTGCTAAAAGATGCTGTTAGTTCGGCCAACGCTACATGGTGCTTTGAGCTGGGATTCTGAACTTGCCTGCTAAGCCGAAGACCACCCAGCCGAAGATATTATCCGTGGAAGTTTATTGTCCACGGCTTCGAAGACAAGTTCGTGGGCTACTAACGGTGTCCAAGACTAGGGATTCCCGGCCTAGTTGATCTAGTCCATGGGTCAGACTAATGACCTACTACCAACAGAAAGACTCCAGAGAACTCAAACTTATGGCATGGGGACATTGGACTTCTCCAAGGTTGTTGATAGATTCGGCATGTATGCCATAGATGGCAACCAACCATGTGTAACCCTAGATACCCCTGTTGCCTTTATAAGCCGGAGGATTTAGTCCCAAGAGGCATAGATTATTTCATCACCATCGTTAGGGTTTAGACCATTACTCACGATCTCAAGGTAGATCAACTATGTACTTTCATACGCCTATAATACAAACAAGAGCAGAACATAGGGTTTTACCTCCATCAAGAGGGCGTGCACCTGGGTAAAAATAATGTGTCCCTTATCGCCTATTACCCATCGATCCGGTCTAACAGCCCGGGGCCCCTACCCATGGTCTGTCGGTTTTGACACTGACACACGTCGTTGGGCTCCGTCTGCCTGTCGTCCTACGAGCCGGTAGCAATGCCCGCCACCTCCCTCTTCTGCTAGGACGAGAGGCTGTCTTAGAGGATTTGGAGCGCGAGAAGACCATGATGGGCATGGTGTGGTGTGGAGAAAGGAACCAAAGGAGGATAGTTGTGAATGTCGCCGGGGATGGAGTTTATGAAGTGGACGGGCGACAATGGGTAATGCCGGTGTGGTTAATGGTGGGCGGTACATGGACAAACGGGTGATGCCAGAGTAGGTTCCTTGGCCACCTCATATTATTATTGTAGGGCGACGGAACAATGTGGTGTCTTTTGAACACGAAGCAGTCGAGTGCACCGGGAAGCCCTACGTCGGTTCAATGCCGGTAGCAGTGTGAGGTCACGTCCACTCTGGTCGAGGATGAATGCGACACTTGCGCTCTAAAGTGGCGCTGACCATTTCTGGTGAGAAGCGCACGCAGACGAGGAAGGGGGTTAAGGGTTGACCAGGGCTGTGAGAAGCGGGCATGACAACAGTGTGAACGCGTGTATTCTCTTCAATTTGCGGAAAATGCACGTCCAAACCGGTCAATGAATCGACACAGGACCGCCTTGGATGACAAAATACGTCGAGATCGCATGCTCTAGTCATATGCGAGCGGCGTTGGAGATTCTGTAACATTAAAGCAAATTACTTTTCTCATAATTGAGTGCTAGCATCTTCCTTGGAACCAATGATAAATCGCATGCAAGTGATCTTTATGTTTCTTTTTTTTTACTTTGCATATAGGTTTTGTCGTTAATCAAACCTCATCAAATTTGGGCAGGATTATAAGAAAGATTTGTCTCAAGTTAGGTCCTGTTTGGAACCACCCAGATTATATAATCCAGCTTTTATAATCTATTTTGTCTTCAAACAGGACAGCTTATGGTGTAGATTATAAAAACTAGATGAATAGATTATTAAAAACTCATAATCTACTCTATACCAGCTAAAATCAGATTATGGGTTGCTAATGACCCATTACCCTTGTAAAGTTGGAGATAATTGCATTCCTACCACCGCCACCCTCCTCTTTTTTTAAAAAAACAAAGGACAGACAGGTCATTATGCAATGTAAAACCTGGATTACAATTTATATAATCTGACCACCAAACATGGTCACCTAGATTATTTTTATAAACCAGATTACATAATCTATCTTCATAATCCAGATTATCATAATCTATTATGGTTTCAAACATGACCTTATGAAGTGATTTCAAGTGTCTCTCCGCATGTAGGTCGTCAAACCACACCGGCAAGTTTGGAGAGGAGCAGGAGTTTGGTCTCGAAACGAGGGGAGGAGGTCGATCAATTCAAATCAAATTTTAAAAGGACGGTAGGGGTACTCCACTACAAGTAAATCATTCGGCCGATCAGGATCAGATCCGTGGGCCTTTTATTACTAGCATAGCACTAGCACTAACACTAGCATAGCACGAGATCAATAGCAGCCCTTTACGTTTTTTCTTAATATATTTTCTTAATACTATAATCACCCCTATTTTATTCCTCCGGCGGTCTGGCCCTCTAGATCTAAAGTTGATCCACCGCCTCCCGTTCAAAAAAAAAAAGTTGATCCACCGCCGGCCAGGCCAGCAAGTTCACAATCTGCACCCGACGAGGTCGCCGCTACCGCATCGACGTGTCCGCAGCTGGCTTCACCCGTCCGCCGGCCGCGGCGCCGCTCGCGAGTGCCGGAGTGCATGGGCGGAAGTCCGCTTTCGTCCTCTTGCGTGGACCCGTCACGGGGAGGAGGACGACGACGGCGTGCGCCCGCACATGGCCGGCTCTTGCACGTGCCGCTACAGATCCCTCGTCTCCCTCCCCTCCTCGCCGCCCCAATCATGCATGCATGCGCGCGCCCGTGCCCGTCACGCCGCTGTCCCGCGGCCCCGACCCGTTTCATCCCGGGCCGGCAGGGCCGTTGGCCGTTGCCGACGGGAACAGTTTACGGGGTCGGGCGGTGGCCTACGGCTACAGGGACACGAGCGCGCCGTCCTTCCGCTCGGCTCCTCTGTGTCTGCACACCTTTGGCGCTTCCGCGAGAACTGTTGACGGGTGGGTTGCCTTGGCTGGCTTCCACCGTGCTCCATCCACACGTCAGTCTGTACTGTACTGCAGGGGATGGGGATGAGGATGTGGGTGGGGACGGACTGAGGACGAGCGGACACTGCCTGCCGCGCCCACGCTGCTCTCCGGGGGTGGCCTAGCCTTTGCTTGGATCGTGGGTTTGGTTTCTCTCAGTCTCAGATGTACGGTACGGTGGGCCGCTTTCCGTGATGGGAGAAAAAGAGAGGGATGCGAAAGGAAAGATGTATTGAGGGAAAGCAGGCATTGGATCGTAAAAAGATCTTGCTAGACGGACTGTAAAGCACTCTACACCAATTTGCTTGCTTCCACCGTGCGGTAAAAGCGGCGCCCCGAGGTGGTTTACCAGATGAAAAAAAAGCGTCTAATTCGGTGGTCCCACATGCAGCAGCTCATCTCATGTAGCGCGTACAATTCGACGCATCAAATTTACGGTCCGGGGTACCGCTTGGTAACGCACGCGTTAATTGTTTTTGTTCTTGTTCTATTTTGGCGTATAGTTGTTTTGTGCCTCCGACGCATAAAATCATCGTTTTAGAACGCATGGTTTATTTAGCTTCTCTGTTGAAGATGTCCAACAAGCGTCTCTTTGAACCGAAGAACCATAAAAACGCGGTAACAACAAACCGTACTTCATGTACGTCAACATTAAGTGCATCTTTTTCTTACGCTGGGCGATCCAATGTATATTAGCTTTATATAATTTGGGAAATGTTATCCGCGACCATTCATGGGAGCCCAACCCCAGCGAATGGCCACATCACCGTTGCACGTATCTCAACACAGGGGCAATGCCACATCGGATGGTTGGAGGCGCTTGTTGTCTGCTGAGTCCTGGCGAATGATCGCGCTTTCAAACTGGGATGGGGAGGTGATTCTAGAACTTTTATGCTAAAGCGGATTTATATAAGATTTTTTGTTTTTTAATTTGGTCGAAATCATGATTTTTTAGTTTCTCACATAGCAGTTTTGTTATAAGAGGACGACATTTTCTCTTACAAGAGGATGCCTTTTTTATTACTCCCTTCGTTTCAAAATTCTTGTCTTAGGTTTGTCTAAAAATGGATGTATCCAAATACTAAAACGTGACTTGATACACTCATATCTAGACAAATGTAAGACAAGAATTTTAGGACGAAGGGAGTATTATAGTATGCCAGTTTATTCATAAGAGCATGTCATTTTTTTATTTTTAACAGTATGGTATTTTTATTATTTTAATGATGGCATTCTTATTATAAGAAGATGGCAATCTTATTATTAGAATATGTCAGTTTTATTATAACATCATGTCATTTCTTATTTATAATAGGATGGATTTTTTATTATTCCGAGGATGGCATTTGTATTATTAGAGCATGACATTTTTTTATTTATAATAGGATGTGCATTTTTTTTATTGCGAGGATGTCCTTTCTATTATTTTAAGAGGACACCATTTTTAGTATTGAGAGGTGCCATTTTGTTACTAACAGTTTTTTCTTGCACACAACTTTTATGGCTTTTTTTCATTTTCTATTTTTTGCTCCTGGCATTTTCTTAAAAAATTGGGCGAACGGGGAAACGTTCGCTGGAGTTGGCCTATAATTTTTGCCCCCGCCCCGTGAACCAACAATTTCGAAGGGCTCCTGGCGGCCGGAGCCAGATATTGAGCTCCTATAATTTTTGCCCACGTATATATTGGAAAAAATGTCAATCTTTACAATACCAAATATCAGTGGATCCGTCATAAATATTTTTCCATATCGTATTAATTGATATTGTGCATGTTGCAATATTTACATTATAGAAAAAGCATAATATTCACTTGTCATTGTAAAATTAATCCCAGGGGAATATGCTGTAGTAGCCTCTTCATGAACATAGAAATGGAAAACCTGGAGTTCAAAATATGATGGAATATTGAGTCCTAATGTATATGTAACGAGAGTTTTTTCTTAACTTATATGTGATGGAGTTGTTTGGTTGTAGTACGCGAAAAAATGGAGTTTTCTGGAAGATAGGTATGGCATAATTATCACAGGAACGATCCATTGTATCCAAGCAAAGTACATCATATGATGTGTCTTAAACCCTTCTCATATACGTATTAATTAATAAAAAATCTTATTACTATCATTTGTTACTTGCAGGGCGGAATACTAGTACAAAGCATACTGTCTGACCTATTATCAAAACTAAACTTAGCAATTTCATACGTCTTCACATTAACATGTCGACTAATCTTTAATTTTGAAATTGTTGATAAGCTTAGTGATGTTAAGCGCTTCCTTCTTCAAATCAACAAAAGGAGACCTCTCAAATGTTTCATTTGCAAAAAAAGACACCACAAAAGAACAATCAGTATAATAGATTTTGTGAAGAGTAATACCTATATAACCCGGCAAGGCACGCTCGATGCTTCGCCTTATCCATAGTTTGGCGGAAGGGTGTTTGGTTGTTGCCTGCTATTTGGTGGAAGATTTGCTATTTGGCCAGTTGCCCCTGCTATTTTTATATACTCCCTCCGTTTCAAAATATAAGACATTTTAAGGATTTCACTAGGAGACAACATACGGAGCAAAATAAGTGAATCTATACTCTAAAATATGTCTATGTACATCCGTATGTAGTTTATAGTACAATCTTTAAAAGATCTTATATTTAGGAACGGAGGGAGTAGTTAATAGCAGCGGACATTTGATATATGTTTTTTGTGCCCTCGGATGGTTAATGAGTCCGATTTGATGCCCTCATGCAGGTTATCAAACTCGTCCAACTCTAGCCTCTTGGCCTATATTTTAACTGATATTGTCGGCCTCTTGACCTATATTCTACTCGCTCTGTTCTTAAATATAACATATATTCTATTCCCTCCGTTCTTAAATATAAGTTTTTAAGATATTTTATTAAAAGACTATATACAGAACAAAGTAAATGTATTTACACTTTAAAATATGTCTATATATATTCATAGGTAATACGCTAGTAAAACCTTTAAAAAACTTATATTTAGAAACGGAGGGAGTAACTGGTATTGACGGCCTCTTGGCTAGTGCCTTGGTGCGCTTCCTCAGTTGGTCCTTCAGAAAACACCCATAAACAATTTAGGTACAACGCACATCGCCATGCTCTACTTGGGCGATTTTCAGCAACACATACTTGATTGATAAAACAGCTCAACGTTTTTACCCCACAACCCATCTATCACCGGGACATGGTATCACAATCATCTTTGAAGCAGCTTTAATCACGGGATTTAAACGTCGCAGATTCAGATTCAAATCCTCCTCCGAAACAGTCGGACCTAATTCAGACACAATCTCTTCATATGGGCACGTAAATTTAACTAAAACCACCGCATACCTTGAAAAACTGAGTCTAATCCCTGCCTATCTTCTAAATCAACCCATTGGAGAAAGGGTTTCCTGCTAATGTCAATGCTTGATATCATCTACAAAATCGGGAATTCCGATCAAACGGTCTGTATCCTCGCAATCTTGAGCGAAGCATGCCAATATCTATGTAGCGAACCTTCTTCCCGGAATTCTCCATCTGTCGAAGTACCGAGTGGCAACTGGATCGATGACAGATTAACTGTGCCACTCATCTTACGGCTACCAACCGTTGGGGGTTCGACCCTGGTGCCTGACTACTGGATGCTGGACCTGAAGGATCCGTAGAGGCGTGCCCTTCAACAATACAGCACTTGATTGGCTTCTCAACCTTGCCAAACGACACAGCTTTACGAGAATACAGTTCAACGAACCTGCAGGCACAAAGTACATGTTTTGAATAGTACAAAGAAAGAGGCTGACAGAAATTGCACATAAAATACGCGTGCCTGGTGTCAGGATTTTTTTAGAGGAACCAGCAAGAGCTCTGCCTTTTCATATAGAAGAAGAAGAACTGGTCAGTTAATAAGGAAAATCAACCGAAAACCGATACAAACAAAACGACCCACACACCGACCTCGAGGCCGCGCATCCGCCGAGCCGTCAACTCCGTTGCCCGAGCAACCGAAATCGACACTCTACAACCCTATTCCGGAGCCGCCGCTCTGACTTACAACCAACAAGAACACACACCGACCCCGAGGCCGCGCATCCGACGAGCCGCCAACTCCATCACCCGAGCAACCGAAGCCGACACCCAACAACCATCTCCGGAGCCGCTGCTCCGACATCCACACCGCCCCCGAAGCCACGTTCCAGCCGAGTCGATGGTTTTGCCGCCCAAGCGACAAAAGGCAACACCAGACGCAGAGGAAATCTCCGGAGCCGCCGCTCCGACTTCCAAACCGGCCCCGAGGCCGCGCAGACACCTGGCCGACGACAAAAAACTCCAAAGCCACTAGAGCTGACAAGGGACCGGACCTCCAAAGGCATCGCCCCCAAGGAGGAAGCGACCGAACGCGTCGATGCCCGGTTGTCAGGAATTTATCCAAGGACCTCTCCAAGTCTCCAACACTCTCTTGCAATTGACCTTCACCCTACCCAACCAGGCGCAAACAAGTTTCGAACTAAACTGGACTGTCATGGTTTTACATTGATTGATCAACATGCTAGATGTGCATGATATAATAAGATAACAATTCCATGTCGTCGGAAGGAAGATTCCATGGCCTATAGCTCAGTGGTCTTTTACCCATTAATGTACACAAATACTTGGAATCAAGCATAACATAAAAATAATACAAATGGGCATGGTACTTTTAAGTATGTATATCACACGTCATTGTGCCTGCTGACAGAAGAAGACTGAAACTAATGATGCATTCCAGGAGCAAGGACATGGAAAAAATGAATAACTCTGTTGCTGGACTGTTCCCCCGTGCCTGCCGCTCAACATGGCTTCCGCTTCGAGGATCTCTGGCTGCGGCTCGACGGCTTCCACAACACGGTCGACGTAGCCTGGAATTCGGTCACCCATGCTGACCCATTCCACCGTCTGATGCTGCGGCTCCAGGCAACGGCGCGGTCGCTGACTAGTTGGAGCTCTCGATCTGTTGGGAACATCAGAAGCAAGCTCGCCATCTCTCATGAGCTCATCTCACGGTTCGACAAGGCGCAAGAGGATAGGCTGCTATCACCCCATGAGGAGTGGCTCCGTAAGCAGCTCAAAATCTCCTACCTCGGTCTCGCCTCTATGGAGCGCACGTTAGCTCGCCAGCGTGCCCGTTTGGCATACCTGAAGGACGGCGATGCCAATACCGCCTTCTTCCATCGGCAGTGCTCTTATCGCCGGCAGAAGTCCAGGATTCTTGGGCTCGCCGTGGAGGGCCATCTGATCACCGAGCAGGAAGGTCTCGCCCAGGCAGCCTACGAGCACTACGACGCCCTCCTGGGCACCGCCCTCGACCGCGAACACACCTTGGAACTGTCGGAGCTGATCGAGCCCACGGACCTGGAGGACCTAGACCTGCCTTTCAGCGCCGACGAGATCTGGGCGGCGATTAAGCGCCTGCCTGCGCATAAGGCGCCAAGGCCGGATGGCTTCACTGCAGAGTTCCTGCGGGCCTGTTGGAGCACGGTTAGACAAGACTTCCTCGACGTCTTCCAGCAGCTGTTTGACCTACGAGGCAGGGGCTTTGCTAGCCTGAACCAAGCGCTGCTCTCCCTGCTGCCTAAGCGAGCTGGCGCCAATACGCTCAATGATTTCCGGCCCATTAGTCTGATCCATCTTGTGGCCAAGATCTTCGCCAAGGTCCTCTCGCTGCGCCTCGCCCCAAAACTCGATGGACTGGTCAGCAAGAGTCAGAATGCTTTCATCACTAGTCGAAGCCTCCACGACAATTTCATCCTTGTCAAGCATTCTGCGAGGCTGCTAAACCAGCTCGGAGCCCCGAGGATCCTGCTCAAGCTGGACCTGTGCGCGTTCGACTCCCTGTCCTGGCCCTTCCTATTCGAGGTCCTGCGGGGATACGGCTTTGGCAGCAGATTCCTGGAGTGGATAGCCATCCTCCTCTCATCAGCAAGCACGCGAGTCTGATGAACGGTGAGCCCGGCCCCCCTATATGGCACCGTCGAGGGCTACATCAAGGAGACCCCCTCTCCCCGCAGCTGTTCGTGCTCGCTGTAGACACGCTCGGACGACTAATCCGGAGGGCCATCGAAGTTGGTGTTCTGGCACGGCTGCACCCTGCGAGGGCAATCCCCGCGGTGTCGCTATATGCCGACGACGTTGTGCTCTTCTGCCACTGCTCCGCACACGACACAAGGGCTGTACGTGAGATCCTGAAGCTGTTTGGATCAGCTTCTGGCCTGATAGTGAACTATACCAAAAGCACGGCAACTCTGTTGCACTGCGACGACGACACAACTACTGCCGCCATCGCCAACCTGGGTTGCCCCATCGCCCAGCTCCCGCTCACCTACCTCGGGATCCCCCTCACATTAAGGCGTCCCTCGGCCGCCCAGCTTCAGCCCCTGGTGGATAGAATCGCCGATCGCCTGCCAACTTGGAAGGCGGGGCTGATGAACAAGCCTGGACGCCTTGCCTTGGTCAAATCCGTCCTGGGAGCCATCCCCGTGCACCAGCTCCTAGCGTACGCGCCGCCGCGTAAGACGCTTCGTCAGATCGAAAAAATCGAGCGCGGATTCTTGTGGGCTGGTCGACGTGCAGCCAATGGCGGACAATGCCACGTTAACTGGCACCGCGTCTGCCGGCCTTTGCAGCACGGTGGCCTTGGCGTGCAAGACCTGGAGCGCGCCGGCCTTGCCCTTCGCCTCCGCTGGCTCTGGTTCTCCCGCACAGACCCGGAGCGTGCCTGGCATGGCCTGGACATGCAGTCCTCCTCCGAGGAACGCGCGCTCTTCTTCGCCTCTACCTTCATGACCGTCGGCAATGGCAACGTGTGACAGCCCGATGTCGACGCCCCAGAAGATTCCCCTTTATTTCTGTTTTCGTCGTGTGGCTTATTTTATTTGTCGCGTCATCATCGCATCATGCGCATCATCAGCATTGCATCGGCATCTCCGTTGCCGCCAGTTTTCAAAACTTGCATCCGCTAGTAGTTGCCGGTTCTCGTCGTTGTCCGTCTGAGCCGACCACACATGCACGCGCCCGCGGCATCGGCAAATCCTTGTTTCTAAAAGTGTGCGTAAAACTTTCTCTGATTGGGTTGAGATTTGGCGTGCGGACTTATTTTAATATAGGTAGGCCGCCTACCAGTTTTCGTCGCAATCGAAGTCCGTCTGGTACCTGAACGGTCGACCGTAGCGGCACCGTATTCGGTCTATCGTCGGAAGTTTTCCAGTATTTTAAATCTCGTTGCCGGGCTGCCCGTTTTCCCTCTCATCTCCTCCTAGCCTCTCTACACAATGCACCGACATGCACGCAACCTAGTCCGAAAACCTCCCGGCACCCGAAACACACGGTCGTGACCGTGGGGTCCGGATCAACCCCGTTTTACCGCAAACCGTCATCGGTTTGTCCATTGGACCCTAATCTATTTTATCGTGACCGCTCGATTACGATCGGAGGGTCCTAAGCTAGTTTGTTTTCTTATTTGGTCCAAACCCTAACTCCTAGGAGCCTTGTCCCAACATCCGCCGCCACCTGTTGTCTCCCACCTCGGGATCCCCCAGATGCAAACCGAGTCAACCACGCAGGCTTCCACCTCTCCCTGGCTCATGTGCAGCCAACCCACCCATAGTCCCGAGCTCGCCCTCGCTCCCATGGCGCCCGAAGTGAGGGGATCCGCAGCGCCAGCTCCCCTGCGCCGTTAGCCTCCGGAAGGTGTCCGCGACCGGGGTCTCTGCGGCACCAGCTGCCAGCAAGCTCAGCTCCTTTCCCTCGTTCTCCCCGTCACCAGCGAACCCAGTAGATGAGCCCCGCCCTGCGCCGTCTTCCCCAACCGAGCTGCCCAGGCAGCACCGAGGCCTCTCAAGTGCCTCCTCGAGCCGACGACCAGCAGCACACCCGGTGCACATCGAGCCCCTTCTCCTTTCTCATCCCCCTCTCATTTCTTCTTCCTTCCCCGTTCTTCTCTGAACTCTGGTTGTTTCTTTGTTTCTTCAGGCAACAGTAGGGCCACGGCAGCCAGGAGCTCGCCGGCGATCGCCTCCACGCCGTCGGACCTTGCCGCCGTTGGGAACGGGACGGTCGCCCCCGGATCCCACCTCGCGACCCCGCACCATCTGGAGACCGTGAGCCAGCCATCAGGCCAGTTCCCCATCGGTCTCTCCCTTCTCTGTCCATCTCTCTCTCTCTCTCACCTTGTTGCTCTCGCTGCTCTTGTCACGTAGAAATTAGAGCCTTGGGCAGGAGCCCGTCATCGCCAGGGAGCTCCGCCGCCGGTCGGATTTGGGGCCCCGAGGGTCGGATCCATCCATCCCCCAACTTTCCTTGCCGGATCTGTCACGCCTTGAGCAACCCCGCCGTTCGCCCTAGGATCCGCGCCGGGGAGCAGCTTCAGCGCCGCGAGCAGAGGCAAGGCCGACCTGAATTTCTCAGGTTCAGTTATAATCTTGGAATACAGTTTTGGTCACGTTCAGATTCAGCGTGGTGTTGTGCTCATCTTCAGAAGGAACACAGTTTTATCACGTACCCATCGTAGCTCAGCTGGTCACAGCACTGAACTTCCACCTAGCAGACTAGGGATCAAATCCCACTGGCTGCAATATAATTTTTCTCAGCGTTTTTGCATTGACTTTTGTCAGCTCTGGTTGTTATCTATAATAACCGTATGCACATCACTAGCATGTCACGGCTAGCCCATTGGTGACCCATGTTAGGTCACACCTAATAGGTCTTGGATTCAATTTCCAGCCTCCTCATTTTGCTATGTTTTATTTCTTTTATCCTACACTCAGCCCCTCGGGCTTATTCAATTATGGCCTGTTGCACTGTGTTGCAATTCGACCCATATCTAATTTTTTTGCCGTCCCTACACTCAGCCCCTCGGGCTTATTCAATTATGGCCTGTTGCACTGTGTTGCAATTCGACCCATATCTAATTTTTTTGCCGTCTTCGTTTTTGCTATTAACTAGCGAATTTGCTAGATTTTCATGAAATAGCATTTTCTTCAATCGTCCGTAACTTTTAAACCGTGCAATGGACCTTAACGAGTTTTATATGTAGACCGTGTAGAATTTCATGTAGAGTAATATACTCCAACTCTCATGCATAATTAGAACTGTTTAGTGTGTTGTGTGCATCGGTTTGTGTGTCGACGTGTTGAAACGGTTTAGGTCGTAACTATTTGTCCGTAGCTCCGTAGGAGTTGTGCCATATATGTAAATGGGCCAGAACGATGAGTAGAATCATGTGAACCACTTTGTTTTGCCGTTTAAGAAACATAAAATGTGATTAGGACAAATCTGGACAGAATTAAGTTTTAACACGTGGGGTCATTTCGGAGATGCTATATGTCGTTTCCGGCCTCATTTAAAATGCCTAGCTAGGTAGATTAATTTGTGCTTCACCCCGTGTCATGTTAACAACATTTTAAATATGGTCGTGTAAATTAACGGGAGTGAACTAAACAATTAAATGTGGAGTTTCGTCGATATGCAACCCGGTGCATATCGAGCTTCACTTAATGTGTAGTGTTTGATTGTTGTGATTGTCATGCCTTGCATTAGATCGTTCATGCGTCATGTGTGTCTTGCATCGCGTGGTGTATATTGTGTGTTGATTTGTGTTTCCGGTTTGCGTCGTCTCGATAGAGTTCCGCAGCGTGCCGGATTGTGAGGACCCGTTCGACTACATCGCTTCGTCTGCTTCACGGAGTCATTCTTCTTCCAAGCGGGACCTCAGGCAAGATGATCATTTCCCCAGATACCATTACTATCATTGCCATGCTAGTTTACCGCTTCTATCGATTATGTCTCGTTACCTACCACTTGTTAAATATCAGTCTCTCAACAATGCCATGATAACCTTCAACCTGTTCGACCTAGCAAACCACTGATTGGCTATGTTACTGCTTGCTTACCATGTTGTTAGCGTTGCTAGTTGCAGGTGCAGATGCTTCCATGTGATAACATGGGTTCCTTGTCATATCACCATATTTAATGCTATTTAATTTAATGGACCTATATACTTGGTCGCCTTTCTAGCCTGGTGTTTTGTTCCACCTTTGCCCCCTTAGTTTCGGCTACCGGTGTTATGTTCCATAAATGAGCGCTCCTAACACGATCGGGGTTGTTATGGGGACCCCCTTGATGATTCGTTTTAGATTAAAGCTGGTCCGGCAAGGCCCAACATTGGTTCTACATTTGCCCAACATAATAACTTTGTTAATACTGAAATGCATAGGGCGTCATGAACCCGAGGAGTAATTTTTCATAAACAGGGGGGGCCAGTGCTGATGGTGTTGGTCCCAAACGGTCTGCCTGCGGGGCCACCGCGAGGAAACTCGAGGTTTGGCACTTGTAGCTAGTTCCATCCGTCGTGTCCTGAGAACGAGGTACGCGACTCCTATTGGGATCGTCGACACGTCGGGCGGCCTTGCTGGATTAGTTTTACCTTTGACGAGATATCTTGTGCATCGGGATTCCGGTGAGGCTTTGGGTAATCTCAGAGTTGAGGCTTTCCACTAGGGAATCCGACGAGATCGCGAGCTTCGTGATTGAGGATTTCTATGCGGCTTGTGGTAATTTGTGATGGACTAGTTGGAGCACCCCTGCAGGGTTAAATCTTTCGGAAAGCCGTGCCCGCGGTTATGTGGCAACGTGGAAGCTTTGTTTAACACTTGTTCTAGATAACTTGAAGTTAACTTAATTAAAACATGACAACTGTGTGCGTAACCGTGACTGTCTCTTTCGTGAGTTCCTTCTCCGATCGAGGACACGGTGGGGTTATGTCTGACGTAGGTAGGTGTTCAGATCATTCATTTGATCGTCAGTAGAAACGTCCGTCATGCGTAGATCTTCCCCCTCTTATTTCTGGTACTCGTAAGTTAGCCACCAAATATGTGCTTAGCCGCTGCTGCAACCTCACCACTTAACCATACCTCACCCATTAAGCTTTGCTAGTCTTGATACCTTTGGAAATGAGATTGCTGAGTCCCCTGTGGCTCACAGATTACTACAACACCAGTTGCAGGTACAGGTAAAGGTTACTTGACGCGAGCGCGTTGAATGTTCATTTGGAGTTGCTTCTTCTTCTTCTTCTTCTTCATCGATCTAGGATGGGTTCCAGGCCGGCAGCCTGGGATAGCAAGGATGGACGTCGTTCTTCTTTTGTCGTTTGTTTTCGTCCGTAGTCGGACCCTGCTCTTACTCTTGCTGATTATGTAATGTACTGATGTGACTCTGATGTAGCTTGTGGCGAGTTTAAGCCAACTCTTTATATATATCATCTTTTCAGTACATGTCTTGTAACGATATCCATTCTTGCGACACGACGAGATGCGCTTCTATCCCTGACGAGGCCCTCGTGCCAAATTGAGGATAGGGTCGCATCTTGGGCGTGACACAACGCTGCCCTCTTCTGGGAGGACCGATGGCTTAATGGCAGGTCCGTCTGCGAACTAATGCCCCAGCTGTACACATGCATACCGAAGGGACGACACAAGATCAGGACAGTGGCTGAGGGTCTCCTTGGCAACTCCTGGGCCCGAGACATTCTCGGAGTTCTAGGCGTCCACGAGATAGGCCAATACTTGCAGCTCTGGCAACTTGCCCAGCAAGTCACGCTCTCAACCGAACCAGACAGGCTAACTTGGAAGTGGACGTCCAACGGCATCTACACCGCGCATTCTGCCTACCTAGCAACATTCCAGGGCTCCAAAACGTGCTCCTCTTGGAAGCTTATATGGAAGACTGGGGCTCCCCCAAAGGTCAAATTCTTCCATTGGCTGGCCTGCCAGGACCGATGCTGGACAGCGGAGCGCCTCGCGCGCCACGGAATGCAGCACCACCCCCGATGCCTGCTCTGCGATCAAGCCCCAGAAACGATGCGCCACCTGATGCTAGAATGCCCATTTGCTCGCCAAACTTGGCATGAGATCCTTGCCTGGCTCAGGATGACCGCCACCCCACCAGACTATGAGGCCTCACTCATGGACTGGTGGCTGCAGGCCAGGCAGAATACGCCGAAATCGCTGCTCAAGGGCCTCGCGCCCGCCACCCTCCTCGTGCCATGGATGATCTGGAAACACCGCAACGCTTGCGCCTTCGAAGGGGCCCAGCCTTCCTCGCTGCAACTACTCAGCAACATCAAGGAGGAGGCCACTGCCTGGGCCAACGCGGGCGCCCGTGGACTTAGAGTAGTTCTCCCACAGACCTGGGATGTCCACTAAATTCTATCGATTTTGCTTTGTAACTGGTGCCTCCTAGGAGGACATGTAACCCAAACTCTGCCTCTTCAATGATAAAAACGCAAATGTCATTTGCGCTTTCTCGAAAAAAAAATAAGAATGTCTAAGATAGTGCTGATGGCTGTACTTTAGTTATTTCAGCAATGTTGGATGAACAGCAGATTCAGCTAACAGTGAGCAACATCAGCAAATCTTTCTTCATTGATGAGATGGGAATGGCACATGGTTTAGGTGTTTTCTATACACTGTACTGGGGAGATTCACCAATGAGCTAACAGCACTGTTTTTTGAATTCTACAAGTACCAAGCAATAAAGTAAGGAACAACCAATTTCGACATGGAATTTCAATAGATAGCAGAAAGGAATTTGTGAAGAAACAAACAACTGCACAAGAATGTCAAAAGAGTTGATGAGAAAATAAATTACCTCGTTGCAGCGTCCACTGACTCCAGTTTGACAAATGCAAAACCCTTGCAAATAGGATCACGGGTCTTCTTAGTTCCAGAGTTTGCTGGGTTTATAGTTACCAAGCCAGGAAACCCTTTGAAAGCCAGGTTCAGGTCCTTATGTATGTTCTTCTTTTTCGGGAGGTTCCAAATACGAACATGAACGCCATCATCACTGACATCTGTGACAACGTACAGGAAATTCACCGAGAAAATCAGGCTTATGTTCAACAATAATTTCTTCGAAACCTTCCACAGCAGCTAAATCTCAAAATGAAGTGCCAATGATTTCAAAAGGTTTCCAAAATGCAAAGCTGAGCTATCTACTAAGGAGTGTGGATAACAAAGAAACAAATATAAATTTATTAACTCCAGATATTATTACACCGAGAGCAAAAGATAAATTGGATCATATCGACATTCACTTTCAGGTGTACTGAAACTCCATGAGGTAGTTTCTGAACATGCTTTTGTCACTAGCCTTGGAAGTTGGACTTATAGTGTACAAAGTGTTTGTAGAGATCATGTGTAGTCGTAAGTTACCAATAATAGGTTGGTGTTAGACTTAGACGACCAAGCAACCAAAAACTGTGAGAAACTGAGAATTATTGTTGCTGGTAGGAACTGAGCATTTCTCAACAATCGTTAAAGTTATTCAATGCAAAGCAAAAGAACTTTGCATTTTCTGCCTCACATTTTTATTTAACTAGTTGGCTGCGTTTTTGGCCCTTGTAATACTATACAAAAGTTATTTCTTTTCTTTATGTTTTAAAATGGGAAGTTTCCCACGAGGTGAATTATCTTCCGCGATTTGACTTTTGACGTCGTGTAATTTACTAAATATTCCTGTACTCCCTTCGTTCCTAAATACGGAGTATAAGTCTTTTTAAAAGTTTCACTAGTAGACTACATACGGATGTATATAGACATATTTTAGAGTATAGATTCATTCATTTTGTTCCATATGTAGTCCCTAAGAAAATATCTAAAAAGATTTATATTCCCTCCGTCTCAAAATAAGTGTCTTAAGCTTAGTACAAATTTATACTAAAGCTAATACAAACTTAAGACAGTTATTTCAGGACAGAGAGAGTATTTAGGAAGGGAGGGAGTAGAACATTGTATATTAGCTGCATAAGTATCTGTGTCGTCTTCACAAGAAAAGAAAAATTGATGAAATGTTGCACTGTAGTGTGTTATCCATAATGAATAGTGATAGCAAATTAGCAATGGCATGTTAATTGGTCGATGATTCAAACAATGTCAGCTGATGAGAACGCAGAGGAAGCTCACCTGCGCTGGTTTCTGTGGCCGAGCCGTTGGTTTTGACGCTCTTGGGCGGAGCCGATTTGCTCTTGCGCCCGGCGCCGCCGAGGCCCATCTCCCGGAGAAGCTGCTCTTCAACGTCGGTGGTGTAAGTCTTCCCCACGCCGAAACCGGCCGGCTTGGGCCGGTTCTTGAGAAAGATGTCCTCGTCAACCGCCTCCTCCACGCCGTCGTCGTCGTCCTCATCCGCCTCCTCGTCCTCGTCGTCGTCGAGGGTGGTGGGCACCGGCTCGCGGCTCCGGCGGCCGTATTTCCTCAGGCGAGGGAAGGCGAAGATGACGTGCGACGCGCGCAGCCGGGAGGGCGGCGGCCGCGAGAACGAGAAGGGGGCCGACGCCGCGGCGGCGCAGCACGCGGTCGGCAGCTGTAGCTGTAGCAGTGGCATTTCGTTTTTGTGTTCAGGCCGGACGGACCAGCCATGGCGCGTGGTTTCCTCTTATCACCGCGAGACTTAACCGGCACCGTCCGATCCTTATCGCAAACGAATCGCAGCCTCTGCCTCTGCCTCCGCCTCGCCCCCACGCGCCTGCCGCCTCGCCGCCGGCCATTTTCCGGGCACGTCGCCGTCTCCCCCGCCGTCGGATTCTTATTATGCTTCGCCTTCGCCTCCATCCTTGCCCACGCTTCTCCCCGTCTCCGCCGCCTTTCCACCACGCCCTCCCCCGCCGGTTGGCCGCCTCTCCGCTACCAGAGCTCTCCTTTCCACTCACCGCCACCGCGCTCCGAACCCGGACCCCGCCGCTCCAGGCCGCCGTCAGCCGAGCCGCCCCCGGAGAGGAACGTCGGGGCGTGGATGAGGACGAGGAGGACGTGGACCTGGACAATGCGCTCACCAAGACACGGCGGCTCGTCGAGTGCGCCATGTTCGCGTCCGTTGCTGGTCTCGCCTACTTCCTCAGCAACTCCCTCGCCATCGAGGTCCGCGTCCTTCTTCCACTCCGGCGTGCAATGTTGCTCTGTTTCTTTGGTCTTTCTATAAATCCATTTATTTGACTGTTGATGCATGAAGCTGCTGCCTTCTTTTGCTGATGCAGAATTACTTCAGCTGCTTTTTCCCATTGCCGATAGTCATCTCCTCCTTGAGATGGGGGTTAGGAGCTGGTAGGAAAACTATGGTGAGTCTGATCAAATGGTTCACGTGGCATTGTATATAGCTTTCATGTATTTTAGTTTAGTTTAGTTCATTTATGGCATTGCCTCGTCAGGTGGCTACTGTTCTACTGCTCTTCACATTGTCTGGCCCTGTCAAAGCATCCACTTATCTGGTAAGTATCTCCTGTGTGGCAAATGATTCATATCATAGTTGTGCCAATGGCATGTGTTTGGTTCAGAACATTTAAATTTGGCAACTCACATATTTACCTTGAAACTAACTGATGTTGGTGCTGCAATCGGGTGTTGAATCAGGGGCTTCAACTTCAAGATCATTGGTATTGAAACGAATAATGGCTCCATATCCTGGAACTAAAATCAGCATATCTTAGCACTCAAAGAAATCAATATTCCGAGTGAAAAAATTGTATAAGTAGAGATGGCAAGCTGCAACAGTAAGGGTTAACAACTTAGCATTCATCAATCATCGAACAACAGTATTTTATTTATTTATTTTAGTACTCCCTCCGATCCATATTAATTGTCTATGGATCGGAGGGGGTACTTAAGTTTTGGTGTTGGTAATTTACCCTTTTTCTCTTAGCTTCTCTGTACATACTGTTCCATTTTATTTCTGTATCTTCTTTGGGACTTGAAAGATTAAAAGAACCCTTCGGTCATTCGTTATGACTCGGGACATTCTTACATTTCTTGGGCTTGTTTTCCTGCAGCTTATGCATGGGATAGTTGGTCTAGCCATGGGTACTATGTGGAGGTGAGGAAAGGTGAAGCTTTCGCTTTTAGTGTTGGTATATATGTCACTAAAAGTTAATGATAGATTTGCTTCAGAGGTGCATATATGCAGCTGTTACTTCCAACCGATTTTTATTGACTTTGAGTAACCGTAACATTTTTCCCCTGCTCTGTCATCAGGTTGGAGACCGATTGGATTGCTTCCATCATAATCTGCTCAATTGTAAGTATCTTCTCTCAATTGGTATTTCATATCTATAGATGTATTGCTGATGACATATGGACTACACATAGCCTCGTAGCTTTGGATCGGAACTCGACAACATTACCTTGTGAAAGATTCTATATAGAGTTAGGCCATTGATATTTTCGTAATGTTTGACATAACTATGTAGTTTCTATTTGAAAATATGAATAAAATTGTCTAGTTCATGATTTTAATAGTTGCAAATCTCTGTGTTCTTTCTTGTACACCTGTTAGATATCCTTTGGAAGAATTTTCTTTGCTTGCACAATAGAGGGTTACCTTTGTGCTAGTCCTTATCAAAAAATTACCAAGCAAATTATATCCAGTACCAAACAAGCTTATGTTCTTTTTGTTATTTCTAACATAGGATGTAGCAAACTGCAATTGATATCTCTTCTGGCAAGCAACGCATTGCCAGTTGGTATTTCTTCTTAACTTCACATGATGTCTAATATGACTAGACGAAACTTCCTCGTCACAGGAGTACAGAGGTGGGAAAGAGTCGAGAGACAATAGAGGCTGGTGCATAAGCTCATGTCCGTGAGGAGAGTGAGGGTAGTTCATAGGTCCACATCTGAATTCAGAATCATTGGGTAGAAATAAATAAACAGCCTGTTTTGCTAATAAGAAACTTCAAGATCATTCGGTAAGAAATAGATACTAAGATCTAGATTGACTTAAAACTAAATCCATATCAAAAATTTCGCCCAGTGATCATGTAACACCCCCTTTCCGGTGTGATTGCCGACGTGAGGTCTCTCTTAGTTCTTCTGACTTGGGGAAGAAGCAGAATGAGAACAAGTGGGAAGTATGAGGAGAATTTAGAGCTTTATTCCTCAATTCGGACTTAGTTGTTTCTGCATAACAAACAGGCTAATATAGGCAACAGCCCAACACATGCTACACCGCCCCACTGGCCCCCACTTTTCAGAACTTAACACCCCCTCCCCCCTTTCCGCACCACACGGTACATAGCTGACACAACGGTGGCACGCTACCATGTCTAAGGGCGGCGGCGTGCATGACGTATCCTTTCCAGCTGACATTTCTGCTACTCCTATTTTTAGTCCTTAAATTGAATTTCAGCTGACAGTTTGCTTTGCAGATCCGTGCGGTGGGAGCTTGTGGATACGTGTTACTGTCATCGTTCCTGATACGAGAAAATATTCTTCAATTGGTATGTCTATTCAACTCTATTCAGTGATTCTTCAGTTGAGAAAATATTCTTCAATTTAATTCACTAACTACTAATCATTTCAGATAACCGTTAACGTGCATGCCTCCTTAACGTACATTCTGGCGGCAGCTGGTGTGAATGCAATTCCATCCATGGATGCAATATATGTGATCTTTGGGACACTGGTAATTTGGTAATTTTTAATCGGCCAAATTATACTTATAGCATGAGCCAGCTCAGAAAGTAACTTCCCTGTCTTTGGCAGCTTCTACTTAACTGTGGATTCTTTGTCTTCGTACTGCATATAATTTACACAATCTTCCTGACCAAGCTTGGAATCAAGCCTTCGCTGAAACCTCCACGATGGCTGGGCAAAGCAACTTTTAGTTGATAGGTAGAATGCCACCATACTCATTTGTAGTTGAAGGTTCGCCCCCTGACTGAACTTGCAGCATTTTAGTGTTACGAATGCTCCCCCATTCCCCGCAGCATGCCGACATGGCAATTGTGGCCTTTGTAATATGAGCATTATTATTCGGCTTCCTGGTGCATGATTGTGGTTTTCCCGACAAGGTTTTTGGTGATTGCGATCCATTTTTGGTGGAATTGACTGGTCGGTAAGTGTTGTACAACTTTTGGACTTTATATTGTCCAAGTACGTCTTTCTTTTTAAGAAAAAGTTCAAGTTTTTACATTCTGTTAACCTTTTCCTTAACTATATATTTTAATTTTTTGGGGCATTACTCCCTCCATCTCAAAATGTAAGTCCTATTCGTTTTGTCCAAACTCAAACTTTCTCAAGTTTCATTTCCGGCATTCCATTAACCTTTTCACGAGCTCTTTGTGAAGACAATGCCTTGTTTTACATCCTTTTCCATGCCTTCCAGGCAAGGAATAATGCTTAGCGACATGGTTTATACATGATCTTTTTTTTGCAAGCACCAAAGAGGTATGGCAGAGTTTAGGGCAACAACAAAGCGGATCATCAAATGGACGGCACCAAATGTCCATGAACACGTCCGAACGTGTTCATGGATAGCAGGCTGGGCACCGGCCATCCAACCATAGGCACCAAATATCTGCCCACTCAATTTTTTTCCTATGTCAGGAGTACTAAAACTAATTAAAGATAAATAGCATAATTCTTCAAAAAGTTGAAATATAAATAAATATAACAATCCAAACAAAAAATTTTAAAATGAGATAGTCCAAATTCGAATTCAACTTATCCGGACACATGTTCTAGTTGTCCATATGAAACGTGCAGATGCTCAATCAGATGAGACTGGCATGTCAAAGAATAGGAGGGTTAGATCTTCCACTGCTCACGATTCGGATTCAGATTGAAAAGATGAAGTGATATGATCCTGTCTTTTGTAACATTATTATAAGTTTGTCTCTTTTGTACCCCAGTTCTCAAAATTTCTTTATGATTTATGTATACCGTCGAACAAGAAAACTGGAGGCTGGATGTATTAGTGATATGTCAATAGCTCCAGTTTTCCATGACCAGGGTTATATTTCATCAGTTATCTAAGAAATACAATACACATGTATGACCAAGTATTATTGCTGCAATTATGCTTCAGTGTTGGGCATTTCACCTTCCTTGTTTATCCCTGGCATTCCCCTGATCGCATCAAAGCCTTTTCACAATGGCATAAAAGGTAATTCGTCAAGAACTGCGTGGTCTCTTTTCAGCTACGGCAAAAATGTACTCCCTCCGTAAACTAATATAAAAGCGTTTAGATCACTAAAGTAGTGATCTAAACACTCTTATACTGTAGCAGTTTACAGATGGAGTACTGTTATAGTTCAGCATAAAACCGATTAGCCACATCATCATGTTTGTCACGTGACTGGAGAGAGATTATTCATCAGAAGACACTGTAGCTGCAGAATATCTCACGTATGAGCTCTATTCACAGCGTTGCTGCTAAAACACAACCTGACAAAAAATATTCACAATATTATCACATATAGTACACATCTCATGTCTATTATCTTATTATACACTTGATTTGAATTTACTATGTTGGATATATGATAGTAGAAGGTTGTTTATATATTTGTCTAGAAGCCGATATGCTGCGTGTACTGAGCGTAGGCCTCCGATTGCAAGCCGATTGGCGCACGGATGACTTCATCTGGAAGATCAAAGGCGTCGACGAGTTCTCGAGCAACAAGCCTCACTTGGTAACTGAGGTAGTCTACCAGTTTATGGATAGCCTGAAAGCATACAGGGGACCATAGCATCAGGTCCTGCTTGTGGTCTGAAGCTAAGGACTGAAATTGCAATTTTGTACTATGCATGGGGTTGGCAAGCAGATACAAACCTTGGCTTTGTTTGGCGCGACATAGTCTACATTCCGATATGTCCCGATGTCTTTCCAGATCCTATCGAGCGCATAAAGGTCGCACACCAGCTTCAGTACTTCACGTGTTTTTTCATCAGGGCAACTGCGTAGGCACATCATATGTCATTGCTGTCGCACTAACCTCACTGGATGAAGTCAAAAGGGTTACGAAAACAACATCTCAATGGTGAGAGTAGGCTTTAATAGTTCACCTTTAGTTTGTATTCGTGGTTCAGCTAAACTACATAATGAGGGTAAGGGCCCAAACACAAAAAAGGAGTCCTTGGTACCAGGAGGATTTTTCTAGGGATAATTCTACAACTCAAGCACAAATAATCATGATCAACGGGTGGTAAATTGTAGTCAGGATGACAGGAGAATTTCAATGCTTTCGCCGATCTCGACCAAACAAATCGTCATTGTAAGTAGTATTCAACAAAATCTTACTTCTAAACTAATGTGTCAAGCTAGCTACAACCTACAAGTAATGATGGTAAGAACAATGTAACTGAGGACACAAAAACTGTACCTCTTCACTGCTTCTATAAACCTTGCGAGGATGACAGACTCAATGTGTGACTCTGCCAGCGTGAGCAGATGGTTTAAACATCTGTTCCACGCACCAAAACCTCCAAGTGTCTTCATGTGCTTCTGGAGTCGAGCAGCAACACTATGCAATAGTCTAGATGTTCGGTACTGAGAAGAGAGTTTATACAATCAGTACATGACTTCTTCCAATTGCTACTAATATTATTATTATGAAGATCGTACTCACCCTGAATGCATCCAGCTGAAACTTAGGATCCCTTAGATGATCTTCCCCTTCCCACCGAGCAGTAACAGGGTTAGGCTGAGACAAGTAGGTGCTCATGGAGTCTCTCAAGTAGTTCCAGGTGACTGAGAGTGTTCCTCCCTTAAATTTTTGCTGATATTGCTTCAGGAGATCGCCCGCAACCTACAATAGCATCGTGATAAGAGGTACAATATTTGAGGTATAAGTAACTTCATATCACAGGAAATTACTCACCCAAACTTCTACCCACAGTATGTAATTAAGTGTGTGTTCTTAATATATATACTACCCTATCAACTATCAGAGAACCTGCCCATCAAATATTACAAAATGAGCTTTGTAAAGGATTCCCATTGGTACCTGCTGCAGCAGAACTGTATTGTCTCCTTCAAATGTTTGAAATATATCATGGTCATTCCGCAGATCACCAAAATGATTTACAGCAGCATACCCATGGCCACCACACGATTCTCGGCATATGCTAATAGATTTTGCCGTGTATGAAGTTATGTAGGACTTTAACCCAGATGAAAGTACGTGGACATCAGCACTAATATCCTCGTCATTGGTTTTCTTCATTTCCGAGTACTTATCTACCAAATACCGCCTGGCAAAATGAAATGCATACGCTGATGCCAACATAGGCATTAGTTTGTGCTGGTGAGATTGGTAATCCAGCACACTGATTTCAGGCTGCTTAGGTGGACCGAATTGTTGACGCAGTAAAGCATATCTAACAGCAATGGTTACTGCAACTTTGAGTATTCCCACAGAACTATATGCAAGACTAACTCGTCCCCCAACAAGCTCACCAAGGGTTGCTGCAAATCTTTTATTAATTGTGGGGAGACTGCTTGTGTATTTCCCGTCTCGTGCCACATCACCGAATCGGTTCAGAAGATTGTCACGGGGTATCCTAACTGAACGGAATCTCAGGGCACCATTATCCACACCATTTAGACCTATCTTGTGCCCACAATCATTGATCTCAATTCCAGGAAGAACAGCATGGGTTTCAAGGTCCCGAATCGGGACAATAAATGCATGAATTCCCATGTCAGCAGGTTCCCCTCCTTTTCCCTGAAGCGGTAAAATTAACCTTGCAAAAACAGTAGCGAATTTTCCATGAAGAGCTGAGTTGCCAATCCACCACTTAATGGCTCCATTGTTTGGTGTATCAATAATGAACTCATCAGTAACTGGATCAAATGTAGCAGTGGTCTGTAGGGCTTGAACATTGGATCCTGTCAAAAAGCAACAAACAGAAATGAAGGGAATCTTTCCAAACTATTGTAAACAGTGTTCTAGGTGCTGTAATAGTCCCAATTAACAGTCAAACTGCAAATCAATCAAAGTACCTAACAAGAAATCAGCAATACTGATGGAATAATTGAATAGATAATCTAACCATGATGCAGTTCTGTCATAGCAAAACAGCCTGGATAATCCAAATTATCGATTTTGTCAAAGTACTTTTCCCTGTGCTTCTTGGTTCCCAAATTTATTATAGAACCACCCCAAAGACTGCATTAACAAACATGCAAGTTAGTGGATTTATAACAATGGACAGACAAGGAAAAGGTAGCACATAAAACCACTAAATAATAATTACAAATGTCAAATGACGTGTTATTGTCCTGCTAAGATCATCAAAGGAAATAATCCGACATACCGCTGAGGGCATTTTGCATGAATTCCAGAATGATAAAAGGTGCAGTGTTTGAGGTTGTATGAAGTGAACCGCTAACCAAACTCCAGATGCACGTATACCCTAAATAATCCCAATACTGGAAATGGAATCGTCGTGACTACAAAAAATGGGTACAAAAAATGCTTAACATTTCACAATAATGAACTGTGTACGCAATCGTCCCAGTAGGCAATCAAATGGCTCACAAACTAATGTTAACCAAAGTTGTAGCAAACAAAGCATCTTAATCAAGAAATAATGCTTCTTCTATCGCCACAATAATTAATTAGGCCGATGCCATGGCAGATATCATCTATTATCAAGCCCCCACAAAATATAAACCTATGTGCACTCATGCTGAAACTCTGTTTTCAGAGTCCTTGTCGCTCATAAGTCGAGTCCTTGTCGCTCATAAGTCATAAGTACTTGGCCCCAAAAGGACTGCAATTGCAATCTACCTACCGTACATAAAGTAGGTGCAGTTAATATATCAGCAGATCCATCCATGAAGTAGGTTGGAGCATTAAGTTATCGACAGACCCCAAGCCCACACTCATAAATCAAATTAACCATGCTCCAAGTTAGAATCCTCGTGAATGCGATAATCAGTATGGTCAAGATCAGTATGATTCGTGTTATTCACGTTCAAAAGAGTAAAGCAAAACGATTTAGTTACTGAGACCGACAGTCAAGTTACCAATTGATCCATAGATGTGGTTCGCAGTTCACCTCGTAACATCAAGCAGTTATGTAAGCCCTCTCGTTAACTTTTTTTTTTTAGATAAAAACATCTCGTTAACAACCAACTAACAATCCCCATATATGAAACATATGGAAGAAAATCAGGATCGATTTGTGTTCTTTACCAGTTTATTTGTGAGGGGATTGCTCAATTACCAGTAAATTAACTAGAACGCGGGGTGAAAGAAGAAAAGCGAACCAACCTGTACTGTACCCCGACCTTGATGGCGAGGGAGATGTCGAGCCCGCCGACGGCCTCCATGACGGCGAAGTACTCGGCGGGGTCGTCTGCCATGAGGCTGAGCGGGCGCACCCCGGCCTCTCGAACGAGCGCTACCATCTGCCGGAGGCAGAGCTCGCGGTGGGCGGCCATGGGCAGCTCGACGGGCGTATGGAGCTCCGGCCGCTCGACAAAGAACCTGTATAACCGCTCCTGCGTCGCCCGGTGCCGCCCCCGCAGGTACGAGGTGAGTGCCGCCACGTCCGCGTCCAGCCCCCCCGCCCGCCGCTTCCCCGCGCAGGCGGCGGGGACAAGGGAATTGGCCCCCTCGGGAGCGGGCCGATCGGAGGGCTGTAGGAGGTGGAGGGAGAGGCGTCGGAGGCGGCGCATCGCCGGCGTGGAGTCTTCGTCCTCGGAGCCGGAGCCGGAGCGGGACATGGTGGCCATGGCGACGGCGGCGACGTGTTAGATGGAACGTGTGCGGGCCGGGGCGGGAGTGAGAAAGCGAAGCCGAGGTTGTTGGTTCCGTTGCGTTGGGACGTTGCTTTCGGCCTTGTTTTGGGAGGCCTTAAGTCCACCCCAATCCCTTCTCTATGAGTAAATCGCGAAACCCATCACATTTGTAGACTCTAAATGAAAAACTAACCACGTTACATTTTATTTTTTGCAAAACCCAGTTATAATTGTGTTGACAAGTGGTCGATTAAAGCCGATCGAGGAAAAAACTGACCGTTGGTTCCCCACTGTCAGTGCCATGTTGCGCGGGTAAAGATGATGTTTGTCACGCGACGTTAGGCGATGGTAGGCAAACCCCAACCGGTCGAAACCAATCGCAATGCCATCCCCTTCACCCCACCTTCAGATCTCTCCTTAACCACTTCCTCCTTCCCGCATGCGCTCCCTCCAACACATGGCGGCCAGCGGCCACAGATGCTCTGCGGGTGACAGAAGGGATGACAACGACTTTTCTTTCGACAGTGACGGTAGTTGCCAAACTTTCTATGCCCTTCATCACTCTAGCAAGCTCCCGTTTGTTGCACCCGAGGATGCAGGCTGGTTGGCCGTTGCCAACAGAGAAGAGTGTGACCAGCACCATGGAAGGTCCAAGCAGTGTACCTATGACATCGAGTCGTTGGCGACGACAAGATTGGACCAGGTCCAGAAGGGCAATCTAACGGAAAGCCACTGTTACACTCATGGTCTGGTTTCGGGTCATGTATACACATCACCGAATCTGCAGGGTCACACCAGTGATTTATTTGAGAACTAGATGATATAGGAGAAAGAGAGAATGACATCAAAAGAGTTCTCGATAATTTCGAAAGTGTTCCAAATGGATCCATGAGTGTGCCATAAGTGTCGGGAGTGTCCCGAAAGTGCCCGAGAGCATCTCGATAATTTTTTGAAGGTACCAAAAGCTTTCGAAATATTTCAAGGGTTTCTATGGGGTTGTTCCTTTGGATATCCCAAGGGGAGGCAAACCGTGGGCCCTAAAGGCTCACTAGTGGTGCATCCCCTTGGGCTTGGGAGGCAAGCCGCATGGGGATGGGAGGAGTTGGAGTCCTAGGAGGACTCCTCCCCCCTCTAGGTCGGTCCCCTTGGAGGCACCCCCACCCACACGCGCGTAGCTAGCGCGCCCCTTTCTTCTCCATCTAGTTGAGAACTAGACGTATTCTGGTACACTCTTCTACCTCTAGTTTTATATTTATGGATTTTGTCATGAACGAAGAAGCGTTGTCGAATCGCTAATTCGAAACGAGTGGATAATGCAGAGGGTTCCTCTATTTCGACCCTTGATCGGTGGAATAATTCTCATGGATGGGAGATATAACCTAGCTATGGGAGTCGTTAGATCGTTGTCAGCTTCTTCTTCCTGTCTGTTGCGATCTAGTTGATGAGATAGGATCTATCTTCATCTTCATGGTGATTCCGGGCTTGACCATATGATGTAAAAGTGTATATTGCGTAGTATGTTCCTCCACGCCTAGTGCTTCTAGTCCTTTGGGTATATATTGTGAGAACAATGAAGTCAATGCACAAGCTAGTAAGGAACCTAGATGTGGCACCCCAGCTCAGAGGAAACCGGAACGCCCCGTATTCCAGCCCAGGGACCAGTCTTCTGGAATACGGAACCGTTGGCATAGAACAAATCAGCTCTTTATTACTCTGGAAAGATTACAAGGGGTTCTTAGATTACAATGATACTACACTTGCCTACGGTAAATCCTACACTAGCAGCGGAACAACGACGGACGTGATGAACTCCACTCCACGGGGACTCTGGCTGGAATGTGTATCCTAGCTCGCAACTCGGAATCCTCGACAAGCAAGCAATCATGGCATGACCTGCAAACTGGCATGACACGCGAGGTGAGTACTTTGAATGTACTCGCAAGCTCACAACAAACATTAGCATTAAGGCAAGACAACATCATAGCAATCAAGATTAGGTAAAGATTTGTTATACTAAAGGGGTAGTTGAAAATAACTATACCAGGCTACTCTCACCGTACTCTGGTGATACCAACTCTTGTGATCTTACTCAGAACCTTCAGCGAATATCCTCAAGACTTGTCACCGGCTTGATGCCCAACTGTTATCATACTCATACGAATTCTTCCATCATTAATATCATAGTTATGGTTGACCACCTACTGAGGTCTGGACGGGTTGTCCAATACTGTGGATGCGGCTATTTGAATAGATTTGACACTCTGCAGAGGTTGCACACTTTACCCACACCATGGAGCGCTGACCTCATGATCCCATTCGGGTGGACCAGTGTTGCTCCAACGAAACTTGTCTGATCCGTGACTCTCGCATCGTACCTCCGGCATTCATCCTCCCCCGAAGTCCTGCCCTGGGTGGCCCTTGTGTCCTCATGACACCTTCCACCGTCGTGGCCAAACTAAACTGTCCCAAATGGGGACTCCCGGGTCAAACAATCAACTGGCTCACAGGGTTATCACCGCCTATCGGGCCAAGGTAGCACGCGTGCATAACCCTCCCTCTTTGGAGGTACCGATGAAAGAGCACGTAATCAGACCAAGTCAAGGTCGTCCTGTTGGAAATATGCCCTAGAGGCAATGATGAAATAGTTATTATTATATTTCCTGTTTCAAGATAATCGTTTATTATCCATGCTATAATTGTATTAAATGAAAACATAAATACATGTGTGGATATATAGACAAAACAATGTCCCTAGTAAGCCTCTAGTTGACTAGCCAGTTGATCAAGGATGGTTAAGGTTTTCTGACCATATGCAAGTGTTGTCACTTGATGACTGGATCACATCATTAGGAGAATGATGTGATGGACAAGACCCAAACTATAAACGTAGCATGTGATCGTGTCATTTTGTTGATGTTGTTTTCTGCGTGTCAAGTATTCATTCCTATGACCATGAGGTCATGTAACTCACTGACACCGGAGGAATACCTTGTGTGTATCAAATGTCGCAACGTTACTGGGTGACTATAAAGGTGTGATGACCCACAAGTATAGGGGATCAATCGTAGTCCTTTCGATAAGTAAGAGTGTCGAACGCAACGAGGAGCAGAAGGATCTAACAAGTGGTTTTCAGCAAGGAAATATCTGCAAGCACTGAAATTATCGGTAACAAGTGATTGTGTGGTGAGATGATTCGTAGCAAGCAACAAGTAACAAAAGTAGCAACGGTGCAGCAAAGTGGCCCAATCCCTTTTGTAGCAAGGGACAAGCCTGGACAAAGTCTTATAGGAGGAAAAACGCTCCCGAGGACACACGGGAATTTCTGTCATGCTAGTTTTCATCATGTTCATATGATTCGTGTTCGTTACTTTAATAGTTTGATATGTGGGTGGACCGGCGCTTGGGTACTCCCCTTACTTGGACAAGCATCCCACTTATGATTAACCCATCTCGCAAGCATCCGCAACTACGAAATAAGAATTAAGACAAAGTCTAACCATAGCATTAAACTAGTGGATCCAAATCAGCCCCTTACGAAGCAACGCATAAACTAGGGTTTAAGCTTCTATCACTCTAGCAACCCATCATCTACTTACTACTTCCCAATGCCTTCCTCTAGGCCCAAATAATGGTGAAGTGTTATGTAGTCGACGTTCACATAACACCACTAGAGGAAAACCAACATACAACACATCAAAATATCGAACGAATACCAAATTCACATGACTACTATTAGCATGACTTATCCCATGTCCTCGGGAACAAAAGTAACTACTCACAAAGCATAATCATATTCATGACGAGAGAGGTAATGAGTAGCATCAAGGATATGAACATAAACTCTTCCACCAAATAATCCAACTAGCATCAACTACAAAAGAGTAATTAACACTACTAGCAACCTTACAAGTACCAATCGGAGTCGCGAGACGGAGATTGGTTACAAGTGATGAACTAGGGTTTGGAGATGAGATGGTGCTGATGAAGATGTTGATGGTGATGAGTCCCCTCCGATGAGAGGAGTGTTGGTGATGACGATGGCGGTGATTTCCCCCTCCGGGAGGGAAGTTTCCTTGGCAGGATCGTCCTGCCGGAGCTCTAGATTGGTTCTGCTCAAGTTCCGCCTCGTGGCGGTGGCGAATCCTCGAAAAAGCCCCCTCCTGATTTTTCCCGGACGAAACCCTTCATATAGCAGAAGAGGGGGCCAGAGGGCCAGCTAGGTGCCCACAAGCCCCCTAGGCGCGGCCAGGGGGGTGGCCGCGCCTAGCAGGCTTGTGGCCACCTGCGGTCGCCCCTCTGGCACTTCTTCGGCCCAGTATTTTTTATAAATTCGGAAAAAATCCTTGTTGATTTTTACGGCGTTTGGAGTTGCAAGAATAGGTATCTCAAACTTGCTCCAATTTCAGGCCAGAATTCCAGCTGTCGGAATTCTCCCTCTTCAAGTAAACCTTGCAAAATAAGAGAGAAAATGCATAAGTATTGTACCATGAAGTGAAATAACAGCCCAAGAAGCGATAAATATCAACATGAAAGCATGATGCAAAATGGACGTATCAACTCCCCCAAGCTTAGACCTCGCTTGTCCTCAAGCGAAAGCCTAGCTCAATAAATATGTCCACATGTTTAGGGAGAGAGGTGTCGACAAAACAAAATACGAACATACATGCATCATGATCATGATCAGAACAACAATACCAACATATAATCTCTCATGCTAAAGTGACAATTCCTTCACAAAGTAAAGTATGGATCAAGAACCTTACCGAGAAGTAACAACCGATAGCCTTTAGTCATTGAAGCAATTGCAATTTATCACAACATCAGAAAGAGTCAAATAAGAGCTTGTAAAGCAAATCCACATACTCAATCATCTTTTCGTTCTCTACAATTGGTACAACTCACGTGGTACTCATGAGATCAAAGTTTCACCTGAACACAGAGAAAGATAGGGGCTTATAGTTTTGCCTCCCAACTGCTTACCTCAAGGGTAATGTCAACAATAATAATTCATGAATGCTTACCTCCAAGTTGACATATGAATATAGATCTTTCCCGAGCATATGACGTTAGCCAAGATAAAGGCGAAACAAGGAATTGGTGAAGATTACCATGACTCTTTCAGGGGCAAAAAGTAAAGGTACAAGATAGGCCCTTCGCAGAGGGAAGCAGAGGTTGTCATGCGCTTTTGAGGTTTGGATGCGTGTCCTCTTAGTGTGGAGGAACGTCACTTTATATTGCCTCCTGTGATAAAGAACTTTATTATGCAGTCTGTCGCTTTTATGTCTTCCTCATCACAGGTTCGTACAAAGCTTATTTTCCACACACTAATAGATCATACATATTAGGGAGCAATTTTTTATTTCTTGCACCGATGACAACTTACTTGAGGGATCTTATTCAATCCATAGTTAGGTATGGCGGACTCTCATGGCAAAACTGGGTTGAAGGTTTGTGGATGCACAAGTAGTATCTCTACTTGGTGCGGGAGTTTTGGCTAATATGAGGTGGAAGCAATCGTCGCATGCTAAGGGATCTCTAATCATATAACATTGTTGGGAACCAAGCAAAGACAATTCATTATGTTGTCTTCCTTGTCCAACATCTACTTCTAGGCATGCAATAGTTTAGTGAGTGTTCACAATCAAAGATGGTGTCAAAGATGATATATTTATACGTGAACCTCTCCTTCCTTATCACTTCCTATTAATTGCAACAATGACCAAGGTCTACGTTTGTCTACCCTCAACAAGTTTCAATCAACATTCTTTCTACATGTGAAGCCATCACTTCCCATAAGATCATTACATGATCTTTCATACTTTTGTTCTTTTCTCACTCTTTGATCATGGCAAGAGGCAAAGCCCTTCAACTAAGACACTCTTTATTATATGGCTCACGAGCTCGAATACATCGGGGGGGACACAAAACAAAACTCAAGACTAAAACACTAAGACTTTTAATCTACTAGAGAAAAGGAAAACTGAAAAAGGAACAAACTAAAACAAAGGTAAAGGCAAAAGATGTGATGGTGATACGATACCGGGGCAAGTCCTCCAAGCTTGGAAAAAGCCAAGGGGATTGCCCATACCCATGCTCAGTTGTCTTCCTTTGGAGGTGATGGTGGTGGAGTTGTTGCAACATGAGTTTGATCCTCCGTCTTCCAAGGCATAGGTGCTCCATCATGGAAAGATGAACGAGTCTCCGGAATCCTCAAATCTACAGTCAACCGTATTGATTTAAATCTATACTCATACTCACAGTTTTGGTTTTGCAGGTCATAGATCTGGGCCTGGAGGTGATCAATCCTGTCATAGAGCCTGGAGAGGTGCTTCCCAATGTCATTGGCATCGATTATGTGCTTGCTGGTGAACTACATGATCATCATGTGGTTGGCGTTGAGTCCACGCTCCACCATCCCTTGGCACTTGAAGACCTGTTGCTCCATTGCTTAGAGCCTCGTCTCCACGCTTTTGGTCTTCTTGGGGCCCTCAACATCACGGATGTGCAACATCCCCTCATGCATCTCGATAGATTGAGGGTGTTGCAGCACTCCCATGAGGTAGGGATTGATGACCTTCTCAAAGATCTTGTCCGTCGGAGCTTTTGGGGACGTCAAAGCGATCTAGATCTGCAATAGAAACAGGCTCGAAACGAAAACAGAGGAAATCTGCGTGATACGAGGGTCAGACCTTACGGGAGAATATATATTGATTTTTTCCAGACCAGAAGGAGTACTCCGCATGAAAACGGAGTCTGGGAGGCACACGAGGTGGCCACAAGCCCCCTAGGCGCGGCCACGGGGTGGGCCCGCGCCTGACAGGCTTGTCGCCTCCTCGCGCTCTTTCCGGACTACTTCCAATTTTTCTATTTGTTCAAATATTCCAAAACAGAGAAAAATTCCTACTGGAAAAGTTTTGGAATCTGTTTTCTTACCGAATCACATACCTCTTCGTTTTCAGAGTCTGAAACAGGCTCATAAACATCCCTTAGGTATTCCTCCGGAGTTATGGTATTGATGATATTGCTTTCAACATTTATGGGAGTACCTGAGATATAATGCTTGATTCTCTGCCCATTTACAACTCTCGGACAATTACCTTCCGTGTTGTTGATCTTGATAGCACCTGAACGATATACTTCCTCAACAATATAGGGACCTTCCCATTTAGAGAAAAGCTTGCCTGCAAAAAATCTTAAACGAGAATTATATAGCAAGACATAATCACCTACATTGAACTCACGCTTTTGTATCCTCTTATCATGCCACCTCTTAACCTTTTCTTTGAAAAACTTGGCATTCTCGTATGCCTGAGTTCTCCATTCATCAAGCGAGCTAATGTCAAACAACCTCTTCTCATCGGCAAGTATTAAATCAAAGTTGAGCTCTTTGATTGCCCAATAAGCTTTATGCTCTAGCTCAAGAGGTAGATGACATGCTTTGCCGTACACCATTTTGTACGGAGACATGCCCATGGGATTCTTATAGGCAGTTCTATAAGCTCACAGTGCATCATTGAGCTTCTTAGACCAATTCTTTCTAGACCTGTTGACAGTCTATTGCAGAATTAGTTTAATCTCTCTATTGCTTAGCTCTACTTGACCACTGGACTGAGGGTGATAGGGAGACGCAATTCTATGGTTGACATTGTACTTAGCAAGCGTTTTACGGAAAGCACCATGAATGAAATGTGAACCACCATCGGTCATTAGATATCTAGGGACTCCAAATCTTGGGAAGATAACTTCTTTAAGCATCCTGATAGAAGTGTTGTGATAAGCACTACTAGTGGGGATAGCTTCTACCCACTTAGTGACATAATCAACAGCAACTAGGATATGAGTATACCCGTTGGATTTTTGAAAAAGTCCCATATAATCAAAGCCCCAAACATCAAATGGTTCAATGACGAGCGAATAGTTCATATGCATTTCCTGACGTTTACCGATATTACCTACTCTTTGACATTTGTCACAAGACAAGACAAACTTACGGGCATCCTTAAAGAGAGTGGGCCAATAGAAACCTGATTGCAATACCTTGTGTGCAGTTCTATCTCCCGCATGGTGTCCTCCGCAGGCCTCGGAGTGACACTTCTGTAGGATCTGTCCCTGTTCATGTTCAGGTACACAACGTCTAATAACACCATCTACTCCTTCCTTATAAAGGTGAGGATCATCCCAAATGTAATGTCTCAAGTCAAAGAAGAATTTCTTCTTTTGCTGGTAAGTGAAACTAGGTGGTATATATTTGGCAACGATATAGTTTGCATAATCAGCATACCACGGTGCACTACGTGAAGCATTGATGACATTCATTGCTCATCGAGAAAGCTATCACCAATAGGTTGTGGGTCATCAAGAACGTTCTCCAACCTAGACAAGTTATCTGCTACTGGGTTATCAGCACCCTTCGTGTCGACAACGTGCAAATCAAATTCTTGTAGCAAGAGAACCCATCTGATAAGTCTAGGTTTAGCATCCTTCTTCTCCATGAGGTACTTAATAGCAGTGTGATCAGTGTGAATAGTGACTTTGGAATCAACTATGTAAGACCTAAACTTTTCACATGCAAACACGACTGCTAAAAATTCCTTCTCCGTCGTAGCATAGTTTCTTTGGGCACTGTCTAGAGTTTTACTAGCATAGTGAATAACATTCAACTTATTATCAACTCTTTGCCCTAGGATAGCACCAACAGCATAATCACTAGCATCACACATGATTTCAAAAGGTAAGTTCCAATCAGGCGGTTGAACAATAGGTGCAGTTATCAAGGCCTTCTTAAGTATTTCAAAGGCTTCCCCACAATCATCGTCAAAGACAAAAGGAATATCCTTTTGCAAGAGATTGGTAAGAGGCCTAGAAATCTTAGAGAAGTCTTTAATGAACCTCCTATAGAAACCAGCATGACCAAGGAAACTTCTTATACCTTTCATATCTGTGGGGTATGGCATTTTCTCGATCGCATCAACCTTAGCCTTATCGACTTCAATACCTCTTTCAGAAATTTTATGTCCTAAGACGATGCCTTCATTAACCATAAAGTGGCACTTCTCCCAATTCAAGACAAGATTGGTGTCTTTACATCTCTGCAAGACTCGATCAAGGTTGCTGAGGCAATCATCAAAGGAAGACCCATAAACGGAGAAGTCATCCATGAAAACCTCAACAATCTTTTCACAAAAGTCAGAGAATATAGCCGTCATACATCTTTGAAAGGTGGCAGGTGCATTACATAAGCCAAAAGGCATACGTCTATAAGCAAAGGTACCGAAAGGGCAGGTGAAAGTGGTTTTCTCCTGATCAGATTGTGCAACTGGTATTTGGGAGAAACCAGAATAACCGTCTAGAAAGCAGAAGTGTGTGTTTAGACAGTATTTCTAGCATTTGGTCGATAAAAGGCAAAGGGTAATGATCTTTCCTAGTGGCTTTATTCAATTTCCTAATATCGATCACCATCCGATAGCCAGTAATAATCCTTTGTGGGATCAATTCATCCTTATCATTAGGGACAACGGTAATGCTTACCTTCTTAGGGATGCAATGCACCGGACTCACCCAATCACTATGAGCAACAGGATAGACAATACCCGCTTCGAGGAGCTTTAGTATTTCTTTTCTTACTACTTCTTTCATCTTAGGATTTAATCTCCTTTGATGATCAGCAACTGGTTTGAAATCAGGATCAGTTTTAATCTTGTGCTGGCTTAGAGTGGGACTAATGCCCTTAAGATCATCAAGAGTATATCCAATAGAAGCATGGTGCTTTCTCAGAGTTTTTAGTAACTTCTTTTCTTCATGCTCTGGGAGGCTAGCACTAATAATAACAGGATATATCTCTTTTTCATCAAGATAAGCATACTTAAGAGTATCAGGCAACTATTTAAGCTCAAACACAGGATCACCCTTTGGTGGGGGTGGATCCCCAAGCAATTCAACATGCAAATTATTCTTAAGGATAGGATATTGTTCTAAGACAACTCTATCTATCTCATCCCTTTGATCCATATGCATATCATTTTCATGCTCAAGCAAGTATTGCTCTAAGGGATCCGTAGGAGGCACGGCAATAGAAGCTAAGGCAATAGTTTCATCCTTACTAGGCAACTATTTTTCATGAGGTTGTCTACCAAACTTGGAGAAATTAAAATCATGTGACACACCTTCAAAGCCAACAGTGACAGTTTGCTTCTCACAGTCAATATGAGCATTGACGGTATTGAGAAAAGGTCTGCCAAATATGATGGGACAAAAGCTATCTTGTGCGGTAGCAAGAACGAGGAAATCAGTAGGATACTTCGTTTTACCTCATAAGACTTCAACATCCCTAACAATTCCCGCAGGGCAGATAGTATCTCTATTGGCGAGCTGAATAGTGACATCAATAGGTTCTATCTCAACAGGTGCAATCTCGTCTTTGATTTCATCATATAAGGATTGAGGTATTGCACTAACACTAGCACCCACGTCACATAAACCGTGATAACAATGATCTCCTATCTTAACAAAAACAATAGGCGTGCCAACAACAGGCCTATGTTTGTGTCTAGCGTGAGGTTTAGCAATTCTAGCAGCATCTTCATAGAAGTTAATATTATGTCCCTCAACATCGTCGGACAGAAGATCTTTGATAATAGCAATGCTAGGTTCAACTCTAATTTTCTCAGGGGTGTAGGTGTTCTAATGTAGCCTCTACGTATCACAGTGAAGCTTTAGAATGATCCTTTATCCTAACAGGGAAAGGTGGTTTCTCAATGTAAGCACTGGGAACAATAGGATCATTATAGGCAATGACTTTCTCTTCAACTGGATTGGGTTTAACTACATTGACTTCTAAAGGAGGATGATATTTAAACCACTTCTCTTTGGGGAGATTAATATGAGCAGCAAATGATTCACACAGTGAAGCTACTATCTCAGAGTCAAGTCCATACTTACCGCTAAAATCACAAAAAGTATTTGTTTCAACAAAGGATTTAACGAATCGAACTTGAAATTCATACCTCACTCCTTACCTTCTTCAAGCTCCCAATCTTCAGAGTTGCGTTTAATTCTCTCCAATAAATTCCATCTGAAGTCAATATCTCTCTTCATAAAAGAACCGACACAAGAAGTGTCAAGCATGGTGCGAACATCTTGAGAAAGCCGAGCATAGAAGTTCTGAATGATAATTTCTCTCGAGAGCTCATGGTTGGGGCATGAATATAACATTGATTTAAGTCTCCCCCAAGTTTGAGCGATGCTTTCTCTGTCACAAGGCCAAAAATTATAAATATAATTCCGATCACGATGTACTAAATGCATAGGATAAAACTTTTGATGAAATTCCAATTTCAACCGATTGTAGTTCCATGATCCAGTATCATCGCATAGCCTATACCATGTCAACGCCTTATCCTTCAAAGATAAAGGAAAGACCTTCTTCTTGACCTCATCCTCGGGCAAACCTGCAAGCTTAAATAAACCACAAACTTCATCTACATAGATTAGATGCAAGTCTGGATGTGATGTTCCATCTCCTGTAAAAGGATTAGCCAGCAGTTTCTCAAGCATACCCGAAGGAAATTCAAAGCAAATATTTTTAGTAGGTGCAGCAGGTTGAGGAGCAACTATTTGTGCTTCCGTCCGAGGTGAAGATACCCCGAACAAGCACCTCAAAGGATTAGTATCCATAGTGACAAGTGACAATAAATTTCAGCACAATATATGAATGTTTCCTTACCAAGTTCCACTTACCAAAGGCGCTTCACTCCCCGACAACGGCGCCAGAAAAGAGTCTTGATGACCCACAAGTATAGGGGATCAATCGTAGTCCTTTCTATAAGTAAGAGTGTCGAACCCAACGAGGAGCAGAAGGATCTGACAAGTGGTTTTCAGCAAGGAAATATCGGCAAGCACTGAAATTATCGGTAACAAGTGATTGTGTGGTGAGATGATTCGTAGCAAGCAACAAGTAACAAAAGTAGCAACGGTGCAGCAAAGTGGCCCAATCCATTTTGTAGCAAGGGACAAGCCTGGACAAAGTCTTATAGGAGGGAAAACGCTCCCGAGGACACACGGGAATTTCTGTCATGCTAGTTTTCATCGTGTTCATATGATTCACGTTTGTTACTTTGATAGTTTGATATGTGGGTGGACCGGCGCTTGGGTACTGCCCTTACTTGGACAAGCATACCACTTATGATTAACCCCTCTCAGAAGCATCCTCAACTACGAAAGAAGAATTAAGCCAAAGTCTAACCATAGCATTAAACTAGTGGATCCAAATCAGCCCCTTACGAAGCAACGCATAAACTAGGGTTTAAGCTTCTGTCACTCTAGCAACCCATCATCTACTTACTAATTCCCAATGCCTTCCTCTAGGCCCAAATAATGGTGAAGTGTTATGTAGTTGACGTTCACATAACACCACTAGAGGAAAAACAACATACAACACATCAAAATATCGAACGAATACCAAATTCACATGACTACTATTAGCATGACTTATCCCATGTCCTCAGGAACAAAAGTAACTACTCACAAAGCATAATCATATTCATGACCAGAGAAGTAATGAGTAGCATCAAGGATCTGAACATAAACTCTTCCACCAAATAATCCAACTAGCATCAACTACAAAGAGTAATTAACACTACTAGCAACCTTACAAGTACCAATCGGAGTCGCGAGACGGAGATTGGTTACAAGTGATGAACTAGGGTTTGGAGATGAGATGGTGCTGATGAAGATGTTGATGGTGATGAGTCCCCTCCGATGAGAGGAGTGTTGGTGATGGCGATGGTGACGATTTCCCCCTCCGGGAGGGAGCTTGTGCTCAAGTTCCGCCTCGTGGCCGCGGCGAATCCTCGAAAAAGCCTCCTCCTGATTTTTTCCCGGACGAAACCGTTCATATAGCAGAAGAGGGGGCGAGAGGGCCAGCTGGGTGCCCACAAGCCCCCTAGGCGTGGCCAGGGGGGTGGCCGTGCCTAGCAGGCTTGTGGCCACCTGTTGGCGCCCCTGTGGCACTTCTTCGGCCCAGTATTTTTTGTAAATCCGATAGAAAATCCTCGTTGATTTTTACAGCGTTTGGAGTTGCGCAGAATAGGTATCTCAAACTTGCTCCAATTTCAGGCCAAAATTCCAACTGCCGGCATTCTCCCTCTTCAAGTAAACCTTGCAAAATAAGAGAGAAAAGGCATAAGTATTGTACCGTGAAGTGAAATAACAGCCCAAGAAGCGATAAATATCAACATGAAAGCATGATGCGAAATGGACGTATCAAGGTTCTCTACTGGTATCTCCGAAGGTGTCCGTTGAGTTAGCATGGATCAAGAATGGGATTTGTTACTCCGTGTGACGGAGAGGTATCTCGGGGCCCACTCGGTAATACAACATCGCATATAAGCCTTGCAAGCAATGTGACTAATGTGTTAGTCACGGTATCTTGTATTACGGAACGAGTAAAGAGACTTGCCGGTAACAAGATTGAAATAGGTATAGGGATACCGACGATCAAATCTCGGGCAAGTAACATACCAAAGGACAAAGGGAATGGTATACGGGGTTATATGAATCCTTGGCATAAAGGTTCAACCGATAAGATCTTCTTAGAATATGTAGGATCCAATATGGACATCTAGGTCCCGCTATTGGATATTGACCGGGGAGTGTATCAGGTCATGTCTGCATAGTTCTCGAACCCGTAGGGTCTGCACACTTGAGGTTCGGTGACGTTTCGGTATAGTTGAGTTATAGGTGTTGGTGACCGAAGGTTGTTCGGAGTCCTGGATGAGATCACCGACGTCACGAGGGTTTCCGGAATGGTCCGCAAACGAAGATTGATATATAGGATTGTTTCATTTGGCCTCCGGAAAGATTTTGGGCATTACCGGCAGTGTACCGGGAGTGACGAATGGGTTCCAGGTTTTTACCGAGAGGGGGCCACCCACCCGGGAGAGAACCTAATAGCCCATGGGTGGCGCACCAGCCCTTGGTGTGTTGGTGAGGTCATCCCAATGGGGCTATGTCGGCTAGAAGAAAAATCAAAGGAGAAAAAAAGAGGGAGGTGGGAAGGAAGGAGGGGACTCCTCCTTCCCCAAACCAAATTGGAGTTGGAGTCCCCTCCTCCTCCACTCGGCCGACGCCCTAGGGGCTCTCTTGAGCCCCAAGGCTAGCCCCTCCCCTCCTCCTATATATACTAGAGGTTTTAGGGTTTTTGAGACACAAATTTGCCACGTGCAACCCTAAACCTCTACTTCGTAGTTCTTCCTCTAGATCTGTTTTCTATGGAGCTCGGGCGGAGCCCTGCAGGAATAGATCATCACCATCACCGGCGCGCCATCACGCTGCCGGAGAACTCATCGACTTCTCCGTCTCTCTTGCTGGATCAAGAAGGCGGAGATCGTCATCGAGCTGTACGTGTGCTGAACACGGAGGTGCCATCCGTTCGGCGCTAGATCGGAACGGGTCGTGGGTCGACGATGGTTTGAATCATGAAGTTGTTCCATTACATCAATCGCTTTTCTGAACGCTTCCCCCTTAGCGATCTACAAGGGTATGTGGATCCGATCTCCCTCGTAGATGAACATCACCATGATAGGTCTTCGTGTGCGTTGGAATTTTTTTGTTTCCCATGCAACGTTCCCCAACACGTCCCACACCGGCAAATGTGGTTGCACTGATGAGCTCGGACAGGTAACTCTCGATCAACCAACTAGGTATCTTATCCCCGAATAATATCTCTGCCATAACTAACATTCCGATATCATAGTAATCCAATAACCAATAAGCTCAAGCCACTACTATTGATTCTTATCCATAAACTGACAGATGAAACCCCAAGTAATCATAGACAGTAATCTCAACATCATGGCATCGACTAGTGTGTAAGACACTGGTCACTAGCAATCCTGTAATCACTATGATAATCATCTATTCAAACATTGCATACTCAAATTCCAGACTATAAATAGATATACTTGTGATTAAAATAGTTAATTAAACTGTGATATTGCAATGGAATTGAGCAAATGAGAGTTGTGGCTTGCCTAGGGATGATGGAACCACCGGGAAGAAGTGCGAGAAGCTCGCGGAAGGAATCGCCAGAAACAGTTCTCTGTCGGACGAGCTGTTTACGGGCAAGGGCAACATGGTCATTTCCACTATGTGATCACATAGTGAAAATGGTACCACCTTGACGGGCTCGACGAGACGAAGATGTGGACTTTCGAGTCACCAGAATCAGAGCTACGGGCGAAAGGATATGATGGTTTTTCTGCCAAGGACTAATCTGCAAAATAAATAATCGCAACCAAGTCCGTGACAGCCTGTTTGGTCATGCACTCCAGGACATACGCTTTCCCGCGAGAAAAACGTAAATACGCCCGGGGCGTTTCCACTTATCCAGCTGGTTGCGCCTCCTCTCACCGACAGGTGGGGTCGGGGCCCACCTATTGGGTCCCTTCCTCTCTCCTCTCGCCTCCTTCTTCCTCCTCCCTTCTCCCGACAAACAAAGGAGGCAAAGGAGTGTCGCAGTGCCGGCGACGTTCCCTGGCGGCTTCGACCACCGCCGGCAGGGGCGAAGCAAGTGGCGGGTGCGGTAGGAGGCGCTGCTCCCGCCTGGAGCAGCAGTTGTCGTGGCGGGGCAGAGCACATAGGCTCGCGGCAACAAAGAGCAGGGGGTGCGGCGGTCGATCGATGGGGCGCGACCACAAGGTCTCTGGCAATGAGGCGAGGGAATGGGGAGGGTCTCCGGAGCTTGGGGATTCCTTAGGTGAGGTCAGGAGGGAGGGGGAGAGCTCGGGTTGCTCCAATTTAGGAGGGGCTCGGTGGCGGCCATGGCGGCAATGGAGGGCGAGGAGAGCTCCGGGAGCTCGTTTAGCTGGTCGGGGAGGCTGCTGTGGTGGAGGAGACGAGGATGGAGGGGTCGAGGCACCCAGGGGCTGCTTAAATAGCCGCGGCGATGAGAGCAGATGAGGACGGCCCCCGTGGCGTCCTTAGCCACGCACTAGTGCTCCAGGGCGACGTGGCTGGACGCTTGCTGCGTCGGGAAGGGGCTAGGGCAGACGAGAGAGCTCGGGGAGGCTTCGGGAGAGCTCGAGGGAAGAAAACGACATGGAGGTCACTGGTGGAACAGGGCAGAGCTCGTCGCGGTGCGGCAAGGCAGAAATCGGAGGGGGAGAGGGCTCCAGGGAGAAGAGGACGACGAGGGGGAACTGTTGGACATGACTAGAGGTCGAGGGAGAGAAGAAACCGACGAGGCCGAGGGCTCCACTGCACAGAGCAGGCGTTTGGCATGCCAAAGGTGTGGTCACCGCGTGCACTTGCTCTGAGAGGACAAGAGAGGCTAGCACACCTTGTCTAGTAGATAGTCCTTCCAAGGAATAGTCTACTGAGGTGATAGATCACCATTAGACATCAAGAGATGATGGGAAACTTCACTGGAAGTTGGTTGTAGCAAACTTGGCCCTATTACTGTGATCAACAGAGAGGAGATAAGGGCAAAATATCATGTCTGGGAGGTTTAGGGTAGGAAGGACTACAATCCTATGAAATTTGAGGAGCACATGACCAGGATTTAATAGGGTTGCTTTGCAACTGACTAATCTGGTCTAGAACAAGGATTTTGATGTGGCACCCACATACTGGCTTGGATGGAGCTGAAACTTGGAGGAGATGTGTTATTTAGGATTATAAAGATGTTGTATAAAGTTTATATCATCTGCATGAACCAAAGTGATACTTCCTTCACACAACATCCCGTTGGACAGAATTTTAGGAAAAATACTGGGAATAATTGGCTAGATAAAATGAGCTCAAATTTGGCTGAGAGATGTTTTATAGGTAGGAGAATGTCCTAGTAAAATTTCAGAAATTATGGAGCAACATAAAACATAGTTGCTTCACAATCCAAAATAATGACCAGAGACAAAGATTTGATGTTGTGGTCACATGGTTGAAGGAGTGATGCTCAAATTTGATGGAGAGGCATGATTTGAGCATACTGAGATGATGGCAAAGTTTTAACTCATTTGCATACACTTAGCTACCACTTGCTTCACAAAGCTTCCTCTGGATCAGAAGCTTTGGAAATTTGCCAATAAATATTTATTAGTCAAATGAAGTTGAATTTTGTCATGAGGCAATGATATGGATAGGAAAGAGTGCCCACAAATTTTGAGAGCAAGCAACCAAATAAAAGGGTACTTGCTTCACAACTTGACAGATAGGGCAGAATCAGAAAAGGAATTTTTGAGAAATATTTTTGAACATGGCAAGGAAGGATTTTGTCATATATGAGGAATATATAACCCAAGAAATTTATGAGAATTATTTGGGAATATTTGGAATGATGGAGATGTGGGTTGCTTCACAACCCAGAGCAACACGGTTATTCCTTTAATAGTAAAAAAGGAATATTCCCAGGGAAAAGAATCTTGGGGTTGGCTCAAGATGGAAATTGGCAAGGTCTTGGGATGGTTTGGGGATTGGCAAACCACTAGGGTAGAGGAGTCAAGGGTGATCCCTTTAGGTTTCAAAACTATTAAGCCACATAAAAGCAGAACCAGACCAAAATCAAAAGAAAAAGAAATGGGCAAAATCTAGGGTGTTACACTAGATCTCACTAGAATTCCAAACAAATACTCAGTCGTTATAATCTAAAATGGGAGACCAATGGTTAGGATAATTTATTCACAAGTATTTACTCCATAACACGATAAATTAATGTATATATGCATATTTTTTAGACCATGAGAGTGTCTTCACTATGAAGTCCATGTATGTGGATGTTGTGGACTCTGGACCGATTTTCCACATAAAACATATTTGGAAACTGAAGGTTCCTTACAAGATCAAAGTTTTTTGGTTTTTGCAGAGGGAGGTAGTTCTTACAAAACATAACCTTGCGAAACATAGCTGTCATGGTAGCAAAAAATGTTGTTTTTTGTGATTAGGAGGAGACAATCCGTCATTTATTGATGTCATGTTCATTTACTGCCCTGATCTGGTGCGCAGTGCATGTTACATAAAATTTAGCAACACCGGTGAGTATTCCAATTTTGTTTGGAAACTGGTTAGATGGTATTCATCATTAGCTAAAGGGCCAAATCCAGGTGGGAGTTTGTGCCATTTTTGGGCAACATGGAATTGTCGAAATGACTACATTTTTAATAAATCATCTACACCCAATTTCTTGCGAGTTTTTGCTACTCCCGTAGGAGTTGTTGGATTTCCCCGAAGAGGAAGGGTGATATAGGACAACGATAGAAAGTATTTTCCTTAGTTAAGAACCAAAGTTTAATCGAACCAGTAGGAGGCAATGCACTAACAACGTTAGCAACACCCGCACAAAATTACAAAATATGCTTGCACCCAACAAAAGGCAAGAAGGTCATCCATCCCCTTATTTCATGGTAGTTGCAAGATTATTACTTATAGTGATAGGATAATAGTTTGCAAGATAATAAATAATAAAATAAAATAAATGGTAAATAGGATAGCAATTGTAGGAACTTTGTATTAATGAGAATATAGACCCCAGGGCCGTAGATTCACTACTCGCATGTCTCTCGAAAGCATATCAACGGTGGGTACACAAATTACCGTTGGGCAACTAATAGAATAGCGAATAATTATGATGATTTAATATAGGCATTAAGTCTGTGACAAGTAGGCCGTTAAACGTACTAACGTCTACTACTATTACTACATACCAATGTCGTTATCCAGCATGCATCTCAAAGTATTAAGTTCATAATAAACAGAGTAACGCAGCAAGTATGATGACATAATGTAGACAATAAGAGGTCAATCAATATGATCAAACCACATCGTTTTCCCCTTAGAGGCGACAACACAATATGTGCCCTTTTTCCTTTTGTCACTGGACGGAGTCATCGGAAGATTGAACCCATTACTATGCACTACTCCCGCTGAAGATCTAGTCATCTAATTGGCCAAAGAATAATCAATAGATCAAAAAGCATACATAACTATATAATTACATATAAAAGATTTCAGAAAATATTTCATATAACTCCGTGAATAATTTTTATCATAAACTCACAATTTATCGGTCCCAACAAATGCACCGCAAAGAAGATTGCATCGAATATATCTAAGAGGAGATCATTGGATTGAAGATCAAGAGAGAGAGAGAGAGATAGAGAGAGAGAAAGAGAGAGAGATAAATCCATCTACCTACTGTTGTGGACCAGTAGGTCCTATATGAACAACTCACACGTCATCATTGAGGCACAAAGTTTAATGAAGATGGCCTCCCTGATGGCTGTCCCCTCTGACAGATTGCTGAAATAGTGCTCTAGATTGGATCACGGAAGAATAGAGGCTTGCGTGGGTGATTGGTTTTGGGTCTTGCTCTGAGGGATTCTGAATACTGTGGTATTATGGAGTCGGAAATAGGTCAAATGGATCTAGGGAGGGCCCACAAGCTTAGGGGGCACCACTCTTGAGCTTGTGTCTCCCTCATGGGTCTTATGGCCTCCTCGTGAAGCTTGTAGCGTCACATATATTCAAGAAACATTTCTCATGAAGTTTCATCGTGTTTGGACTTCGTTTTGGTATATTTTTCTATGAAACCAAAAGCATGCAGAAAAGATGAGCTAACACTGGGCACTAAATTAATAAGTTAGTCCATATAAATGATATGAAATGATGTAAAATTATATGAAAGTGATAATATAATAGCATGAAATTATCAAAATTATAGATACGTTGGAGATGTATCAGTTATCTACATGGCTACAACTTCAATCTGTATGTTGTCATCACTGGAACATGTGGACATGCGAGGGCTTATGGATTCTCGGTGTAGTCGGATGGAAACGGTTGCACATGTTTAGGGGTTGTTTGGTTTCTACCCTGAGAAAAATCTGCCTGGCGAGGAGCAAGATGGACACTAGCATGTGTTTTGTTTGGTTGGTGGTTGACCACTTTTTCAGTATCCTCACCTGACCTCACCCGGTAGCTAATTACCGGAGTCGAGCCACCAAAATCGGAGGCCTGACTTAGGCAAGAGTACTTAACACTCTCATTCATGTACTACATGTTGTGTAATATTATTATTTTATTTCTTAGGCTCATAGCATGAACCAAAGACTATCTTACGTAGGCTGCCACAACACGAAGCCTACGACAGCTATCAGGCCAAAATCACTGTTCTGACCTTAATACGTAAAGAATTGCACAAAATGAACTCGTCAGGAAAGTATTTCATGATCTGACCCTTTTAGAAACGCTACGTCCCGCGGCGTTGCTGGTCAACTAAGAAATGCTGATGTACCTCGCATTGCTGGTCAACTAAGAAATGCCTTTCTACCCCGCGTTTCTGCGTACAACTGAAATGCCAAGGACGCTGGCGTTTCTTCGGACAATATTTGTTTAGGCCCCACCCTCCTCGCGAGCCAGTTCTCTCATTCTCTCCTCCTCGAGGCCACCACCACCACCAGCAGGAGAAACGCCTCTCTCCTCCTCCCGATCCCCCCTTCGATCTTCCTCTTCCCTCAACCATTTTTGCGGATCTTTGGGGCGAATCGAAGAGGCCGGTAAGCTCCTCCAATCCCTCCAATCACTTTTTGCAATAGCTTTGTATTTTTTGGAGCATTTTTTGGCACTAGGTGCAACCTAGATTGTCAAGAAAAAAATTTGGTGATGATTTAGTTTTTTAGTATCATATGATTTAGTAGCAAGGATGAGGGCTGGCCGAGGATGAGTGCATTGCGAAATATGATGTAAATTTGTGTATTTTCTATAGTTGCAAGTGTGATGGTGAATGCATATTACTTGATTGTTATATTTGCTATGTGTTCATCCTAAATATTATTAATTTGGTACTTGTGAATTTAACATTTATAGGTAAAAAATGTATTATGTTGAATCCTAAAAGTATTTGTTCCTATTATTTAGGATGTTTGAGCCGGATAAATATCCAGGCCTTGATGATTTCTACGAGCATAAGCATCGTGTGGTGCTAGTGGAGAGAGGGGAGGTAATTATACGGGCCTTGATGATTATCTTTCTATATTGGTTGATTTTCATATTGTGACTAGTTGGGAGAAGTAACAAATTATGCGTTTGTTTGTTTAGGTTCCTCCACTACTTCGGTTGAGGGGGCACAACCCGGATGAATCTCTCATATAAGACCGTAGGTACGAGCCTTATTTTAGAAGAATGGATCTTCTTTAGTTTGTGCTCAACTTTAAAGGCACACCACCATGGTTGAACTCCACAACCCTTACCGCCCTTACGGACCGTTGGAGGTCGGAGACGCACTCTTTTCACCTTGCTCTTGGTGAGATGACCATAACTTTGGAGGATATTGCTATGATCACCGGGCTTTCGATCGAGGGCAGGGCTCTTACAGGGAAGGTGAAGTCTCATGGGTGGCGACAACGGGTTGCAACATTGGTTGGTGTTGAACAATAAGAATGTCATCAATTGGGAGGAGCACCACATTATGTGGGAGGACATGTGGAATGATTGATGACCCACAAGTATAGGGGAGCAATCGTAGTCCTTTCGATAAGTAAGAGTGTCGAACCCAACGAGGAGCAGAAGGATCTGACAAGTGGTTTTCTACAAGGAAAAATCTACAAGCACTGAAATTGCCGGTAACAAGTGATTGTGTGGTGAGATGATCCGTAGCAAGCAACAAGTAACAAAAGTAGCAACGGTGCAGCAAAGTGGCCCAATCCCTTTTGTAGCAAGGGACAAGCCTGGACAAAGTCTTATAGGAGGAAAAACGCTCCCGAGGACACACGGGAATTTCTGTCATGCTAGTTTCATCATGTTCATATGATTCGCGTTTGTTACTTTGATAGTTTAATATGTGGGTGGACCGGCGCTTGGGTACTTCCCTTACTTGGAAAAGCATCCCACTTATGATTAACTCCTCTCGCAAGCATCCGCAACTACGAAAGAAGAATTAAGACAAAGTCTAACCATATCATTAAACTAGTGGATCCAAATCAGCCCCTTACGAAGCAACGCATAAACTAGGGTTTAAGCTTCTGTCACTCTAGCAACCCATCATCTACTTACTACTTCCCAATGCCTTCCTCTAGGCCCAAATAATGGTGAAGTGTTATGTAGTCGACGTTCACATAACACCACTAGAGGAAAAACAACATACAACATATCAAAATACCGAACGAATACCAAATTCACATGACCATTATTAGCATGACTTATCCCATGTCCTCGGGAACAAAAGTAACTACTCACAAAGCATAATCATAATCATGATCAGAGGTGTAATGAGTAGCATCAAGGATCTGAACATAAACTCTTCCACCAAGTAATCCAAGTAGCATCAACTACAAAGAGTAATTAACACTACTAGCAACCTTACAAGTACCAATCGGAGTCACGAGACGGAGATTGGTTACAAGAGATGAACTAGGGTTTGGAGATGAGATGGTGCTGATGAAGATGTTGATGGTGACGAGTACCCTCCGATGAGAGGACTGTTGGTGATGACGATGGCGACGATTTCCCCCTCCGGGAGGGAAGTTTCCCCGTCAGGATCGTCGTGCCGGAGGTCTAGATTGGTTCTGCTCAAGTTCCGCCTCGCGGCGGCGGCGAAACCATGAAAAAGCTCCCTTCTGATTTTTTTCCTCGACGAAACCCTCCATATAGCAAAAGAGGGGGCAAGTGGGCCAGTGGGCTGCCCACAAGCCCCCATGGCGCGGCCTGGAGGGGGGGTGGTCGCGCTGTGCAGGCTTGTGGGCACCCCCTGGTGCCCCTCCGGCACTTCTTCGGCCCAGTATTTTTTTTAAATTGGGAAAAAAATCTCCGTTGATTTTCACGGCGTTTGGAGTTGCGCAGAAGACGTATCTCAACTTCGCTCCACTTCCAGGCCAGAATTCCAGTTGTCGGTATTCTCCCTCTTCATGTAAACCTTGCAAAATAAGAGAGAAAAGGCATAAGAACAGTACCGTGAAGTGAAATAACAACCAAAGAAGTAATAAAACAACATGAAAACATGATGCAAAATGGACGTATCAATGATCAGAGGAATGCTCGAGTTGAAATTGATCAAATACCCGACACTGACGAGGCGGCATATTTAAGGCATTTGGAGTGGATTCGCAAAGAGTTCAAAGTTATCCACAAGGGTGCTTGGACTCGTTCAGATTGCTTGGACAACTCTGTTAGGGAGACAATTGGAGCGCATCTTGACTATGGCCGTCTCCATGACCGAGTGGTACGTCCCTCTTTTGTATTTCTTTTGAAATATGAACATGTGTCATTTCTTCATGGGTGGTACGTCACGTCTGTCTTATCCAGGGCACGGAGCTATGGATATCTATCAACGATAGTAATGTGATGCTTGGCCATGCCCCTGGTCCAGAAACAGATCGGCTTGTTAGGAGTACTCTGGAGGTTAGATGCCTTGTTAACTGTTGCTTTCTTTTTCGTAGCTCTTTTAGCATATTAACATGTCAATGTATTTTCCTTGTGCAGAAGGTCATCAATCGATGCCGCACACTACCGCTTTACTGTCTTGCCATGGTAGTTCATCCACCGATGTGCGGGCACGTGCTCAGTACATAATGGATGTGCTTTCTTCCGCTCGTCCGTCTTCCAGCCGACCACATGATTCTTCCGCTCGTTCATCTTCTAGTGGAGCTCATGGTTCGTCGAGACGAGCACAATTTGAAGAAGATGAACAAGAAGAGGAGACAGACAAAGAGGCGGATCCGGACTACATGGAGCTTGGGGCTTCGCAGACAGAAGACTCTCCACAGCCAACTCAACCTACTCAGTCGACAAAAGAAACACATCGAGCTAGCTCAAGGAACATCCGATGTCCTTCATGGCGAAACACTCCAGAGGGCTACGTCAACAAGGGTAAGATCCCTGCAAAAAGAGGGAAGAAGTGAAGTGATGACCGGTGCTTGTCATATGTTAACTTGCTATGCTTTATGTCGTTTGAACTTGTCATGTGTGAACTATTTATGTCATTTGAACTTTTCATGTGTGAACTATTTATGTCGTTTGAACTTTTCATGTGTGTGTATATGTTATGATGTTGTCAATATACATGTTGTGAATATATGTTGTGATCTTGTGAGTTTGCTGCTGGCTGTGGCAAAACAGTGCAGAAACAAGAAGTAGAAACGCAAGGGTCCATGGTGTTTCAACGAGAGTCAGTAATGCCAGAGTCGATGGCATTTCCAGTCCACATAGAAACATACGCACTCTCTCTGGTAGGTTCTGTTCTAAAGAAATACCGACGTTTCTTTACAGTGTTGCAACGCCGGGGTCCATGGCGTTCCTTAGTTGACCAGCAACGCGGGGTAGATCGGCGTTTCTTAGTTGACCCGCAGCGTGTGGTAGATCGGCATTTCTTAGTTGACCTGCAATGCCGCGGGATGTGGTGTTTCTAAAAGGGTCAGATCATGAAATACTTTCCTGACGAGTTCATTTTGTGCAATTCTTTACGTATTAAGGTCAGAGCAGTGATTTTGTCCCAGCTATGAGGCGTGTGTTTTTCTCATGCACCATGCTCAGGTCACCAACCAAACAACCCCTTACTCAACCAGTTTGGTTGGCGATTCACTCGTAGATTATGTGGATGAGCTATGTGATGGCCCACAAGTGTAGGGGTAATTGCAGTCCTTTCGATAAGTAAGAGTGTAGAATCATACAAGGAGCGGAAAAAAATGATAAGCGGTTTTCAGCAAGGTAACCTCTACAAATACTAAAAGTAGTAATAATGTGTAGTTTGATAGCAAGATAATTCGTATCAAGTAACAATAGTAACAAAGTGCAGCAAGATATACCAATCCTTATTATGCTAAGGACATGCCAAGATTGTTTCTTATAGTGAGCAAAGTGTTCTCGAGGACACATTGGAATTTTCTCCACTCATGCCTATCATGTTTTAGTTGATTCTTGTTCACTACTTTGATAAATTGATATATGGGTGTACCAGTGCTAGGATAATGTTCTTAACTGAACAAACGACCCTCTTATGATTACCCTATCTCGCAAGCATCCACAACTACGAAATATGAATTAAGATAAATCTAACCATAACATGAAATGTATCGATCCAAATCAGCCCCTCACAAAATAGTACATTAACTAGGGTTTAAGTTTCTGTCACTCTCGCAACCCATCATCTACTTCCTACTCCACGGTGCTTTCCTTTAGGCACAAGTACGGTAAAGTGTAATGTAGTCGACGTTCACATGACACCACTAGAGGAAACACAACATACATGTCATCGAAATATTGAATGAATACCAACTTCACATGATAGTTTATAACAAGACTTCTCCCATGTTCTCAAAAACTAAAAGTACTACTCACAAAGAATGTTCATGTTCATGTTCAGAGATAATATATAGGTAATTAACAATCTGAACATATAATCTTCCACCAAGTAAACCAACTAGCACCAACTACAAGATGTAATCAACACTACCAGCAACCCACATGTACCAATCTGAGGTTTTGAGACAAATATTGAATACAAGAGATGAACTAGGGTTTGAGATGACATGGTTCTAGTGAAGATGTTTATGGAGATGAGACCTCCCATGATGGAGGAAGCGTTGGCAATGACAAAGTCTTCAATTTTCCCCTCTTAGAGGGAAGTATCCCCGGCGCAATCGCCCCGTCGGAGAGCAAAAGTGCCTCTCACAGGTTTCTCATTGAGACAACCTCGCTTCGTCCCGGAAAGGTTCTTATGATTTTTTCTAGGTCAAATGGCACCATATAGAAGAAGGAGGGCCCTGAAGGCCTACTCGTGGTCCCACAAGCTCACATGACACGCCCTAGGGGGCGCCACCTGAGCTTGTGGCCATCTCGTGGATGCCCTCCAGGTAATTCTTCTAGTATATTTTATTAATTCCAAAGTATTCTTTGTATTTTTGGGTCATTTGGAGCGCCAAAGAATAGCCATCTCCATTGTAGCTTTTTCAGGTCCAGAATTCTAGTTGTCGACATTTCGCCCTTCGTATAGATCTTGCATTATAAAGTGGAATATTGACCCAAAACATTGTAAATAACAATAGGAAAACATGGTGCAAAATGGACGTATCAACTCCCCCAAACTTAGATCTCACTTGTCCTCGAGCGAATACCAAACTCAATCATTATGACCACATGTTAGAGAGACGGGCGTCGATAAAATAAAACATTGACATAGTACCATCATGGTCATTACTACAAGTGCAAGTACCCATCGTAAAGCTTTCTCATAATAAAGTAATAATTCATCCACAACTTCAAAATTATAAGCAATAAACTTTCTTGAAAACCAACAATCTATTTTCTTAGTCATCAAAGCAATTACAATTCATCATGTTTACGGGGAGAGTCTATGTAGGAGCTTTTGGTTAGCAAATTCCACAAATTCAACCATTATATAGTCTTCCATGATTGTTGGCACTCAAAGTATACTTTTAGAACAAACAGTCTCAATTAAACACAGACAAAGATAGGGGTTTAAAGTTTCACCTCCCAATTTATTTATCTTAGGGATAATGTCAACAGTAATAACACATGATCACCTACATTCAATTGGATATATGTGCATGGATCTTTCCCCACCACATGATGCTTGCTAAATAGAGGGTTATTAAGAGATGAATAAGGACGAACATTATTGACTCTTGCATAAAAATGAAAGAATTAAAAAAAACATTAAAAGATAGGCCCTTTGCAAAGGGAAGCAGAGGTTGCCATCACTTTTAGTTTTTGGATGTGTAATCTCTTAATGCAAAGGAACGTCTCTTTATATTGCCACTTGTGATAGCAACCTTTATTATGCAATCTTGCATAAAAAGGAATCTCGCTTTATGCCACTTGTGATAGGCTGGTGTGTGTGGGTTAGGTGTGTTTTCAACTCATAGACCATAATCGGAATTAGTTGACATCCCTGGTTGACTAAAGAAATCCATTACTCGCGAGTAAAGAGTACACCCTCTATAGAGTTTTATATCTATTCGGATAGCCGTCTCTACGGTTAAGGACTACAGTATGGGATGGGTCAAGTGTCGGTGTGAGTGTGAGTCTTTGGAGGAAGTTAACTTAACCATGGGAATAATCTAGAAATATGGTGGATGATCATAATTATTATTTTACCATGGACTAACCCTTGTGATATATGAATGTTGAATATCACTGGTATGGTTCTACCTCCTGGATATTTATTGTTATTATTCCATATAAGCCCTTTATATTGTGTTGCTCACATGCCCGACTGTGGCATGTATTTCCTTACTTCATATAAGCCCTTTCTGTGGTGTCGCCCAGACGCCCGACTAAGGCATGCTTTATATCTTATCCTTTTGATGCGTCTCTCCACACACCGATCAGACTATTTCCTGTTTTTGGAAATATTCGGAAGGATTACCGCCCGAAGTTCCATTTAATTTTCTTCCATTTATTGCTTATTTATTTCCCAGTACGGATAAATTACCTGCTTTCTTGCACTTAAAAAGTTAAATTATGACCGACGTAATAATGTTGAATTATTTCAAGTTCATATTAATCACTTACTATTTTATGTTTGTTTTCATGATGTTTGTGAGTACATTCAAAGTACTCACTCGCTTGTCCCTGGCTATTTTCTTGGCCAGATTACGTGCTTGGAGAGGAGCATCCCAATGATAGCCCTGGAACTTAGGCTCTGAAGATAGCAGCCGCATGAGATAGGAATTATCCAGGTCAGCTCTTCTATGGGAAACGGAGTCCCATAGACGCTGGAGATCCCCGAACCGCTTCCGCCATCAACCACTAGAAACTTTTTTGTTGTACGCCATAGGCCTTCATGGTATTGTACTTCAAATTTTGTAATTGCTTGGATATTGGTATCAAGGAATTGTGAACCAGCTAACAGTATTCCTGGGGCTGGTATGCACAAGGGTTATTTTGATGGGAGTTTAAAATCCCGAAAAAACCGGCCCTGACATGTACCTTGTAAATTCAGCTTGAAAAGGCATAAGAATTGTATTGTAAAGTGGAATAATGACCAACAATAGTATAATTATCAATAAGAAATCATGATGCAAAATGGACGAATCGGCTCCCCCAAGCTTAGACCTCGCTTGTCCTCAAGCGAAAGCCGAACTCGATAATAATGACAACATCATTAGAGAGAGAGGTGTCTATAAAAATGAAATACATAAATGAGAGCATCATGAATAATAACATAGCAGCAAGTTTTCAACATATAACTTCTTGTAAACAAGTAACAATCTATCCGCAATTAGTGGAGTAGGAAGCATAAACTTTATTGAGAATCAACAAACAATGTTTTAAGTCATTAGGACAATCACAATTCATCATATTTCAGAGAAGAGTCTATGTAAGAGCTTTTATTTTAGCAAGTTCACATACTCAACCATGATTTAGTCTTCTATTATTGCTGACACTCAATGCATATTATTGGATTAAACATTTCCATTGGACACATAGGAAGATAGGGTATTAATTGTTTTTTCCTCCCAACTTATTTACCTCAAGGATATGTTAATAATGACTCATGATCACCTATATCCAACTGGATATATATCTAGATCTTTCACCAACACATGATGCTTGCCAACTAAAGAATTAATAGATAGACATAGAGATAAACATTATTAACTATTGCATAAAAGTAAAGACATGAAAGTAAAAGATAGACCATTTGCATAGGGAAGCACAGGTTGTCATGCGCTTTTTAATTTAGGATGTGCAAGCTCTTAATGTAAAGGAACGTTGCTTTATATTGCCACTTATGATAGAAACCTTTATTATGCACTTTTTTGCTTTTATTTCTTTGCCATCACAAGATCGTACAAAGCTTATTTTCCCTTACAATAAAAGATTATACATATTTGTTGGGGAACGTTGCATCGGAAACAAAAAATTCCAACATGCAAACAGATCTATCCATGGTGATGACCATCTACGAGTGGAGAGATTGGATCTACATACCTTTGTAGATCGCTAAGTGGAAGCGTTCAAGAGCGCGGTTGATGTAGCGGTACATCTTTGTGATCCAATCACGAACCATCCCACGATCTCCCGATCAAGTGCCGAACGGACGACACCTCCGCACTCAACACATGTACAACTTGGTGACGCCTTCACCTCCTCGATCCAGCGAGCGATGGTGAAGTAGCAGCCCGAGTCCTCCGGCAGCACGATGGTGTGGTGAGGTGTTGGTGGTGACAACCCGGAAGGGCTTCGCCGAGGGGTTATGGAGGAGAGAAACTGCGAGGGAGAGTAGGGGCAGCGCCGCGACAAGATTGTTGTGTAGCTGCCTCCTCTCTACCTCTCTATATATAGGAGGAAGGGAGAGGGGAGGGCGCCCTAGGGTTACCCCCTAGGGACTGACGGCCAAGGGAGGAGGGGGCGGTGGCTAGGGTTAGGATGCCCCCCACTTGGGTGTCCTGCCACCCAAGTTGGGCTGGCTGCGCCCCAAAGGAGGCCCACGCCCCTTGGGCCGAAGTAGTTGGGGAGAGGGGCCGCGCCCAACCCCCTCGTGGGTTGCAGTGTTGAAAGGACCATGATGTCACCTAGAGGGGGGGGGTGAATAGGCGTTTTAAAAACTTCTACGGATTTGTCTTAATCCTAATGCGGAAATAAACTAAGAGGATACTTTTCAAGCACAAATCCTTAATATACTAGGCTCAACTACGTGCAACAACAACTTGTTCTACCAAGACGAATCACAACAAGATTACTCACAAGCACAAGTAATTTAGACAACCTTACTTGAGAAGTATCAGAAGATGTGTAAGTGTATGGCACAAGTTAGCAAATCATGCTAAACACAAGATATATCAATAGTAGAAAGTATGAACTACAGGATATAAAGTGTAGGCCTGACTGATTAATCTTTACAGGAAACTAGCCAACACAATATAATGCGGACAACAATATGTAGTGAATATACGCTCAAGTAACCAAGGTAAGCCACAAGCAAGGAGTTAGGGTTAGGGATAACCGAAGTCACGGAGACGAGGATGTATCCCGATGTTCACTTCCTTGGAGGGAAGCTAGTCATCGTTAGAGAGGTGGATGTTACCACGAAGGCACACCAACGCCACGAAGGCTCACCCTATTCTCCCTTTGAGACAACACCACGAGGGCGTTTCTCAACCACTAGTGGTAAGCCTTTGAGGTGGCTTCCAAACCCTCACAAACTTTCAGGGGGTAATGACAACGGTTTGATTCCTCTCTGAATAACTCCTACCGCTTAGGAGTCTCCAACCTCCAAGAGTAACAAGACCATGAGGACTGCTCAAAACTTTCTCAAATCACAAATAGCTTGGGTTGAGAGGAGAGGGAGACGGTCTATCTTTTGATTGGAGCAACCCTCAAAGGCACTCACATATGCACTTGGGATCTAGCTTTTGGTGTAGGCAAATGGGAGTGAGAAAGAAAGATGTTCTTGGAATCTTTTGGATGTATTTCGCACCTCCCACTCAAGGTGGGAGAAGATTATATATAGTGGTGGCAAAAAGGTGACCGTTGGAGCCACTTATGCAGTGCAGTTGCCGGACGTCTGGCATCTCACAGTCGTCCGGACAACCACGAGGGGTCGGACATCCGATAGTGGTCGGTCGTTCGAAAGATGCAGAAGGTATATGATTACCATAGTGTTTGGTGGAGAGGTAATTAGCATACGGTCGTCCGGAGGACGTAGGTCGTCCGAAGACACAGAAGATATTAGGTCAGCATAAGGTGAAAAAGTGAACATCGCACAGACGACCGAAAGGCATCGGTCGTCCGGGACACGGTCGCCCAGAATGGTCGAAAGTCCAACATTTTGGATCCGTTTGGTGACAACGGAATTCCTACCGTACCCGGAGGTCCGGTTATCGGACGACCGGAGGGACCGGAAGTCCGAAGGTTTGACTTTGTTGACTGTCTCCGGATTTCCGGACTGCGTCGACCATCTGGGGTCCGGACGTCCGAGAATCACCGGATGACCGAACAGGAGCAAACCAACCAGGAAGATAGAGAGAGTGGAATTGTTTAAAGTTTTGAGCAAGTTTCTTGCGAGACCCAGTGATGCCCTCTTAATAGTGCGGGATCCCTAAAACTCAAGAATCGTAAAAGAGCTACACTACATAGCTACCGATAATCCATACTTGAGTGCATATGTTTATTCGGTGATCATCACTCCGCACCACTAACATCAAAGGAAGTAATACCTTTGAGTTAGGCCTTTGTAAGTGCATCAAGTGCCCCTTAGTGATTTTGGTGGTTTGAAGACTTACAGGTTAAGTATCTAATGTGTTCATGAGTGTACACAGGATCTATAAGTCGCTGAGGAGTTTGAAATATTCGATGAATATCGACCCCTAAAAATGTATATCTTCGGTTGAAGAAATTGATGTGAAGCTGAAGATTTGAATCGCGGAGAATCTGCGATGAAATTGATATTCCTCATGAAGATATTGAAATTGAGGAATTCGGTGTGTCCTGAAGAAAATCATTCTGAAGACTTTGAAGCATGAAGATTTACTCTTTCTGTTTTGTTTTCTTCACACTTGAGTAATAGGAACACCATACTGTTAAAGGGGGTCGAGGTAACACATTGGAATGAATTTCCTCATGATGCTCAACCCAAGCCTAATCCTACCAAAAGCCTCAAGTGAGGAATACGAGTGACATGAGGACTCTCACAGTTGAGGGTCCCGACCGTTTCGATAGCCACGCCACATCATTGGTCTTATCCACACCAACGGTCATATTATTTAAGGGCATTAGTGTCAAATCATGTCGGGATGCTCCCAGGCTATAAATAGCCACCCCCACAACCATTAGCTGGTTGGCTGCTTTGTTAGAAACTGACACTTGTCATAAGAGCAACCCAAATTCCTCAGAGTCTTCAAGAGTAATTCATCAGTGAGGAAATACCCCAAACACCAAACCACAAACCGAGAACCAAGTGATTGAGCATCATTGAAGAAGTTGTTCCTGTGTGGGACTGAAACCTTTTACCTTTGAGGACTGTGCATCCTCCAGACGGTTAGGTGTCATGGTCTAGAGCAATCCAGCAGTCAATTGTGGATCGCCGGGTGACCAAGTTTGTGAGGGTTTGGAAGTCTTCCCTGAAGACTTACCACGAATGTTGGGCGAGGACTTTGTGTTCTTAGCCCAAGGAGAATACGGTAGGGACTGTGTGTCTTTTGGTTTCAACACCAAGTCGCTCCAAACCAGATGTACAACTGTCACAGTAGTTGGAACTGGGTCATCAACTACTGTCTTCGCTGTGAAACGGGTTCTAATTCCTCAACTCTTTATATTCTTCAGATTATGTGTTGATGATTTTCACTGTCACTGTTTGAAGAATTTGCTGAAGACTTTCTCTGAAATTCCTCAACCCCAAATTCTTCACGCTAATTATTCCTCATCTGTTTTCTACGTGCCTGCTCACTGTGCAATCTGTTTTCACATCCCTCATACTGAAAAACTGCTGTAGTGAAACTTTGCACTCCTGATCCTTTACTGTTTCCATTGTAAGTTAGTCATCACTGAGGAATTTCCTCAAAAGGAATTTCCTCAAAAGGAATTCTAAAATTCTCCTATTCACCCCCCTCTAGTCGATATAACGCACTTTCAATTGGTATCAGAGCAAGGTACTCCCTTGTTCTGTGTGATTTTGGTTTAACCACCTCGAGTTTTAGTTATGTCGACTGCAGGCATGATTAAGGTTACTACAGCATGTCCTACTTTTGAAGGAAAGAACTGTCCCTTTTGGAAGGCCAAGATGCAGATGCATCTACATGCTATTGACAATGATCTCTGGTATATTGTGGAACATGGTGTCCCCATCATCTGTGCTAGTATCTCTGCTGCTGATGTGAAGAAATTCAAGCAACTTGATTCTCAAGCGAAGAATATCATCTGTGGCCATCTGAGCCCAGGCCAGTTTGGAAGAGTGAGTGCTTTGGGCTCAGCGACACTTATCTGGGAGAGCCTGTGCAAAGTAAATGAAGGAGTATCAACCCAGCTGATTCTCGTGTTCATGTTCTTCGCAATCTCTTCAATCACTTCAAGAGGCTTGACAATGAAAGCTGCCAAGATACCTTTGATCGCCTCACTGACATATCAAATGAACTGGAAGCACTGGGAGCTCGAGACTTTACTGATCACGAAGTTGTGAAGAAACTGCTAAGATCTTTGGATTCTTCATTTGATACTTTAGTCCCGATGATTCAAGAAAGACCAGACTACAAGATGCTTGATCCAGCTGATATACTCGAAAGACTCAATACTCATGAATTCCAGCAAGAAGAAAAGAAATATCTATATGGACCAAGCTATTCTAGACCACGTGCACTGAAGGCTAGAGCAATTTCCTCATCTGAAGAAGAAGACTCGGATGATAGCGTTGGTGATCCTGAAGAATTTGAACAGGAGCTTGCAATGCTCGTGAGGAAATTCCACAGGTTTACACGACGCGACCAGTTCGGTAAATCTTCAAGAAGAGATATGTGGAAATCAGAATCTTCATCTGAGGACTACAAGAAAAGAACTTGCCACAAATGCAAGAAATCAGGTCACTACATTGCTGATTGTCCCCGTTGGGGAAAGGAATCAAAGAAGAAGAAATACAAGGATGATAGTTCTGATGACTCGAAGAAGAAGAAGAAATCTTCAAAATCCTCATCTTCAAATCCCTCATCGCACAAGAAGACTAGTTTCAGAAAGGCTCGGGCACTTATTGGCAAGGAAATGGATTCCGAGGCAGAATCAGAGGAATGTGATGAAGAGGAGGGTTCTGATGAAGACTCAGAATCCGGACAGGCTAGTCTTGTACTTGCAACCACTTTCGTCAACAAGTCAATCTTCAACCTTGAAGAATATGATAACACCATCCACACTGATGACTGTGCTGATGACTTCACTCCAACCTATTGCTTCATGGCAAAAGGTTCAAAGGTACCGAATGATGCTTCCTCCTCTGATTCAAGTGACTGTGAACCTGATGATTATAAAAAACCCAGTTACAGTAAACTTGCTATCATTGCCACTAAACAACAAACTGCCCTGGAAAAGCTTCCGAAACTGCTAGATAGAAGCGATGATCTGTTGAATGATGAAATGAATCTTACCCAAATCCTCATTGAAGATGTGAAAAGTCTTCAGTCGAGATTTGATAATCTTCAAGATCATCATGATACACTCCTTGCTGATCATGAGAAACTTTCCTATGAATTTCTTCAAAGGAAGCTTGATCTAGAGAAGTTGAGGATTTCTCATGATGATCTTCGTATGGAAAATGATTCATTACTAGCTCAACAGATCAGCGCTGCTCAAGTTGAATTCACTCCTCCTTGTCTTAAATGCATTGAACGTGAAACTGCTAATTCTTCACCAGAATCATCAAATGCTTCTATTGCTACAAATTCTTCAACTTCTCCTGTAGTGTCAAATTCCTCACTTGAGGAAAACACAAATGTCACTGATGAAAATGCAGGGCTGAAGGAATTGTATGTGACAGGCATATACAAAAGTCTCAAAGGACATCAAACCCTTTGTGATGTGCTCAAAAAGAAGATCTTGAACAGGAAACCGAGGAAAGAAGGAATTGCCTTTGAGAGGAAATTGAATGTTGATGGATCTTATTGGAAACCTGAGCAGTATCCGAAACCTCATGGGTTGCTACTACTGGGCCTCGTTTTGATCCATCCAATCTAACTGGCTTTTCATGTGAATTATCCTCTTCCTCAGATGAGTCATTTGACTCCAACTATAAACTGTTCAAAATCAATCTTGTGAAGTGTTTGCTCGATATGTTGGAACTAACTGCAGGAATGGCCCTCCCTTGAGGAAAATCTGGGTTCCCAAAAGTTGTCTTGAAAATCTACAGGCGAATGTCCTCATGACACCACCAATGAAGAATCTGAACCCTAGATCAAATTCCTCAGGAGGACCTAAAGTCTTCATGAGGATCAAAATCCTCAACTGGTGAAAACTATGCTCGTACCCGTGCTAATGCTTCTAACATGCAGGAAAACTATAAGGAATATGAATATGAGTGTTACTCTTCAAATCATTATGATCATAAATCCTCAAACTAGTTCTCTCCATATTCATATGAGTACTTTAACCCCCTACTGCTAAGAGAAGTGCATTAGCTTCAATGCCTCCTTTCTCATATGGTGCCCGCAGGATGATGAATGCTTTACCACCCCTTCATATGTGGGTGGTGAAGAAATTGAACTAATCACTTCTGCAGGTCAGGTCTCCAGATGAAAATCATCATCTGAAGAAGTTGCTGGAGACCTGAGGAAATACTTGATAGGACGCAAGCTAATATTGATGAAATAGAAATATTTCACACGTCCTTATAATTCTGTTATGATGAAATTCCTATCTGATGAAATTGATATCATATTCTTCAAGTCTGAAACATATGAGATGGTAAGCCGTACTAATTCATCTGCAGGATGACAAACCCAAGAGTACTGAGTGGGTTCTTGATAGTGGCTGCACACATCACATGACTGGTGATAAAAGCTTGCTGATGAATATGCCACTAACTCCATCACCTCTGAAGCAAATCACATATGCTGACAAAGGTAAAAGCAAGGTATTGGGACTTGGAAAAGGGGCTATTTCCAAGGATAGGCATATGGACAAAGTGATGATGGTTGAATCCCTTGGTTCTAACCTCATGTCAGTCTCGATGCTTTGTGATCTTGATATGATTGTTATCTTTGGTAGATATAGATGTGTTGTCATCATGGAATCTGACAAATCCAAAGTCTTCGAAGGTGTAAGAAGAGGGGATTTGTACATTGTTGATTTCTCTACAGGTCCTCAACCAGCCACTTTCTTACTAGTAAAAACCTCAGAAGGATGGCTGTGGCACCGAAGACTCGGTCATGCAGGCATGAGGAATTTGCACACGCTTGCGAAGAAGAAGTATGTCATCAGCATCAAATCAGTCAAATTCCTCAAGGATCATCTCTGCGGTGCATGTGAATCTGGGAAAATGACCAGATCCAAGCATCCCTCGAAGACTATCATGACCACTACTCGTCCCTTCGAATTGCTTCATATGGATCTATTTGGACCTACTCACTATGCCACACTAACAAATGCAGCATCTTTATATGGCTTCGTCATAGTTGATGATTATTCCAGATATACATGGGTGCATATCATCTTATATAAAACTGAAGTGTAGGAAATCTTCAAACGATTTTCTTCAAGGGCCTCGACGAACTTCGGCATCAAGATCAAACATATCAGGAGTGATAATGGAACAGAGTTCAAAAACACTGTTCTTGATGATTATCTTGATGAACTTGGTATTACTCACGAATTATCTGCTCCTTATACTCCTCAACAGAATGGTGTTATTGAAAGGAAGAACAGGACTCTGGTTGAGATGGCAAGAACCATGCTTGAAGAATATCAGACTCCTCGTCGCTTTTGGCCTGAAGCAATCAACACTGCATGCCATATCATCAACAGGGTATATCTTCACAAATTCCTCAAGAAAACCTCATATGAACTCCTCACTGATAAGAAACCCAATGTAGGTTATTTCAAAGTCTTCGGTGCAAAATGTTGGATTAGAGATCCTCACCATAGCTCAAAATTTGCACCTAAAGCACATGAGGGTTTTATGCTCGGTTATGGAAAGGACTCGCATACCTACAGAGTCTTCAACAACTATCACAACAAAGTTGTTGAGACTGTAGATGTGCGGTTCGATGAAACTAATGGCTCGCAAAGAGAGCAATTGCCTTCTGATCCAGATAAGTTGTCTCTTGAGGAAGCAATAAAGCTTAAACCTACTGAAGACATTGTTCCCAGTGAGGAAATTGATGAAGAAACCATCCCCATCACTGATGAAAATCAAGAAGGTGCTCCTGAGGAAATTGCTCCAGAACCAATTCCTCAGCCCAGATGAAATCCTCAACCAGCTCATCCGAGGATTGCAAATGAAGTGGAACTTGACAAAATCCTCAATGACATCAACACGCCAGGTCCTCTCACTCGCTCAAAAGCTTCACACTTAGTTAAATTTTGTGGGCATTTCTCCTTTGTATCTATCACAGAACCATCAAAAGTTGGTGAGGCTTTCCTGGAACCGGAGTGGATCCAAGCTATGCAAGACGAACTTCTTCAATTCAAGCTGAATGACGTATGGGAGCTCGTCAAACGACCAGATCCTCGCAAACACAATATCATCGGAACCAAGTGGATTTTCCAAAACAAGCAAGATGAGGATGGTCAAGTGGTGAGGAATAAGGCACGACTTGTAGCCCAAGGCTACACCCAGGTTGAAGGAATAGATTTTGATGAAACTTTTGCACATGTTGCTAGACTTGAAGCTATTCGAATACTACTTGCTTATGCTAATCATCATAACATCATATTATATCAAATGGATGTGAAAAGTGCATTCCTCAATGGTAAGCTTGAGGAAGAAGTATATGTTGCTCAGCCCCCAGGTTTTGAGGATCCAAAGAATCCAGACAAAGTCTTCAGACTCAAAAAGGCGCTCTATGGTCTCAAGCAAGCCCCTCGGGCGTGGTATGATACATTAAAGGAATTCCTCATGAAGAAAGGCTTCAAACCTGGTTCACTCGATCCAACTCTTTTCGCTAAATCCTATGATAATGAGCTATTTGTGTGCTAGATATATGTTGATGACATTATATTTGGTTGTACTGACAAACGATACAGTGATGAATTTGCTTACATGATGAGTGAAGAATATCGGATGTCTATGATGGGGGGCCTGAAATTCTTCTTAGGTCTTCAAATTCGTCAACAACGCAATGGAATCTTCATATCGCAGGAGAAATACCTCAAGGATGTTCTGAGGAAATTCGACATGCATGAATGCAAAGGTGCCAAGACTCCAATGCCTACCAATGGCCACCTCGGCACTGACGAAAATGGTAAAGAATTCGATCAGCAGGTAGATCGCTCTATGATTGGCTCTTTATTGTATCTATGTGCATCTAGGCCAGATATAATGCTTAGTGTTTGCATGTGTGCACGTTTTCAAGCAAAACCGAAGGAATCACACCATAAGGCTGTGAAGCATATTCTTCGATACTTAGCTCACACACCAACACTAGGATTATGGTACCCCAATGGCTCAAATCTTCATCTGGTAGGGTATTCTGATTCTGACTATGCTGGTGACCGTGTGGATTGCAAGTCAACATCTGGCACATGCCATTTACTCGGAAGATCACTAGTTTGCTGGTCCTCAAAGAAGCAGAACTATGTATCACTCTCCACTGCCGAAGCTGAGTACAATGTTGCTAGTTCATGCTGTGCTCAATTGATGTGGATGAAGCAAGCCCTCAAGGACTACGGCATCAACATGAAGAATGTGCCTCTCTACTGCGACAATGAGAGTGTAATCAAGATTGCATACAACCCAGTACAACACTCGAAGACCAAGCACATCCAGATTCATCATCATTTTCTTCGGGACCATGTCCTCAAGGTCAATATCCTCATCGACCGTTTGAAGACTGATGATCAACTGGAAGATATCTTCACTAAGCCCTTGGATGAGAAAAGGTTTTGCAAGTTGCGGTGTGATCTAAATATCTTAGAATCTTAAAATGTTTTGTAAAAAAATGCACACATCCTAACACTTATGCAAAATTGATGACTTAGATGTGCAACACACGATGAATCGATTTTCTTCAACCAATGAAGAATATCACTCTTAGTGTGAAGAAATCAACGAAGAAATTGATTCTCAGGGCCCTACGACAATTGTACGCGGCGTCTGTAATCAAAATTCTTATATGGTGGGTCACGCCACCGCCCAACATGAAATTCCTCAAGTTGAATTTCTTCAAAGTTTCATTTCTTCAAAATTTGATTTTCTTCAAAAATAAAACAGATGCTCTTCAACATCGTTTTTCTTCAAAACAGAAATTCATCATCATGACGCTTTATCACAAAATCCTCAAGTTAGTCAAATCTTCATAAACACTTGATGACTTTCGTTTACCAAGATAGACTGTGATTTCAAGTCCTCAATAGCATTCACTTATAGCTATATATTCAAGTTGATATTTCATCTAAGTGAATGTGATCGGACCCTACTTTCCCTCTATGCTATTCTCATCCAGTCTATTCAATTCTTCATATGCGTTCTACTTGAAACTTTGTTTGAAATCCTCACTGCGGCCTTGTCAGCTGATGATTTTGTAACAAAATCCTCAAATCTTCAAAAAATAATAATTAATGAACAGTAACTGAACCCCACTTTTCTCGTTCGGATAACCACGATCTCCACGATCTCCACTGATTTGCTCGTAAGCTACACGTGACGTAGAGGCAGGGGCTATTTGGTCATATTTCCTCGCGCCAACAGTAACTGCGTGGCTATAAATATGTCCCCATCCCCCTCGGTAAACACTTTTCGCTTCATCGCTCTCCTGCTACAGCAAAGCTCCAAACCCTAGCGCCACCGCGGGAAGTCTCGACGCCGGCGAAGAAAAGCTTCACTGCCTCGACTTTTCCGTCGCCGAAACCACGCCGGAGTCGGACAATCCTCGTCCGGCGCCGCCGTAGACGTCCTCTGCTGCCGGGTTAGGGCGCATTGGACACGCACCGAAAGAGCTTCTCCTGCTACTCTTCTCTGTTCTTCGTGCGCGCCATCGAGGGTAAATAAAAACCCTATTTTTACAGCAAGTTTGATCTACTATTTTACCTCTGAGATGTGAAATCTGTTTTTCCTCAAGAATCCATTTGTTACTTTTCCTCAAACACTGTCTATCACCAAACTATTGATGAACTTCACTAAGCATCTAAGATTTTCACGAGATTCCTCAGTTGTGCGAATTTTCTGATCTGTACAACTCTGGAACCCAAGAACAGTATGCTTAGGAAAATTCCTCAACCACTGGTCAAATTCCTCAACTGTCAATTTTTTTTCATTTTCTTCAAATCTGAGAATGCATATGACCTCTCCAAATTCCTCGCAACTATACTCTGTTCACAGGTACACACATGTCAGCTGATATATCTCTCGGTTCTCATCAAAATAACTCATTTGCAGCATTGCTTGAAGAAAATCTTCAAGTCTCATCAGAGTCCTCAAGAGTTCAATCTCATCAGCAAAATCCTCACCTGAAGAAATTGGAGGATGACAGGAAGCAAAAGGGAGGCAAGAAACTTGAGCATAATACATTCGTAGATATCCCTGAGGATATATACCTGGATTACTGCACTCATGATGAAAATGAAACTATGCCCAAGAGAAAGATTCGGCTTCAGAAGATAGAACGCCGATGGGCTAAGGAGTGGAAGGAGTACAGATTTGTCACTCCCAAATATGCAAAGAAATTCGCTCTGAAGCCTCCTCGCAAATGGGCTCCACTTGAGGATTATCAAGAAGCAGATCCCTCAAGCCTCAAGACACTTGATGATTATCCTGATGAAAAATAAAAACACTTGGCAAAGCTCGAGAAGCAGGCAGAGGCTGCTGTGAGGAAATTCAATGAATCATCTGCTGCTGCATCAACTGCTACTACTTCCTCTGCTGCTGAGACCTCTGGTACGGCCATTCCTCAACAAATGTCTGTGCCACCAAAACCAAAGGCTTCAAAGCCTCAAGAGAAACCAGCTCCGGCATCAGCTCCAAAACCATCAGCACCAAAACCCTCAGCACCAAAATCCTCAGCACCACCACATGCTTCAAAACCTGAACAGAAGCCGGTAGTGAAGCCACTGCCCGCTACCTCCAGCTCCTCACTCCCAGCTGCAACAAGCTCGGAGACAAAGTCTTCACCAACGCATCTGAAGACTAAGGTGACTGCTGGGAGAGGAACAAGACCCAGCCCAAGCAAAATCATCACGGTCCCTTCTGCATCAGAGGGTAGTGATGAATTTGATGATGAAACTCTGCAAGCAATGATCAGAAACAAGCAAGAGAGGGTAGCTCAAGCTTCTGGCAGCTCCATTCCTCTGGCCATGGACCCAAAAGTCCTCCTCGACTACATCAATATCTGGTATGAGGACCCCAACACTCCACTTGATGATTTGAAACTTCCCCCTGGCATCAGCCACATGGTGGCTACATTCATCAACGAGGCCAAGTGGAAGGAGAGAAAGCTAAACAGGCTAAGGTGGCCAAGCTCAAGAAGGAGAAATTCCTCAAGCAGAATCTCCTCAACTGACTCCTGATGACCTTGTGTCAACACAGGCGGAGTTGAAGACTTTGACAGATAAGTACTCCAAGCTTTCTGACCGTCAAATTATCAAAACCAATTTTATCAAACTTGCTACTGAAGCTGTAACAACTACAACAGGAAAGCTGCCCCTCGAGTACCAACTCCTCAGCCTCTGATTGAAGAACCAGCTGATGAAACTGCTCAAGCTGAGGAAATCCCTCAAGAAAGCCGTGTGGATGTACCGACAATTGAGGAAATCACCACTGAAAATCCAGCTGGTGAATCTGCTACAGCTGGTGAGACAGACCCTGCTCCAGCTCCTGCTTCAAAGCCAGTTGATGAATCTGTTCCAGCTGCTGCTTCAAAGCCAGCTGATGACTCTGCTCCAGCTGATTCCTCAAAGCCAGCTGATGAATCTACTCAGAAAACACCTTCACCAAAAGCTTCAAAGGTAAAGAAGATGACTCCGTCTGCATCAGACGTGAAAAAGACAAGGGCTGCTGAAAAGGAAGCCAAGAAGAGAAAAGCCTCTTCAGTAGAAGAACACACTGAGGCCAAGCGCCTCAAAGCACTTGAAGAAAATGCTCCACTGGATCCTTTGCCACTTAACAACACTCCTTCTTATGAAATGGTTACCTTTGCAAGCGAAGACCAGGAGCAAGGGCCTGATGAGGAAATGAAGGATGCTGCATCTGAGTAACATACTGACGAAGAAATTCACATTGACTACAGTCCTCAGCCTTCCATTCCTCATGTAGAAACTGCACAAGGATCGGCTGCACCAGCTGATGAATCTGGCTCCATCACCAAGCAAGCTGAGGAAGAACAAAGTGAAAATCCTCAAGCTGATGAAAGTCAGAGTTCTGAGCAAAATCCTCAACCTGAGGATCAGGCTGACCCAACTCCTCTTGAGCAAGATCCTCAAACTGAGGCACAGGATGAACCCATTCCTCCTCCGGAGCAAAACCCTCAACGGGATGCTCCAGTTGACGACATTTCTCAGCCTGAAGCTCAGCCAGATCCCATTCCTCAGCCTGAAGCGCAACAAGAGCATGCTCCTCAGCCTAAAGCTCAAGCTGATGAAATTCCTCACCCTGAGGACCATGCTGAGGAAAATGCACCACACCCAGACAATGTCTTCATCGTCCTCAACCCAGAGTCTACAATTGTTGTCTCTCCTCAGGTCCAACAGCCAAACCTTCAGCCCATGCAGCGTCAGCCGTTCTCAAAGCGGCCAAAGTTTCAAAAGGAGTCCTTCTTTGAAGAACGCATGTTCTTCATCGGAGGAAATCCCTATGACAAGCCTCAAATCAGGCATCTGAAGTTTTGGACGATGACACAACTCAATTACTATGCCTCTGTGCTGTGTGGAAGAAACAAGATTTTCCAGCACAGGCATGTTCCTCATGTTGAGTTTGAAGAAATACCATGCCTGGCTCCAGTCCTCAACGTCCTTCATGAAGTTGGACTCCTCCCAATGTGCTCACATATCTGTGATTGGAACAGTGAGCTTATTCTTCAATTTTATGCCACTCTTCACATATCTGGAGATCCCGCAGACATCAACACCTGGGTGTTTGACTGGATGACGCAAACAACACACCACAAGGCTCCTTCCATTGAGCTCCTGCGTGAACTGCCAGTGCCAATTCCCTCAGAGCAAGCCATGAAGCTTTATGATGAGCGTGAGCTACCCAACAGGATGATGGAAGTACTCATGAAGCCTTTGGCTAAAGGAAAATCACCAAGAACGATTTCCCTCATCCATGAGCTCAAATACGAACCAAGGATTGTTTACAGAATCCTCTGCAGTGTTCTTGTGCTGATCAAGGGCCATGATGATGAAGAAGATGTCGTAGGCATCATGAAGAATATCCTCTTCAACATCATCCATGGTATTCCTATCAACATTCATGATTTATTCTTGAGGACTTTGGTCGACAATGCAATGTGTCCTTTTGACCATAAGATATATGCTCCATGGATCATGAGATTCATCAGGACAAGGACAGGCATCAACTTTCATGCTAATTTCAACAACCATGTTGGTTATATGCCTCCTATCAGGGTCAACAAGAAGACTTTTGAGTCTGTTGAAGGAAAAGGCAAGTCTGTCATTGATGAAGGCCGTAGGCCCCTTGATGGCCAGTTCAGAGAGCTCGAAGCATTTTCTTCATGGGATGATACTGAGACTCATCCTCCAAGCCCTGTTGCTCCTCGTGTGCTGAATACGAGAGAGCTTCTTCTCAGTCTTCACTAGAAGGTGTATCGGAATCACAAGTGGGTCAAACGCCAGTTCAGCGCCATTGTGAAAACCCTCAATGAAGCACAAAATGTTGTGAAGCTTAACCATCATTATCTTCATGAGGTCTTTGATCGCACCTGGGCCACACTTGCTCATCTGAAGACTCCGGCAGAACTTGAAGAATTGGAGTTTGTGCGAGACTTTGACTGGTCGTGGCCACCAAAGAAGAAATTCAGGCCAATTCCAGTTCCAGACCTTGAGGACAGCTCGTTTTCTTCATTCCGCACTGCTGAATCTGATGAAGCACAACAAGACACTGCCACCGGTCCAAGGAAGAAGACTGCTCCCAAGAATCCTCGCGCGTCTTCATCAACTGCCAAGGAGTGAATGTCTTCACGGGCGTTAGTCCTCAGTTTGTCCCTTTTTGTCACTTGATGACAAAGGGGGAGAAACTTGAGAGTTAGTCTTCACGCGGGATATTTTGGGGCTTATGAACTATATTTAAGTTACAAACTCTTGGCTCTTCTGAACTGTTTATGTAATGAGTTGTAACTTAAGCCCGATGGTACTCTGACGCTTTTGAACGTTTTTCTTCGCATGCTTATTCCTCAAAATTTTAATGCACGCATGCTGGAATTCGTCAGATACCATTTGTCATCATGCATCTTCAATTTCTTCATACTATATGTCATATGTATGCATGATTTACAAGACTCAGGGGGAGATCTCCATGATATAAATCATCAATGTGCATTTGCTATGAAAAGCAAAATCCTCAAGATATGCACATCTTCAGGGGGAGTCTCTCTGAATCTTGATTTCAAATTCCTCAAATGAGTATTTACACTTCATATTTTTATCCCTGTTGAAGACTTAACCTAATTGTCATCAACCACCAAAAAGGGGGAGATTATAACTGCATCTAGTGCCCCTTAGTGATTTTGGTGGTTTGAAGACCTATAGGTTAAGTATCTAATGTGTTCATGAGTGTACACATGATCTATAAGTCACTGAGGAGTTTGAAATATTCGATGAATATCGACCCCTAAAAATGTATATCTTCGGTTGAAGAAGTTGATCTGAAGTTGAAGATTTGAATCTCGGAGAATCTGCGATGAAATTGATATTCCTCATGAAGATATTGAAATTGAGGAATTAGGTGTGTCCTGAAGAAAATCGTTCTGAAGACTTTGAAGCATGAAGATTTACTCTTTCTGTTTTGTTTTCTTCACACTTGAGTAATAGGAACACCGTACTGTTAAAGGGGGTCGAGGTAACACATTGGAATGAATTTCCTCATGATGCTCAACCCAAGCCTAATCCTACCAAAAGCCTCAAGTGAGGAATACGAGTGACATGAGGACTCTCATAGTTGAGGGTCCCGACCGTTTCGATAGCCACGCCACATCATTGGTCTTATCCACACCAACAGTCATATTATTTAAGGGCATTAGTGTCAAATCATGTCGGGATGCTCCCAGGCTATAAATAGCTGTTGGAAATATGCCCTAGAGGCAATAATAAAATGGTTATTATCATATTTCCTTGTTCATGATAATCGTCTATTGTTCATGCTATAATTGTATTAACAGGAAACAGTAATACATGTGTGAATAAATAGATCACAATGTGTCCCTAGCAAGCCTCCAGTTGGCTAGCTCGTTAGTCAATAGATGATCATGGTTTCCTGGTCATGGGCATTATATGTCATTGATAACGGGATCACATCATTGGGAGAATGATGTGATGGACAAGACCCAATCCTAAGCGTAGCACTAGATCGTATTGTTCGTATGCTAAAGCTTTTCTAATGTCAAGTGTCTTTTCCTTCGACCATGAGATTGTGCAACTCCCGGATACCGTAGGAGTGCTTTGGGTGTATCAAACGTCACAACGTAATTGGGTGACTATAAAGGTGCACTACGGGTACCTCTGAAAGTGTCTGTTGGGTTGGTACGAATCGAGATCGGGATTTGTCACTCCGTGTGACGGAGAGGTATCTCTGGGCCCACTCGGTAGAACATCATCATGAGCTCAATGTGACTAAGGAGTCAGTCACATGATGACGTGCTACGGAACGAGTAAAGAGACTTACCGGTAACGAGATTGAACAAGGTATAGGTATACCGACGATCGAATCTCGGGCAAGTTCTATACCGACAGACAAAGGGAATTGTATATGGGATTGATTGAATCCTTGATATCGTGGTTCATACGATGAGATCATCGTGGAACGTGTGGGAGCCACCATGGGTATCCAGATCCCGCTGATGGTTATTGGCCGGAGAGCGTCTCGGTCATGTGTGCATGCTTCCCGAACCCGTAGGGTCTACACACTTAAGGTCCGATGATGCTAGGGTTATAGGGAATTGTTATACGAGGTTACCGAAGGATGTTCGGAGTCCCGGATGAGATCCCGGACATCACGAGAATCTCCAGAATGGTCCGAAGGTAAAGATTGATATATAGGATGGATGGGTTTGGACGCCGGAAATGTTTCGGGCACCACCGGCAAAGTGTCGGGACCACCGGAAGGGTTCCGGAGGCCCACCGGGAGGGGCACAAGCCCCGGAGGGCTACATGGGCCAAGTGCGGGAGGGAACCAGCCCCTAGGTGGGCTGGTGCGCCCCCACACCCAGCTCATGCGCACCAGAGAGGGAGGGAGGGGAAACCCTAGGCGCATGGGAGGTCCAAGGCCCACCTAGGGCGCCGCCCCCCTTTCCCTGCCCTGACCGCCGCCCCCCTCTCCCATCTGGGCTGCCGCAGCACCTAGGGTGGTAACCCTAGGGGTGGCGCACCCCCCTCCCCTCCTCCTATAAATAGTGGGGGTTTTGGGGCAGCTTCACACACTGTTTCCCATCTCCCTCGGCGCAGCCCTGCCCCCCTTCTTCCTCCTCTCTGCCAGTGCTTGGCGAGGCCCTGCCGGGAGACCTCGTCTCTCCATCGACACCACGCCATCGTGCTGCCGGATATCTTACCCAACCACTCCCTCCTCCTTGCTGGATCAAGGTGCGGGAGACATCACCGGGCTGCACGTGTGTTGAACGCGGAGGTGCCGTGGTTCGGCACTAGATCGGAATCACACCGCGATCTGAATCACCGCGAGTACGACTCCATCAACCGCGTTCTAGCAACGCTTCCGCTTAGCGATCTTCAAAGGTATGAAGATGCACTCACCCATCTCTCGTTGCTGGTATCTCCATAGGAAGATCTGAATATGCGTAGGAATTTTTTTGAATTTATGCCACGTTCCCCAACAGTGGCATCCGAGCCAGGTTTTCTATGCGTAGATTCTATGCACGAGTAGAACACAAAAGGTTGTGGGCGATGATTTGTCAATTGCTTGCCGCTACTGGTCTTATTCTTTTCCGGCGGTATTGTGGGATGAAGCGGCCCGGACTGACCTTACACGTACGCTTATGTGAGACTGGTTCCACCGACAGACATGCACACCGTGCATAAAGGTGGCTAGCGGGTGTCTGTCTCTCCCATTCTAGTCGGATTGGATTTGATGAAAATGGTCCTTACGAAGGGTAAATAGCTTTGGCATATCATCCTTGTGGCTGTCACATAGGTAAGAAGGCGTTCTTGCTAGAAACCCAAATCAGCCACGTAAAACTTGCAACAACAATTAGAGGACGTCTAACTTGTTTTTGCAGGGTTTGACATGTGATGTGATATGGCCAAAGTTGTGATGTTGCATGTATGATGTATGAGATGATCATGTTATTGTAATAGGTTTCACGACTTGCATGTCGATGAGTATGACAACCGGCAGGAGCCATAGGAGTTGTCTTAATTTATTGTATGAGCTGCAACGCCATGTGGTTACTACTTTTACTTCATTGCTAACGGTTAGCTATAGTAGTAGTGATAGTAGTAGTTGGCGTGACGACTTCACGGAGACACGATGATGGAGATCATGATGATGGAGATCATGGTGTCACGCCTGTGACGATGATGATCATGCGATGCCTGAAGATGGAGATCGAAAGAGCAAAGATGATAATGGCATATCATGTCACTATATGATTGCATTGTGATGTTTATCATGTTTTTCATCTTATTGCTTAGAACGATGGTAGCATAATAAGATGATCCCTCTTAAAATTTCGAGAACGTATTCCCCTAAGTGTTCACCATTGCGAAGGATCGTTGTCTCGAAGCACCACGTGATGATCGGGTGTGATAGATTTTAACGTTCGCATACAACGGGTGTAAGCCAGATTTACACACGCGAAACACCTAGGTTGACTCAACGAGCATAGCATGTACAGACATGACCTCGAATACAAGAGACCGAAAGGTCGAACATGAGTCGTATGGTTGAATACGATCAACATGAAGTTGCTCACCATGGTGACTAGTCCGTCTCACGTGATGATCGGACACAGGTTAGTCAACATGGATCATGTATCACTTAGATGACTAGAGGGATGTCGATTTGAGTGGGAGTTCATACATAATTTGATTAAATGAACTTAATTGTCATGAACTTAGTCTAAAAGTTGTCTTTATAAATATTGTAGATGGCCAACGTCAACCTCAATTTCAACGCATTCCTAGAGAAAAACAAGCTGAAAGATGATGGTAGCAACTATGCGGACTGGGTTCGCAACTTGAACTGGAATTCAGAATTTTGCTGTGTGCCTTGCCTTTGCCGTGTGCTGACGCATGGCAAAGGTACTCTTTGCCGTCAGCTGTCATAGTGCTGACGGCAAAGAGGTGGCTGATGGCAAAGTTTGAATTTGCCGTCGGCCATCTCTTTGCCGTTCGCTGGCGGACGACAAAGGTTTGGAAGACGGCAAAGCCCCCCACCCAAACGGCCGAAACCCACCCCCACCCACCCGCCCCTTTGTCGTCTGCCTGGGACTCCTTTGTCGTCTGCCTGGGAGCACGGCGGACGGCAAAGGGGACGGCGGCCCCACTCGACTAACGACTGTCGGCCCCACTACCTCCCATGCGGCTTCGCCCTCCTCCCGGCTCCCGCACGCCCGACCCTCCCCCACCCGCCGCCGCCACCAACCTGCGCCGCCCCCACCCGCCGCCGCCACCACCCTGCGCCGCCACCACCCTGCGCCGCCACCACCCGGCGCCTCCCCCACCCGGCGCCGCCACCACCCTCCGCCGCCCCTCCCTGCTCCGCCACCACCCTGCGCTGCCACCACCCTGCACCGCCCGCCCCTCCTCCTTGTGCCACCCCTCCTCCCTGCGCCGCCCTGCCCCCTGCGCCGCCGATACGTTTTTTTTTCTTTTTTTTCTGTTAAATTATGTAGTTAGTTTATTAGGTATAATAAAGTAGATAGAAAAGAAAAAACTTAGAACAAAGTTAGTTTTTTTCGTGTTAAATTAGATAGTTAGATTTTTCTTTTTTCTGTTAAATTACATAGTTAGTTTATTAGGTAGAATAAAGTAGATAGAAAAGAAATAATAGAAAAAAATAGATAGAAAAGAAAAAACTTAGAAGAAAAAAGAAGAAGAAGAAGAAGAAGAAGAAGAAGAAGAAGAAGAAAGGGGAGAGGAGGAGAAAGAGAAAAGAAAGAAGAAATAGAAGAAGATGAGGAGGAGGAGGAGGAGGAGGAGAAAGAAGAAGAAGAAGAAGAAGAAGAAGAAGAAGAAGAAGAAGAAGAAGAAGAAGAAGAAGAGGAAGAGGAAGAGGAGAGAAAAGAAGAAGAAGAGGAAGAAGAAGAAGAAGAGGAGGAGGAGGAGGAGGAGAAAGAAGAAGAAGAAGAAGAAGAAGAAGAAGAAGAAGAAGAAGAAAAGGAGGAGAGAGGAGAAGAAGAAAGAAAAGGACCCCGACCCCCGACCCCCAGCCACGACCCCCGACGCCCGACGCCACCAACCCCGGACCCTCGACCCCCGATCCCCGACGCCACTGACACCCGACTCCCGACCCCCGACACCCGACACCACTGACCCCCGACACCCGACTCCCGACCCCCGACGCCCGACGCCACCAACCTTCGATGCCCGACGCCACCAACCCTCGACCCTCGACCCCCGACCCCCGACGCCACTGACACTCCACTCCCGACCCCCGACCCCCGACACCCGACACCATTGACCCCCGACCCCCAACTCCCGACGCCCGACACCACTGACCCCCGAACCCCGACCCCCGACCCCCGACTCCTGATCCCCGACGCCCGACACCACTGACCCCCGACCCCCGACGCCATTGACCCTCGACCCCCGACCCCCGACCACCTACCCCCGACCCCCGACGCCACTAACCCCCAACCCCGGGCCCCCGACACCTCTTTGACCTCTTGTTGATCGAAAAGACCCCAACCCCCGACGCTAGTGACCCTCGACCCCCGACGACACTGACCCCCGACCATCGACGCATTTAACCTGACTCCCGACCACCGACACCCGACACCACCGACCCTCGACGGCACTGACTCCCGACGCCACTAAGCCCCGACCCCCGACACCTCTTCTGCCTTCTTTTGAATGAGAAGGTGTTTTTCGGCCTTCTAGAGGCCCATGAGGTCATAGTTTTGTAAATTATGAGTTAGGCCACATATTTTCCGATTATGTTAATTATAAAAACATCATATTTGTGTTGATCGTGTGAATTTCAATGTGCAGTTGTTCGACGACCTCCACGTGCATTGGACGAACTCCGCCCCTGCGTTTGTTGGTGAGCACAAATGGCTTCTCCTCCTACCCCCTTAATTTGCTCTGTCCCGGTCTTTGTGCCGATGAAACTTGCTAGCTATAGGTTTCTTCAATCATGAGTATGCGTGACCAGTATGCGTCTCCCGTTCGGAAGGGCGACATCTATAAATATGCATTTCTTTGCATATTTATAACCGCTATCCTTTCGAATTGTCCAACATTATCCATGGACAGCCCGAGTATGTGTTGATTGGGTTTGTTTTCCCGTATGTTGTGCTCCGGATCCGATGCGGAATTTCGTCAGTGCCTCCCCTGTTGTTCTCCAGGTACACATCCTCTCTGCTTATTGCCGAGACGTGTATTAGGAGAACAGCGGGGAGGTGCTGCCGAAATTATGCGTCGCGTCTGGAGTAGAGCATGGGAAAACAAATCCAATCTACACATACTCGGGTGGGATTAGGACCTATCTTTACCTATTAGCGTGTAGGTTGCATGGACGTAATAAAACTGACAAACTTGATTAGCGTATGAATGTAGATGATGAATTATATATTTATTTCTTGTGCCCCCATAGGTAGCTAGGCAACATGAGTGATCGTGCTTGGATGTACACTGGTCACCCTAGTCAGAAAGACATGACCCATGAATGGTTAACAAAAACCAGGGGGTTTGTGAGAGCCGCATTTGCAAATGGCCAGCAAAAAACATGGTGCCCCTGTCCCAACTGCGACAACTGGAAAAAGCAGACAGAGTTTGAAATGGGTAAACACCTGCAGAGGTGGGGTTTTACCCCTAATTATACGGTGTGGACTTTTCATGGTGAGTCTGACCAACGTGCCAGAACTGAGGTCATTCTTCGTCGCACCGACGAGCATGGTACCGGGATTGAAGACATGGTGCAAGACTTTGATGATGCCCGGTATTCGGACGATGAGATGGAGGAATCTGCAAAGGCCTTCTATGAAATGTTGGAGTCTTCAAAATGTCTTCTCCACGAGCAGACAGAGCTTTGTCAGCTGGATGCCATCGCGCAAGTAATGGCTCTGAAGGCTCAATTCAACCTAGGCAGAGAATGCTACGACGCGATGATGACGATATTTGGACGCTTTCTACCCAAAGGCCATGTACTGCCTGCAAACCTGTACCAGTCAGAGAAAATCCTCCGTGTACTTAAGATGCCCTATGAGAAGATACATGCCTGTGAGAATGGATGTGCCTTATTTAGGCTTGAGTATGTGTCCTTGAACTATTGCCCCATTTGCAATTCTTCCAGGTATATTGTGGTAGACAACGGCATGGGTGAGAAGAATCAGACCAAAATCCCCATTAGTGTTCTTCGGTATCTGCCAATCGTACCAAGACTTCAACGTCTTTTCATGGTTGAAGAGATGGCCACACAGATGACATGGCACAAATTGGGCAAAAGAACCGAACTAGATGCGGATGGGAACAAGATGTTGGTACACACTTCAGATGGTTTTGCGTGGAGGCACTTCGATGCATTACATAAGGATAAATCGGAAGATCCAAGGCAACCTAGAGTTGCCATCAGCACGGATGGGTTCAATGTGTATGGTATGACGGCAGCACAATACAGTTGTTGGCCTGTATTTGTCATTCCACTAAATTTGCCACCCGGAGAGATTATGAAAAGAAAGAACATTTTCCTGACGTTGATAATTCCAGGGCCGAACTATCCGGGGAAGAATATGAATGTGTACATGCAGCCGCTTAAGGATGAGTTGCAAGAAGCCTGGGATAATGGGATCAAGACCTACGACGCGGCTACCAAAACAAATTTCAAAATGCATGTGTGGTACATGTACTCGATGCATGATTATCCGGTGTTTGCGCTATTCGCTGGCTGGTGTGTGCATGGAAGGTTCCCGTGCACCACATGCAAGGCAGCTCTTCAGTTTCGTTGGCTGCAGGCTGGTCGCAAGTATTCTTGCTTCGACATGCATAGACAATTCCTGGATCCTGACCATAAGTTCAGAAAAGACAAGAAGAATTTCATCAAAGGTAGAGTTGTCAAAAACACTGCACCAGCTGCGTTGACAGGCCAACAGACCCTTGATCAGTTAAACGCTCTCGAGCCTGATCCTTTGCGTCCAGGATACTTCAAAGGGTATAATACGGAACACGCCTGGACTCACAAGTCATGCTTATGGGATCTGCCTTAGTTCAAAGACCTCCTTTTCCCACACAACATTGACGTGATGCACACTGAAAAGAATATTGCGGAGGCCATTTTTGGTACATTGTTCGGCATAGAGGGGAAGTCAAAAGATAATCCTAAGGCTAGAATCGACCTGGAGGCTCTATGTGATAGACAATTGCACAACTTGCGACAACGGAAAGGAAAGCAAAGCATAGCGAAGCCAAAGGCATGGTTCAATCTTGAAAGGCCAGCTATGAGGGAAATGCTATTGTGGGTGAAAATGCGGTGGATGTTCCCCGATGGGTATGCTGCGAATCTAAAGAGGGGAGCGAGTCTTTAGAAGTTGAAAATATTTGGGCTCAAGAGTCATGATTGGCACATATGGATTGAGCGGGTAATGTCGGTGATGTTGAGTGGCTTTATCCCTGAGGATGAATGGCTAGTACTGGCAGAGCTGAGCTATTTCTTCCGTTTTCTTTGTGCGAAAGAACTATCGCCTGGCGTGCTAGATGAAATGGAAGAGTTGGCACCGGAGTTGATCTGCAAATTAGAAAAGATCTTTCCACCGGGCTTCTCCCGACCGAGGCAAGAATGGCGGGGGGGGGGCATTGAAAATCGATGGTGCTACTCAACTGAGAGGACGCAGAAGACGCTTCGAGCTAAGTGTAAAAATAAACGTAGAATTGAAGCATCGATGGCCGAGGCATTCATTACTGAGGAGGAGGCAAACTTCGTGACAACACACTACGAAGCCAAAAATCATCATTTGCATAACCCGAAGCCTCGGTACAATGATGGCGATCGAAAAGAAGTTCGATCCAACCTCAGCCTATTCAAAGGTAAGCTCGCACCATCCGGTGCTTCGAAAGGGAAATTGTTGGATGTCGAAGAATGGCGGACCATTTCATTGTATATCTTCACCAACCTAACAGAAGTGCGGCCGTACATCGAGTAAGTTCTCGGTAATTTATTGTTCCGCAACTTCTAATTGCTTTGAACTACTCTTATTCCCGGATATTTGATATAGTTGATACGTCGCCGAATTCTCGGATGGAGCGGTCATCGAAAAGGATTCCGTCGAAGAGTATGAGCTTCTCGCAAAGCATGGAGGCGACTGTCCCGGTTTCATCTCTTGGTTCAAACAAAGGGTAATTAATTACCATTAAGGGCCCATTTGATTTCTTGGTCTAATTTGCGGCTAATGCATCCATTCTTTCGTATTAAACTTGTAGGCTGATGTAGAGTCTATGGACACCGAGTTGAGACAAGTCACTAATGGTTTTGACTATAAGGTCCATTCATTTGAAAAATACAACATCAACGGGTATCACTTTCATACCTTTCGCAAAGAGCTATCTATGCCCGACCTAAAGTCTACAAATTGTTCTGTCTCTGCTATCGGCAAAGGAGACACCGAGTATTATGGAAGAGTTGAAGAAATTTATGAACTTCTATTCTATGGTGAAAACCCACCGACCGTCGTAGTCTTCAAATGTTATTGGTTTGAGCCGAGGGAGACTAGAAGGACTCATGAGCATATAGGACTAGTCGAAATCAACCAAAACACCCACTTAGATATTCCCGATGTCTATATTACGGCTCAACAGGCGACACAAGTTTTCTATCTATCGTGGGCCTGCCAAACTGATCCAAATCTCAAAGGTTGGGATGTCGTTTATGAAGTGCCACCACATTTTAGACCACCTACCCTCAATGAAGAGGATTACAAACCTCACATTAACCCAGACACATATGAAGGAGAATTCTTCCAAGAAACACGTATGTCCAAGAAATGTTTCAAGAACCGCTCTATTTCACCCCAGAACATTGAAGTAGACAGCGATAGTGAATCCGTCTTAGCCCCTGAGCCCGAACAGGAAGAGCTGGAAGAAGAAGAGGTTACTGCTGTGGATGACCTGTCACTTCTTGACCGGTTACATAATGGTGGCCTTCCACATGTTCTTCATGATGGTGATGATGATGATGCATTTATTGATGATAGTGATGATCATGATGCATTTATTGACCCCGAAGCATATATAGACGAGCACGATTGTTATTAGTTCATGTCAGGTATTCAACTATTATACTATATATAAATTTTGAGTTCATGTTAGGTATTCAATTTTTATTAGTCATGTTGGTATTTATGACGATGATACACTTAAATTATATACATTCTATTAGTCTTGTTGGTATTTATGTTGTACTAATTTCATTTACTCTTTGTCATGACAGGTGTTGAAAGATGGTGGGAAAGGGTCGAAAGCACTCCGCGGCTCCTTCTTCGTCGGCGGGTGATGGGATGGGTACTTCCATTCCTTCCTCGCCTCTTCGGAGAGTGTTGCTCTCTACTATGCAAGGAGCGCCCCCCGTGAGAGGAGGTCGACCCCCCGCGAAGCCGAGAGGCACTAAAGGTACACGTTGTATTCATGTTGGTATTTATGTTGTACTCATGTTGTATGCATATTGGTATTTATATACATTTTATTACTCATGTTGGTATTTATGTTGTACTAAAGGTACACGTGGCCGCGGGAGAGGTAGGGCGGTGGCTGCCACGCCTTCTGAGGTGGCGGCTACACGGTCTCCGCCACCACCCCAAGCTGATTCACCTGAGCACGTGACTTCTAGGGTGGATTCGTCTGAGGTGGAGGCTACACGGTCTCCGGTTCACGAGCCTCGGGTCAAGGAGCCTTCGACCCACGAGACTCATGTCCCGAAGGCTTCCTTCCAGGCGACTCTGGAGCAAAGCAGGGATGAGGGTACGTCCCAAGAGACCCAGTGGGATACCTGGGCTAAGCCAAGTGGCCATGCTGGTAGCGACGAGGAGCTGGGTGAGGGGGCTACCGTCTACCAGCGTGGTAGTTCGGGGCTCCTGCTCGTGCCAGCGACCCCCGAGCAGAGGTGGTCGATTAGGCCAAATGGGGACAAGTAAGTTAATTTACTCTTATTTAACCTTTTGCCTTCGCGTTTTCTCAAATATCTAATGTTTTGGCTTTAATTTGTCATACTGTAGGGGTTGGACTATTGCCAAGGGTGTCCGCAAGCCCAACAGCGTCCTTGGTGTTCTTTGCCGTAAAAACTTCCCAGGGTTTGTTATGTTGATCGGTCGGGAGCGAGAGGTAGGAATGACCTGGGAGCACTACTTGGGTGCCCCGGCCCCGTCGGAGGTGGAGATCGACGGTGTTTTGTGCGACACGAGGGCGGACATGGTGATCCGAAAGTTCTGGGTAATTTCTCCTTCACACAATTATAAATCAACCATAGCTATTTATTGTACTAATCGGTGTTGTCTCGTTTACAGACCTACTACAGGTGTGAGGAGGGATACGAGGAGGACGCGGCAAAGGTTATCAAAACCGAATGTCGCCGCCTACTTCAAAACTTTCGGCACGAGGCTCGGGTGCAGGCTGTTCGAGACTACTATGCCACGCGGCGTATTAGGCTTGACAAGGCGAAGTGTCGTGATGCTAAGATGGAGAAGGAGCATTACATGAAGGTAATTACATATTATTAAGGCTTTGTAGTTAGTTTCCTTGATTTGGTTCTTACACGCTCAAATTTCTCTTTATTAACTTAGGTGCCCCCGAGATGGTGTGTGGATAAGATGGATTGTTGGGAGGCCTTGGTGGATCAGTGGTGCTCCGAAACGTGGGAGGCCAGCCACAACAACGCCAAGGAGAGGCGTGGCAAAATGGTTGGCGTGCCACACCATCAAGGGAGCGTTAACTTAATCCAATTTGGTGAGAACTGGGTATGTGGTTTGCTTCATGCCTCATGCAATTCATTCTTAATGCTATCTTGAGCCCTTTACAGATACAATTTCCCTCCCTCTCTCTTTTAGGCGCGTCACAATAAGACGGAGGCGCCACAGATGTACGACCTGTATGCGATGGCCCATACTGCCTCGTACAAGAAGGTCAAGGCATTCTCTGAGTCTGACCCAGAGCATCCAGAAGACTTCACCAACATCTCCTCCCACCACAAGCTCGTGAAGTACATAGATCACGGGAAGGCGAGGAAAGGGGAGGACTTTAACCCGAGCGAGGGGCCTATTGATCCAGAGCTGGTGATGATAGCTCACAACGGGAGGCCCCATGGCTCGATCGCCATTGGAGACGGCCTTATACGTTGTCCTAGCACTCTCCGGCAGATAAAGGCATGCCAAACGAGCTCTTGTCCGGAGATAAGACGTCGTCCACGGCCAGTCGAGCTCGCCATCGAGGTTAGTGTAATGGACTCAACTATCTTTCCGCATTATGTTGTGCGTTGGAACCAATATGATTACATTACTAACAATGAGTTGTGTTGCAGGCTGCTATTCAGAAAGAGAGAGAGGCAATGCAGGCGGCTATGGCGGAGAAGGATAAGGAAATTAGGGAGCTGGAGGAGAGGACGACTGCATTGGTGGAGGCGGAGAGGGCACGGAATGATGCGTCTAACAGGGCCATATACGAGCTCTTCGTGGTAAGTTTCTTCTTCATGTTATTTAAAATCTTGCATGTGAACGTCCGTTTCATTAATAAATAAGAAGTTTCACTTGTCAAAAACAAATGTAAAGTCTATGTGCGAGAAGAACGGCCAAGTCCCTCCGCCGATGCCAGTCATTAACGTGGCGGGGACGGTGAGTTTCATTTCAGTGCAGTGATCTTAAGAGTGTCCTCATGCTAACTACACATTGCAAACGATGTTTGGTGCATAATATCTCCCGAAACGCATCGCACGACCGTTCTACAGTCGAGCCTTCTCCAAGGCAGCCTTCTCGAGGTGAAACAAGCCAAAGCCACCGTGCTTCACCGCCGTGATGATGATAATGGTATGTTATTTCTAGTGTTTTAATAAAAAATAGCTAGACTTCCATCTAAATGACATAATTAGCTTAGTTAGCTCCAAGAAAGGCTAAATGGGCTAATTATCCTACGAAATGACATAATTAGCTTAGTTAGCTCCAAAATGACCTATTTAATAAAAAATGACCTACAGTTAGCAAAGTTCTCTCCTAAATGACATAATAAGGCTTACGTTGCTGCAAGATGACCTATTCCCCCTAACTTAGGTATTAAATGGCCTATAATTAGCCTAGCTAGATCCAAAATGGCTTAATAAGCACAGTTTGCTCCGGAATGACCTATTTTACCCAAGTTAGCTCCGAAACGACCTATAGTTAGCTAGGGTTCCACCTAGATGACATAATTAGCTTAGTTAGCTCCTAAATGGTCTATTTAATAAAACAGGACCTATACTTAGCTAATTATCCTCGAAATGACATAATTAGCTGCAAAAAGGCATTCTAAGCCAATTTAGCCCGAAGAAGGGGACAAGAGGAGAAGAAAGAGGAAAAATAAAAGGAAGGAAGAAGAAGAAGAAGGAGAGGGAGGAGGATAAGAAGGAGAAGAAAGAGGAGACGAAGGAGAAGGAGCTCCTCCTTCCCCTTATTCTTCCTCCTTCTTCCTCCTTCTCCTTCTCCGTCTTCTGTTCTTCTTCTTCTCCTCTTCCTTCTCCTCCTCCTCCTCCTCCTCCTCCTTCTTTTACTTATTCTTCTCTTTCTCTTCTTCTACGTAGCTTAGACTCATCGAAGAAAGGCTAAATTGGCTAATTATCCTACGAAATGACATAATTAGGTTAGTTAGCTCCAAAATGACCTATTTAATAAAAAATGACCTACAATTAGCTAAGTTCTCTCCTAAATGACATAATAAGGCTTACGTAGCTGCAAGATGACCTATTCCCCCTAACTTAGGTATTAAATGGCCTATAATTAGCCTAGCTAGATCCAAAATGGCTTAATAAGCATAGTTTGCTCCGAAATGACCTATTTTACCCAAGTTAGCTCCGAAACGACCTATAGTTAGCTAGGGTTTCACCTAGATGACATAATTAGCTTAGCTAGCTCCTAAATGGTCTATTTAATAAAACATGACCTATACTTAGCTAATTATCCTCGAAATGACATAATTAGCTCCAAAAAGGCATTCTAAGCCAATTTAGCCCATAGAAGGGGACAAGAGGAGAAGAAAGAGGAAAAATGAAAGGAAGGAATAAGAAGAAGAGGAGAAGAAGAATAAGGAGAGGGAGGAGGATAAGAAGAAGGAGAAGAAGGAGGAGAAGGAGAAGGAGCTCCTCCTTCTCCTTCTTCTTCCTCCTTCTTCCTCCTTCTCCTTCTCCTTCTTCTTTTCTTCTTCTTCGCCTCTTCCTTCTCCTTCTCCTCCTCCTCCCCCTCCTCCTCCTCCTCCTCCTTCTTTTACTTCTTCTTCTATTTCTCTTCTTCTACGTAGCTTAGACTCATCCAAGAAAGGCTAAATTGGCTAATTATCCTACGAAATGGCAATTAGCTTAGTTAGCTCCAAAATGACCTATTTAATAAAAAATGACCTACAGTTAGCTAAGTTCTCTCCTAAATGACATAATAAGGCTTACGTAGCTGCAAGATGACCTATTCCCCCTAACATAGGTATTAAATGGCCTATAATTAGCCTAGCTAGATCCAAAATTCCTTAATAAGCATAGTTTGCTCCTGAATGACCCATTTTACCCAAGTTAGCTCCGAAACGACCTATAGTTAGCTAGGGTTCCACCTAGAAGACATAATTAGCTTAGTTAGCTTCTAAATGGTCTATTTAATAAAACATGACCTATACTTAGCTAATTATCCTCGAAATGACATAATTAGCTCCAAAAAGGCATTCTAAGCCAATTTAGCCCGAAGAAGGGGACAAGAGGAGAAGAAAGAGGAAAAATGAAAGAAAGGAAGAAGAAGAAGAAGGAGAGGGAGGAGAATAAGAAGAAAGAGAAGAAGGAGGAGAAGAAGGAGAAGGAGCTCCTCCTTCTCCTTCTTCTTCCTCCTTCTTCCTCCTTCTCCTTCTCCTTCTTCTTTTCTTCTTCTTCTCCTCTTCCTTCTCCTTCTCCTCCTCCTCCTCCTCCTCCTTCTTTTACTTCTTCTTCTCTTTCTCTTCTTCTACGTAGCTTAGACTCATCCAAGAAAGGCTAAATTGGCTAATTATCCTACGGAATGACATAATTAGCTTAGTTAGCTCCAAAATGACCTATTTAATAAAAAATGACCTACAGTTAGCTAAGTTCTCTCCTAAATGACATAATAAGGCTTACGTAGCTGCAAGATGACCTATTCCCCCTAACTTAGGTATTAAATGGCCTATAATTAGCCTAGCTAGATCCAAAATGGCTTAATAAGCATAGTTTGCTCCTGAATGACCCATTTTACCCAAGTTAGCTCCGAAACGACCTATAGTTAGCTAGGGTTCCACCTAGATGACATAATTAGCTTAGTTAGATCCTAAATGGTCTATTTAATAAAACATGACCTATACTTAGCTAATTATCCTCGAAATGACATAATTAGCTCCAAAAAGGCATTCTAAGCCAATTTAGCCCGAAGAAGGGGACAAGAGGAGAAGAAAGAGGAAAAATGAAAGAAAGGAAGAAGAAGAAGAAGGAGAGGGAGGAGGATAAAAAGAAGGAGAAGAAGGTGGAGAAAAAGGAGAAGGAGCTCCTCCTTCTCCTTCTTCTTCCTCCTTCTCCTTCTCCTTCTTATTTTCTTCTTCTTCTCCTCTTCCTTCTCCTTCTCCTCCTCCTCCTCCTCCTCCTTCTTTTACTTCTTCTTCTCGTTCTCTTCTACGTAGCTTAGACTCATCCAAGAAAGGCTAAATTGGCTAATTATCCTACGAAATGACATAATTAGCTTAGTTAGCTCCAAAATGACCTATTTAATAAAAAAATGACCTACAGTTAGCTAAGTTCTCTCCTAAATGACATAATAAGGATTAAGTAGCTGCAAGATGACCATTCCCCCTAACTTAGGTACTAAATAGCCTATAATTAGCCTAGCTAGATCCAAAATGGCTTAATAAACATAGTTTGCTCCGGAATGACCCATTTTACCCAAGTTAGCTCCGAAACGACCTATAATTAGCTAGGGTTCCACCTAGATGACATAATTAGCTTAGTTAGCTCCTAAATGGTCTATTTAATAAAACATGACCTATACTTAGCTAATTATCCTCGAAATGACATAATTAGCTCCAAAAAGGCATTCTTAGCCAATTTAGCCCGAAGAAGGGGACAAGAGGAGAAGAAAGAGGAAAAATGAAAGGAAGGAAGAAGAAGAAGAAGAGAAGAAGAAGAAGGAGAGGGAGGAGGATAAAGAGAAGGAGAAGAAGGAGGAGAAGAAGGAGAAGGAGCTCCTCCTTCTCCTTCTTCTTCCTCCTTCTCCTCCTCCTTCTTATTTTCTTCTTCTTCTCCTCTTCCTTCTCCTCCTCCTCCTCCTCCTTCTTTTACTTCTTATTCTCTTTCTCTTCTTCTACGTAGCTTAGACTCATCCAAGAAAGGCTAAATTGGCTAATTATCCTACGAAATGACATAATTAGCTTAGTTAGCTCCAAAATGACCTATTTAATAAAAAATGACCTATAGTTAGCTAAGTTCTCTCCTAAATGACATAATAAGGCTTACGTAGCTGCAAGATGACCTAGTCCCCCTAACTTAGGTATTAAATGGCCTATAATTAGCCTAGCTAGATCCAAAATGGCTTAATAAGCATAGTTTGCTCCGGAATGACCTATTTTACCCGAGTTAGCTCCGGAACGACCTATAGTTAGCTAGGGTTCCACCTAGATAACATAATTAGCTTAGTTAGCTCCTAAATGGTCTATTTAATAAAACATGACCTATACTTAGCTAATTATCCTTGAAATGACATAATTAGCTTCAAAAAGGCATTCTTAGCCAATTTAGCCCGAAGAAGGGGACAAGAGGATAAGAAAGAGGAAAAATGAAAAGAAGGAAGAAGAAGAAGAAGAGAAGAAGAAGAAGAAGGAGAAGGAGGAGGATAAGGAGAAGGAGAGGAAGAAGGAGAAGGAGCTCCTCCTTCTCCTTCTTCTTCCTCCTTCTCCTTCTCCTTCTTCTTTTCTTCTTCTTCTCCTCTTCCTTCTCCTTCTCATCCTCCTCCTTCTTTTACTTCTTCTTCTCTTTCTCTTCTTCTACGTAGCTTAGACTCATCCAAGAATAACCGATTATTGTTAAAAATGCTGGATATAATAAAAAAAAATTCTTTCCATACTCATAACCATATTAAAACTAGTAGAGTGCCCGTGCGTTGCCACGGGCTCTTATAATATTTTATGAGTAATGCATCTTACTTTTTACATATAGAGACTATGAGCTCGACTACAAATTGACGACATGTAAATTCATTACAATAATAATAAAAGTCCACTTCACTTGCCATGTAAATTCATAATAAAAAAACAAATTGACGACATGTCCATGTAACTAATTGAGAGATGGTCAAACTAAATCCATTACAAATTATTAAGATCTACTTGATGCACTTAATAAATTCTCGCACAATATGAGGAAGGTTGTCTCTAGCTTCATTTCCACGATGTTTGAGCAAGTATAATAAAAAATGTTTCCTCAACTCATACCCATCCTGCACAATAAATATATGTAGTTAGCACAAATATTTAATGTTGGATATCTTAAAAACATGTAATGGACAATACCCACCGTGCAAATTGGCTTGATCAGTTCTTTACCGTTCCACGAAAGCATAAAATGAAAAACAAGATAGCCAGACACATCCCTGCAATTTCCTAAATTAATACTATATAAGATAAAGTGATAATAGAAATAAATGTTTATGCTATGAATTCATTACCTTTCTGTGGTCGTTGGAATACCAAACGGAAATAAACGTTGCCATTAGTTATATCTGAATTCCATCCGGGTTGCTTTATTTTGAGTGCATCTTTGAATTCCCTCGCAAAACTTTTTAACTTCAATACATGCCTCAAGATTTTATTCTCCGACGATTGTGATGTGTGAATAGGGTCCATAATGCATACACGGCGTGCCTCTATGTCAATGACGTACAAGATGTATAGGCCGATGTATGCATACGGAAGATAAATCTGCATGTGGTAGCAATTAGGAGCAACAATAAGCCATGACAATAATAGACAAAATACAATACTTACCATGTTGCACGATGAGATGTTGATGTCCATCCCAGGCCAACCATCAAACAATGATCCCAACGTTTGAATAGTTTCCTTCTTGCAAAACTTCTGACCTCGTGTTGACTCTAGCATAATGGACTGGGTACAAAAACAATTATTGTTTCACCATGTTGATACTAATGGCACTAACAAAGAATATGTCAACTTACAGAAAAGCGCATATCCATGTAGTGTATAGGAGGGGTCTGTAAACAATACTCCCTCATCACATGCAAGTATACGCACGACAATGTTGAAGCAATCATTGTCCATACTTTGCTCCGTGTTAAGTATGCCTTGAATTTTTTTTAGAGTTAAGGACATCGGATCAGGTATCGAGGTTCGGACCCATTCCCTCCTGCAAAATGGATGGTAAGAAGAATAATAAAACATACTTTTATATTACGTAATTATAAATATAAATGATTCTTAGTCCAAAGATTGAGCATCATCGATCAACATGATGCAGTTGCATAGCCCGGCAAGTAAATCACGTTGATCAGTGGGCATGGTGGGGATTGGGGTAGGACGTTTGTGTTTGATTCTGTCTAGTGGATTATCCAGGATTTCAACATCGGAATTAGGTAAGACAACTTCATCGTCATATTGGTTGTATAACGGGCATCCTTTTAGCTTATTCAGTTCTGAATCAAGCAAAATAACAACTAATTTTTGTCGGAAGTGTTTCATGTCCTCCTGAAAATGTTACAAAAAATCATATTTGATATAATATATTGAATTTATTTAATGGGATACTGTATGAAAATGAATACCTGGGTGAACTCATCAGATAGTGCATCTTTGGTCCAATATTCCATATAATTTAACATGAATAGTCCACATGATGTGCTATAACATTATATAGAATAATGCTTTAGAATATGACCCAGAAGAATCAAATAATCTTGTATCAACTAATATATACAATATGTTATTTTACTATAAATATTTTTCCATTACATGATATCTTTGTGTTCATGAGTACCAAAAATAATAATTTTTAGTTTGTGTCGAACGCTTACCCATCCGTTTGTGTTGCCTCCTGAAAATGTTCTACAACCTTCCATTTTGTAACATTTAGATCAAGCCACTTATGATCTCTGTTGAAGTTTGAACTCTGTTCTCCAAGTTTTAGACGCTTCTCAAGTCCTAGTAACTGTATTATATGTGAAAAAACATTAGGGATTAAGACCATCAAAACTTATGTCAAAAGGATCAAGAATAATAGATAGTTACCGTAGTGGCAAGTTCACTCCGTTTTTCCTTCGCACCAAGTGAGTCTAGTACTTGAATATTATGTTTTTTGGCATTAACGACTGCTAGATACCAATGGTACCTTGGGATGTTAACCGGAATGAATAGCTGGTGTAAACATCATATAAGTTGCATGCATAATTAGATATAAATTATAATAGAAATGGATTAATTTAAAACAATTCATAATTATATGAATGTATATTGAGGCGAGACTAACCATATCTTGTTGTAGATAAGTATTCACATTTTGTACGGTGTGACGATATTTTGATGGGCATATGTCTTTTTCTCCGTCTTCTTTCATCTGCCCAGATACAAAGGTACTAATAATATGTACCTTTTCACCCATCCTTTCTCATAGATGGTCATGAGCAAGCATACAATATATATAAGCATTTATCACCTGTAATTCCAAGTTTAGAATTTTTTATGGTAATAGATATTACACATGGTTCATATTAATTAGTAATTCCAACGTGATGCAATTGGCCTTACACCGTCGTGCAGGAACATATCATCTCTCATAAGGCATTCTAAATCATCATTTGATAACAATGCATCTCCAATGTCCACGAACTTGGTTTTTTTGGGGGCAGACATGATTGCTTCGATGACTGTAATATCTCTACGGGTACAAACATAGTCTGACGTTGCGTAACAACAATGAACCAAATTAGTATAAAATATGAGCCAAAATACTTGAATAAAAACATTGTGAAGAAGGAAATATCGATAATTATAGGAACAAATACCTTGTGTGGTAATATTCAAATTGGCATTACTTTTTGGTTTTTTATGAGATATCATTAGTTCCACGTCATGGTTTTGTAAAGAAATTGGTCGATTCTCGGCCCCTTTTAGATATGCCGCATCAGAAGCCATGTCGATGGATTCTTTTTGTGCATCTCCAAAATCCATATCTATGTCTCCTATATTCTGAAAATATTAATATAAACTAATAAATCTTTTGTATTATCATGAGTAACATACAAAAAGGATTAACTATATGCACCTCTTCTCGTGATGCTTCAGTCTGGTCCATCATCGTTACATCAGTAGAACCCATCACTTTCTATCTCCAATGAAATATAAACTATATTTTATATTGCATAATATAAAAATATTATATAATAAAACTGAAACTAACACAGCTGTTTTATTTTGTATAAACAAACAATGCTTTTTCATATTATTTAAATATATTTATATAGGCTAAGCGATACAACATAAACCAAGTATATTCGGCTTATTCTTTCAAAATTGTGTTTTTTGTTGATACTATGAATAGATCTAATAAGTATAAAAATTGATTTGTATGATCCAACTATAATATACATGTTTTTTAAACAACTTTTAATATATATATTTTTGTAGAGTTTTTTTAGGCATTTTTATTTTTTAAAACATTTTAAGCATTTTTGATATAGCTAAGTTGAAAATTGACTATCCAACAGGGCCCAACCTTGACCCAGTATACCGCACGGCCCAACCAGCTCGATCTCCCTTAACCTCACTCTCTCCATTTGGCTAAACAAACTCACTCTCTCAGTTTCCAATCGAACTCTATCCACTACTTGCCTCACTCGACCCACTGCACTCCCTTCGTCTCCCACCACCGTCCCCTCTCATCCCTTCCCCTCCACCCACTCGCCGTCGGCCAGATGCGGACACACCCGACCCCCTCCCCTCCCCTCCTCTCCAATACTCTCCCCCACGGTGGCGCCGGCAGCGACGGAGAGGTCTCAATGATTTCCATCTTCCTCCTTCTACTCTGCCGGTCGAAGCCGGACGATTTCCATGGACTGGCTTCTAGATCCAACCGCCCCTCGTCTCCCTTCCCCTCCAATCCTCTCCCCCACGGTGGCGCCGGCAGCGACAGAGAGGTATCCGTGATTTCCCTCCTCCTCCTTCTACTTTGTCGGTGAAGCACGGTCGATTTCCATGGCCTGGCTTGTAGATCCAACCGCCCCTCGTCTCCCTTCCCCTCCAGTCTTCTCCCCCACTGTGGCGTCGGCAGCGACGAAGAGGTATTCGTGATTTCCCTGCTCCTCCTTCTACTCTACCGGTGGAGGCCGGTCGATTTACATGGCCTGGCTTCTAGATACAGACGCCCCTCGTCTCCCCTCCCCTCCAATCCTCTCCACCACGGTGGCGCAGGCGGCGACGGAGAGGTCGCCGTCATTTCCCTCCTCCTCCTTCTACTCTACGAGTGGAAGTCGATCGATTTCCATGATCTGGATTCTAGATCCATGCGTGTCTCACGTGCTTTATTGCGTGCCCGTGTCACTACCCCGACCACCACGTCTCTCTTGCAGCCGTCAACTATGCCCACTAGAGGCCGAGTGCACATGGACTCCAAGCCCGAAGCTCACACGACAGTCGCGCCGCCGTTGGCGTACCCTCGCATGTCCCCGGATGACCTGACGCGGCCACCGACGCTACCGGTCATGGCGACCGCGGGCTCCAACCCCTACGTGTTGTCCTCGCCGTCATCTAGACCGCCTGCCATCAGTAAGTCACCTACCACTGCCAGCCCATACGTATATCTTGCTGTCCTGGTCTCTGCAGCCTCATAAAATTTGTTCAGAGGCTGAATTCGATATGGTCAGTATTTGTGCTGATGGTTATGAATTTTTTGAGGATTGGTTGCCGCAGGCACCAAGGAGAATCTAATGGAGATGTTCATTCAAATATTCTCCACATGTTGCTCAATATCTCCTCCTCATGGTTTGTATTCCTCCCCCTCCATTGCAATTGCCTTCTTCCTTTCCCTGCTTATTATTCCCACCGCCGCCTTACTAATTAGTCACTGAGATCCAAGTTAATGTATATATTTGTGATAGTTGGCACCTTGTAATATTATTATTTCTAATGAGGCTACTTGGGAATACATATTTTTTGACCTGCCATGGGAATACATATTCTGAGCTATAACCCACCTAATAGGTTAGCTTGGTTAGGTTTTGATTAGTTGGCAGTATCTCCACTGCCATTCTTAATTTGCAATTTGATAGTGAACCTGAACCAGATGATCATAATCTAATAAATACTCAACTTCTAGAAAAGTGAAAGATCTAGGAAAGTTCATACCTAGAGGAACTCGACTTCTTGATGCTCCTTGATTACGCAATGTACTCCTCCTCAATTTACCATCCAGCCTTGTCTGTTTTGATCCTTTGATATATCCTTTGCTATATGTGATGGGCGAAGGGAGAACAAGGAGGGGGAAGAAGGATGACAGAGGAGGTTCTCTATATAGGTAGGCAAAGCGGAGGGCCACTGGGTAGCACATCCTGGCGTATTCAAATTCTACCATATATTCTTGTATGTCGTATCTTTTCCCTTTTTCCAATGATTTCACACCTGTTAATAAATTTGATTATTGTATGGTGTAGATTTATTTCCTTTTTCCATTGATTGCACACCTGTTAATAAATTAGAAAGATGTCAACGAATCTGAACTTACTATAGAATCAAATTATCATAATTAAATAAAGAACTTCTCATTAATTCCATACATACTAACATATCTATACTCCTAAAGTGGTATATATAAAGCTGAATTATTTTAGAATTATTTTGACAAATTCCATTCATACTTACGGTATGCAGGTGATATATTTCAGAGTTATTTACTGAGTGATCTATCAGCTTTGGGTCCTTTCAAATTGAAGCTCAAAATTGTTGGCATTTTCAGGTGTCAAGCAATTCTCATGTCAAATTTATACATGGTTCAAATATATAATTGCTTGATCTAACTATATGGTTCTCAATTGTTTGCTCTTGCATTAGCTATAAACCCTACACACTATGGATTCATTAGAAGCAAAGCTGGTAGATAACTACTTACTATATTCTGTGCCGTGTAGAAAAATAATTTATGTATGCTAAGTATGCTACATGAAGTGTGAATGCAAGATTTATCGTAACTGTGTCTTTCTATCTTTTTTTATTTAATCTCTAATCATTGTTCATACTTTATTACTACAGGAATGGAAGATATATTATCACAGAAAATAAACCGCTCCAACCTGATGCTCCATGGTGTTGTCAGGATACATTTGAGTCTGGATGACTCCATTGGTTAGTAATTTGTAAATCAACGGTACTTTAAGTAAGCTGACTGGTTGTTCTTTTGCTTTATCATCTCAATATAGTGATTGTAACCTATTTGGGTGGTCTGCAATGTGGCCTTGTACTTGTACATTTCAAGTTATATAATACCGATGCTTGTTACACTAATATGTCACATAGTGAATGGTGCCTGCGCCTTTCTCACCCATGTCTCTCTATACATATTTCTCCACTGGTTAGTGACCATCTAATCAATATAACCTGTATGATCTGTACATGCTAGCTGGAGCACACCATATTTTCGTGGACGCGGGATAGTAGAGACGCATAGTTAAAACAAAATTTGCAAGTTCTTGTGGCATTATATTCCAAATTTTTAGTCATTATATTCCAGATTTACTTTTGGCATTTGTAGTTGTGATGTGCAGTGGATAAGCATAAGAGAAAGAGCAACATGGACAAGCAAGTGTTAGACTAAAGAACAATGAGAACCAACTGAGTTTTTGCTTTTCTTTTATGGATGCACTTTTAAGTTGCATGGACCGAGCACACACAGGGTTTATTTACTTCTTCCATCGTGTAGCTAGAGGAGCGCAAACTTAGTCATCCCCCCTCTCATATGCGCACTTGTCATCGAGTACATGTGTGTCTCTCCCGTTCTCACCGTTGACTCCCTTTACTGTAAGGGTGTTCATCATTTTGGTAATTGGAGTGAAAGATATCTAATCTCTAATATGAGGTTGTAAGAATTACTTTGGTATAGGGGTGATATAAGGGGTCTCGTTAGGTCATCTTTTTTATTCTCGCTGCTGTTCGGTCACCGAGTGGAAGTTTCTGTGGACGTTTGAGCAGGATTTGAGGGGACCGGCTATAGATGCTCTAAGATTATTGTGTTTCATAGTATGATATGTTTTAGCTGATTATATAAAAAAGATGTGTGTTAGCTTAGTCGGCATTGTTCTTGGTTAACTCAGTTAGTAACATCTTAATTTTCTTTCTGAAGCCCGTGGCAACGCACGGCGTTTAATTTTCTGTGATAACTATTTTTTAAATTTATCAATGCATTTTACATAGTGAAATTGTCCCTAATTATCCCCCGTTATAATGAAGTGTTTTCTTGTTTGGTTTGGATAGATAGTATTATCTTTGAAAATATGCCATGATCTTAGTGCATTACTAAAGTAAGAAGTGGCTAAAGAGGATGCCAACCATGTCATAGTCTACAGGGTAGGTTATTTAGTAACTTAGTTCTGCTCTAATTCAATTTCAAGCATATGAGTTCTACTCTGTTTATACTCTGCCAAGTTATCTCAAGCATATGATTTTACTTTGGTACAGGTTGATTCTATAAATGGATGCATATGCTTAAATCATAAGATAAGTAGTAGCAGGACAAGTTGTATTTATCGAGATTTCTATTATTCTTTATTTTTACATGTTAAATCATAGACCTTCTTTCTTAGGTTTCAAATTTCTCGATCCATACTCCCATGCATATATCAATTTTTAACTTGTTATTCGGTAGCCTCGCACTTGTCCATTTTCTCTCTGTATCATTAGTATTAAACTTCATACATAATACCTTATATTCTTAGGTTATAGAAGGTGTTGGATAATCTAATGGTACTTCTCAAAGTTTTGTCTCGTGATAGTGGTAATAGATAAGTGAAAAACATGCTTCATACATAGAACACAAAATATTGCCTGATCACAATTGGCTTATTAAAAGAATATGTATCTCCTTCATAGTAGCTTAATAATAAATTTCTTCCTCCTCCGTGTTGGTTGATAAATGTTCGTATCATCTTCTACTTTATGTAGTCAAGAATAAAACACATTTTCATTTAATTTGGTTATTCCATTCAGGTCAACGTAAAAGTGAACAATCACGTAGTTGGGAATATCATGATCCTGATATAGATTTTGGATCATGTGCAAACATGTGAAGATACTTGAGGATTAAAGGCAATGCAAGGTACATGACTTACAACCATCATATCTTTATGTTCAATATTCCGTAGCTTGTATGGGTTGATTTTCGACAAAGTAAACCTTGTATCATATACCAGTGTGTGTATGGATGGAGTTATACGATACGAATCAGTATAGGATGCGAGCCACGATACCAGTGCGTGTACACCGACAACTGGCTGCTCTTGTAGAATCATGTGAACCTGGCATGGTCCAATACAAAATGAATACGGTTTATGAGTACTACCAAACCGGTTTGGTATAACACCAACCCAATAAAAATTTATAGGTAATACAAAGCTAGTGGATGCCAATACCAATAGCTTCTAAAACATCATACATAGACCAAGACTTGATATTTAGAGTTTTAAATATATGAGTAAAACAAAATGAGTAGATAACCAAGTATATAAACTAATTATTCGTATTGCCAAATAGATAATTGTGAAGCAGACACCTAAAAAAGATGTATTACAGATTTATTTGCGGTAACTTTTAGACCCATCAGTCCATAGTCAGTCTGTTATGACCCTCAAGGCTTCTCTAATTTCAGCCGGGATGTTTCCAGCTGCTTCATTATGTTTGATCGTCAGCATCTGGATCATGAGTTTCTTCCTGAGCTGTATTGAATCCTATAAAAGATGCAAAAAAACATAATGGAATAAATGTCTAGAAAATAAATTGCACACTAAACCTATTTATTATGTACTTACGTCTGTTTTACACCTCATCGACGCCGTTGTACCAGTCTGGTGGGCCATCTCTTGTAGCACTTGAAAAGCGGAGTCTTTGCTGTTAAAAACTGTATATATTAAAAACTATATAAATGTGCTCATACTGTAAGTGATCTGCTTTAGTATATTACCGTCTGGCAGTACAAGATATGCCATCAGCAGGCCATTCCATGAGTTGGGTATTCCAATCAGGAATCCTCATATGGAACACATTGTTGAATTCTTCCTTCAACATTGTGATTTCCTTCATCAACTCACTGTTATGAAAACTAATTCCATGACTATAGATGTCGATGGCTCGATCAAAATGGACAAACCTCCCACGCTCCATATTGACTACAAGTAGTGTGTAGTTTGAATGCACACAAGTAAATGGTAGTAGATACTGTGGAAGATGCAGTAGATAGACACATGTTAAATGCTAATATAATAATAAAATTAAATTTTAATATAGGAATTACCAACAGTCTCTTACAATTGTAGAGTTGAACACATCATATTTAGGAAACGGCTCGACAATAGCATTGTCAATCAGAGCCGTGGTGCGGGGACCTTGCTCCGTCCAAGAGTGTCTCAGAGCCCGTGCCTGAGAATGGAACCGCAGGTCAAAAAAATGTTTCTTTCCAAACATACTTGTGCCTGCAGTGGTCTCCACTTCAGCGCTGGCGAGTTTACGAACTGCGATATTGAAGCAATCAGGATGAACTTGTCCATGAAGACAAATTGTTTCCCGGATGACCCGTAGGCTGATCTCGATATGGTATGGTGGTGCGCTTCTTATCCATATTGTGCTATCAAAAATAAGCAGAACAACTTTTAATAAAAAAAACATCCACATATCTCTGCATCACCATTAGGATATTGTAACGAACTTATTTTGAAAATATAACTTTATCCAAAAATATGAAAATCGTGAATAAATAAAGACGATTGAGTGAAAGCAAAGATAAGTGAAATAGTTGCTTCCATTGAAAATCTGCTAAATAATGTGTGATAATCCGGTAGCTCTTTTTTAATGTAACAATCTATTAGCTGTCTAAAAAAACATGGCCACATGTATCACAGATAAAAAAATGTACTGTTCTACATTAGGGTACCACAAATAAATCCAAACAATGTTAGCCAATAGGAGAAAATAAACATTCATTAAAAATTTGGTGGATGAACAAACATTACACTGTTTTATACCAAAGTTAGCTTAATGATAATAACATGAAAATAACAGAATTATATAAGTTTTGCTTTTTGAATTCCCCATACCTACAATATAGATATACTTTGTTATTTATGAAAGAAGTATATTTGGTATGAAACATTTTATTCATCAATATTTGTTTGGCGATAGGGGTGTGTCCAGCTTGGATTATTTTGCTTATTGCTTTGATCTGGTTGTTACAGAGCGCGCTTACAAAAGTAATATAGCACACAACTAAGCACATACTTACGGGTAACAGCTGTGAGCTGGACACATCTAAAATATCGTGGTTAATTCAAACTATCGAATGATTCAACTCACAAAAACAGAACATATATTTAGCCTGTTGTGTAGGAGAGTAATACAACATGGTCTACAACAAAACATGGAGAAAAGATAACTTACTTTAATGCCTCATCTTCTTGTGCGTCTATGATCCATTGAAATATGTAGTCGACAGCATCTTCTACGGCATGCACGTTGTATGCATCCGCTAGTGGGGCAAGCAATGCCTCGTGCATTTGGAGCTGAACATCCACTCGTGCATGGACAGCCTCCTGGGGTGCCGGCACACCATCCATTGGTGAAAATATAGTGTTGTGTGCTCAGAAATTTGTGAGGACAAAGATGGGCGTTGAAATAGGACCGAACGGATATTATATGAAGGGTTGTGATCCTGATTGACACATAACTTGGAATAGAAATTTATTTGCCTTCCAAATAATAAACAAACTATTGATTGACCTTACCTTAAAATCTAGAGGCATTAAGTATGTCTACGGTAATTGATATCCTTCCTGACATAGATGTTGGTTCCGAAATATTGCATGCCCAAAACACCTACTACACACAGATTTGTTTTATTGAATATCGTACATTTATTACACCTATTTAGGATGTCTATTATCGTTAACTTATCGGTCGACACACGATTAAGAGATAAATCGGCTTATCGTCCGATTTATCGATTTTATCGGTCGATCATTTATAGGCAAGTTTTTTTATCTCAGGTTTTCCCAACCAAAATATTGAATGCACAAAACACATACCACACAAAGATTTTTTTATTGAATATCATACATTTTTATTACATAAGATAAGACATGAAGACACTTGGCAACGAGATGCCTAACTCACAATTTCGATTGACTTTTTACATCAATGACGAAATGTGATAATGAGTACATGAAGATAATTCTAGAGTCCATTGTTCCTAGCCATGACAATATTGTTGACGTAGGCACGTGTTTGGTCAAGTGTCATGAGACCGGCTTCATGGATATCTACAAATAAAAATAAGTGTTAGTGATATTAATGACATAGTATTGTACAAGAAAATATAAAGACAAAAATTTGAAATAGTATGCAACACCTGCCTTGTAGATGATGACCCTCATGATCAATATTAGGAGAATAGGTGAACGTGCTCTCCCGCATAGTTTGCAAGCATTGACGCCTCCGATTAAACTGTATGTAAGTAATTGATATTTTTTTCGAACTGATTTACGCTGCGTCGCAAATGGTAAAATTGACGGCCAACCTGCTCGTCATATATGCGTAGGAAAATTATCTGACGTCTACAGACAAAAACAAATTTTAGTTTATGTTTGCAACAATTAACTCAAAAAAGCATATGTAAATCTCATATTATAAACGACTCTCACCGAAAGTTCATGAGGCCAATTTCGAGCAAAGGGACATGTCTATCATATATTGGATCCCATAGAGTTTGTATCTTACTAAGATAGGCAACAATAGCAATAACATCTGCGAAGATTTAATCAGAATGAGACCCTGAGTTCTATAACAAAATATGCAAGAACAAAGATAAAAAAATGCACCAGTTATGCGTTTGTCTTGTAGTGAGTAGATGGCCCCAAATTGTGGGAAACACAATGGACAAATTGTCGTTGATATCCTGTGCGCCGAAATCATAACCACAGTCCTACTATCTAGTGTCATGATAAACTCCATGTCTAGATACAAGAAATGTACAACTGCCATTTCAGTGGGGTTAAATCCTACACGAGTGAATTCATAGGACATGTCGGTTTGAAGAATGGTGTTGAAACGAACAACTTGATTGTTGAACGCAATGGCTTCCATTTTTGTCCCCTAAAGCAATATACGAATCATCAACATAATCAGCAAATAAAATCGTTTATCAAATGTGTACAGCAAAATATATGCTATGAAATAGTGATGAGCAATGCCTTACTTCCTGATCCAGTAGTATGCATTGAAGGTATATGTTTCCCATGGAATTCTCTTTGATTTGTGCCTTCCATTGGACCATTGCACGAATGGTCCAACAATTCTGGTATATATGCTCCATCTGGACGCGACGAAATGTCAAGTTCCTGTGTATAGAATAAACCTCATGAACGACAAACAAAATTCAGCGGTGTTGGCAAACTGGCGTACAAGCAGCTCAATTTTTTCATGCCTGTTAATTGGGGGGTGATGGGACGAGGGATGACAGGAAATGGTGGCGACGCCATCACTCTCCTTGAGGTCGTCAACCTGTATGAGATTACCATAATCGTGGAGGAGAGGGTGCCAAAGAGGAGATGATCCTATGTACAATGATGGAGACTTATATATATAGTGGTGATGGGCATTTTTGGAAGCCTAAAGGACTGCGGGAAAATTCTGTATATATGGAAGTTGCAGATTGTATCAAAATATTGATGCATCTCATGTTTTCTATATATGATTATGCACCAAAATTGCTATAAGACTTTCCAGTTGTACATCAATGAATGATTTGTATAGATGGAAGCACCAGATTGTATCATTAATTGCATGTTTTAATTAATATCCTTTCTAGATATCATGATAAAATATATCTCGGACATCCACAATACCATCTGATAAGCAGTCAACGTAGTCTATCATTAATTGTGTGTTTTATAATGAATGCGATATCTCTTTCCAAGTGTAGAAGATTTAATTTTTATGGTACCAGATTCAAACATTTAAAGATTTATTATCCACCTTTAAAAAATAGTTATAGGAGACACTTGAAAATTTATTCAAGCTCCATGAATAAATCGTGATTGTTTTGTCGGCGGTGCACACATTGATATATGGTAATGAAGTCGCTTTGTTGCTTCATGTATCCTCTTTGAATTCAATATTTGGTTCAGCAGTGCACACATTTGTGTCCTTCTATCTGGATGAGACTAACCAGTAATTGATCAGTATTTTCTGTTGCTTTGCAAGGAATTTATGTAGATTGGCGTTTTCTTGGCATCTGTCTATGCTTTTTGGCTGGTCTTATCAGAAGGAGTTAATGATTTTGCCATGTGGGAGATCATGCTTACGGTAAGTTGTCTGGCTACAATTTCTCTATTCATACTTCGTTAGAGAATTAAAATCGTTTGTTCTTGATAGTGTATCTCATCGGTCTCGTCCATCTGTCACACTGTTGCACTCATTAGTGTATTATGCATAGTTGATATATAGCAAAAAAAATTGTCCAACATTTTGGGAATGGAATTCTTGCATTGTATTCCACTGACGAAAACATTTGGAATTAACCTATGTTCATGTAACTAAAATACGGTAACCGATGAACACAAAGCTGCAAGCGATGTTTGCCAATATTGTGGTGGAAATCTGAAATGAGTGGTGTACTGTATTTTAGTTAGGAAGGTTAATTTGCTGAAGTAACATATCTGACCCATCTTCACGAAGCCGCCGAAAATAAAATTGATAACCTATCAGGCACTGAAGACTGCATGGCCAATCTCTGTATTCTCCACGTACGATCAGCATCATAAACTGTTATTCTTGCCTTAAGAGTATTATTCATTTAATAAGATGCTCACATATATTTCTATGAATAACTAAATATCACAGTTTATTCATGTTGTTAAGGGACAAAGTAATTTAATCATATACAAAATGCTAGCCTACTTTCACAAAACTTTGTCCGCTGCAGATGATTGGACTGGATACCACAATCCTCTTTTATATTGCTTGTACGGAAGATTCAAGGCATAAGAGGAGTTATACATCATTGAAGTTACCTGAGGTAAGGTTGGTCACTCCCAGTCAGTTTCCTTCACATAACGTGACTACTGTTATATCTTATATGCCTTTGACTTCTTAGTTTACATCCTTCAATGAATTGCTGAGAACGCTGATCGTAACATATTATACATAACATAAGAAATGCATAAAAAATAGTACTGTGAACACCATGGTATAATAGGAAGTACAATTTGCACATGCTACAATAGACTCTTCCTATGAACATTCTCCTTCAAAAGTTTTTTTTCTCATGCTTTTGTACTATGAGGTTTTTTATGGTAAAAACTGTAGGTGTTGAGGTACTGAAATAATACTTCGCTATGAGATGCCTGAACACGGTGCAAAGTCAGTTTGATGTGCATGCTTGGGTTAAACACATGCGCAGCCTAAGTTTTTAGTTTCTTGTGATAAATTATCTATAAGCAAATAACAATTACTGTTGGCTCTATCAGGTTACTCCTCCATTGGGTTCATTACAAAAAAGTCATTTTCGGGAGAAGATATATGCATGGATTCTATAACGATGTAAATTTTCTACACAGGTCACACCTTCTCCCTATCCCTAGTGCATTGGCACTCTTCCACTTTGACTCGACCATTTTTTGAATTATATGCTCAACCAGAACTATTTAATCACAATTGATAACTTTTTAATCATGAAAGTTAGTGCAGCAGCATACACATTAGATAATTATTGACTAATTTTTTTCATGAAATCTAAATGCACTAACAATATATGAAAATAAAACGGAAAGGAGAAATAAGAGAAAAGCACAGAAACATTAAACTTCAGCCTGTAAGGACTTCCTTGTAGACGATATTCTTCATTGTCCTTTGTAAGCATAGCGTGGGTCTTTTTCGCTTATTTGATTTATTGGTCTATTTCTTTCCCTTGTCCTTCTCCTTCTCAATGAGGATCTTTATGTTTCTCTTCGCGGTGGCTCGAGACAGCGCGACATAAAGTTGACCATGAGAGAACACCGGGTTAGGTAGGTACACACCGACAATCGGGATGGTCTGTCCTTGCACCTTGTTAATTGTCATAGCAAAGCTAAGCCTTAAAGAAAATTGCTTCCTCTTGAACTTGAATGGAAACATGTCGTTGTCAGATGGGCATAGGGGTATCCGAGGAAGGAATACCCTCCTACCAGCATGTTGTCCAATCATGATTTCTGCATCAATGGCGTTCCTCTCGAAACCTCGAACAACAAGCCTCGTGCCATTACATAGTCCATTAGCCAGATCAATGTTCCTCAAAAGTATGACAGGGCAGTTCAGCTTCAATTTGAGTGCATGTGGAGGAAGCCCGTTGGGGGTCAATCCGTTCAGGAACTCAGGAGCGTAGTAGCCATACGGGTCGTCCTCTGCACTATCAAAGCTATGGTATATTACTTCTTCACCCTTAAAACGATCTATCATGCGTAAGTTTATCTTGTCAACGTTGTCGTTTGTGGTGGAGAGGATTGCATGACAAGTCATGTAATTGCGATCAGACATGTTTTCATCTAGACCAGGAAACACATGGTCAATCAACTTCTCTATGTCGTTCATCTCGCCTGTAGATGGCACACAAATATCTTCACGGAGCTGTATGTTGCCATGATTGTTAGCTTCCTCGGTGCCATTGCCTACCCTAAGCAAGTAATCCGCAAACCATGTGTCATTATGAGCCCTCATGTTGGTGACGAGCCTTAGCTGTCGCATACCCTTCCAGAGGTGAGAACTTCGAAGGGTTGCATCGATTATCTGACTGTGGGACCCCCTCCTGACGACCGGCAGCACCTGCCTGAAGTCGCCGCTGAAAACAACTATCTTTCCTCCGAAGGGTCGGTCCCGTCTTCCCATGATGTCGCGCATGCTATTGTCAAGTGCCTCGACCGCCTATCGCTTAGTCATGGTGGCCTCATCCCATAGTATCAACGAAGCCATCCTTAGTAGCTTTGCGGTCCCACTCTGCTTGGCGAAGCTGCATGAGGCACCATCATCGCAACTCAATGGGATCTTGAACCTCGAGTGGGCAGTCCTTCCTCCAGGCATGATAGAAGCGGCGATGCCAGAAGTCGCGGTAGCGATAGCGATGTTGCCCTTGCTCCGAACCTTGGTGAGTAGCGCCCTGTACAAAAAGGTCTTCCATGTACCTCGTGGGCCATCAACAAAGAATACACCTCCATCACTGCGGTCAACTACTGCTAGTATCTCGTCGTATGCAACCCTCTACTCCAAGTTTAGTGACGAAGCCAATTTTGTGTCGTTCACGTCAAACTCGACGGTGGACTCCTCAATCACCTCTCTTGCCTCGCCATTGGTCGGGTCGAACTCATCGTCAATGCACGGAAGAGCGAAATCTACAATGTCTTTCCCCATGGACTGCAATATACCTCTAATATCCAACAACACCATCTGCTCCACATCATTTGTACACTTGTGTGCTCGACGATAGTCATCACACATAGGCTCAAAGTGCCTATCCCATAAACCGCGCACATCGCCTGGCTCGCAATGCACCAAGATTGTTGCAAAAAGCCTCCTGAGCGAACAAGGCATCGCCCACTGCTACGCCTCAGTAAGACAATCGTCAAGCGTGTTGTTTGCCTCAATGAGTCCCAACCTCTCTGCAGCCTCACGAAAGCTACCACATAGAATGCCATCCACGATGAGCATGTCTTCGAAGGATGTCTTGCCCGCGACATGGTTTAGTATTACACGCAGATGGTATGGCTCCCCCTCGGCCGGATTGGCAGACACGATCTGCCCTATTTGATAACGTTCCACCCGTGGCTTCCAATACTTTGTTCTCTACCATGTGAAGCTCCCAGGAAAATCCTTGTATAATATATGCCTAGCCCACGGGTGGTCTTGGTTAGCCTTGAAATACTCCGTCAACATGGATTTTGAAGCACTCTCAGAGGCGAGGACATTGGTCAAGTCAGCTTGCTCATTGAATGCCACCCTGTGCATATTCGGAAGATGAAGAGGCAACTGTAGGACAGACGGGGAGTTCCCCCATAAAGAGAAGCCAAATATTCTCCACATGGCCTCCGGAGGAGTAACCCACCTCGCGTCGACATATCTTTTGATCTCATCAATGATTCCATCGGTGTCCGGCTGGTCGATGCTGAAAGAAGCCCTATCGTGGCCCTTGTATATGTACTTGTAGAGGTATTTGATGGCCTTTATGCTCGAGCAGACCTCGACGTTGATGTGGCAATTGAACATCTGCAAAAGGTAAGGGTTATAAGGCACTACCCACCTGTTTTCCAACACTTTACCCCGGACCTTAGCCCCATGCCCGTCGTCTCTACGTCGATAAACTGGGTATGAGTCCTTGCCCTGTGCCGTGTTTTCATTGAATGCCCGAGGGTATCTGCACTTGCACTTGTTTTGTTGCATGCACACATTATTGGGGCTGAGAGCACCGCATGGACCATGCATCATATGTTTGACCACCAAGGCATAGAGTTCTGGATACTTATGCTTGTCCGGGAGCTCAACGGAAATGACTCGGTCGTATTGCTCCGGGACGACGAGATTATATGATGCATCCATGATCAACAGAAAGTGTGCGTGGGGGAGGCCTCTTTTTTGGAACTCGACTACGTATACATACGCAACAACAACACCCAGGATATGATTTTTGAACAACAACTCTTTCATAGCCTCTAGCTTGCCATAAAACATGCGAGCCACAAGGTCAGGTCGGTCCTGAGCTGTCTGACCAGGAAGCAGCTCGTTCGATATCTCTTCCCATTTAGGGTTGCAGGTCATGGTCAAGAAGATGTCAGGCTTCCCATATGTATGGACAATTGACATGGCATCCATATGCCTCCGTTTCATGTCACGGTCGCCACCAGGGTACGTTCCAGGGAGCACTATCCTTACTCCGACAGCGCTCGCTCGTGTCTCCCCAGAAGTGATAGCATCAACAACTCCTTTATAAAGGTCGGCATGGATCTTTGTTTGGTTCTTTATGTACCATCTCAACCTACAACTCTCTATCTTGATGTACATGTCGACCACCCATTGCTGGAGCAATCTTGCTCCACAAAGTATGGGATTGAATATAGCAGTTCGTGTCTGCAGTCTGTAATAGTAGTAGTCTCTCACGGACAAGCATAACCTGCTATTACCCTTTGCAACAGGTAATGTAGCACCTTTAGTTAGTATACATATGAGCCTTATATTATTTTCATAATAACATAATAAAGAAAAAGGCTACCTGCATCCTCCTCATTATCATGCCACCTTCTTGGTTGCTGTACAACCTCCCAAGGGACATTACATTTAGGCAGTTTTGGATGCCAACCGAGCTCCCCACAAGGGTAGAATAGGGGATAGTACAACGGGTTGTAAGAGCCATCAGTGACACCTATATTGTGCCTGTGATTATCATTACCGAAAAGTGTAATGCTACGATCAAACCTTTTCGCTACGTCGGCGCCCTCGACCCAGATTGCAGCTACCTCTGATGACACTAGCCTATTATATCTCCGTTGGTCAAGCCTCTGGTCGGTGTTGAGGTCTATCCTGTAATCATCGAGGTGATCCTTGTGTGCACCCAAACTCCTAAATTGTTGTGAGTACGGGTTTGCACGTAGTATGTCCACTAACACCTTGACGACATTCTGGTCCAATTGTTTGGTGGCAGCCTTGCGATGGGTCAGGTTTGGGTTGTCATCATAGAAGTACAGCTGGAGATGTTCTGGACGTGAGCTTGGCCCGAAGGAATGCACGTTGTGGTAGATGGTGTCGTGCGCCCTGAAAGTGTACACACCAGACTTCATGTTTGTGTAGTTTTCATCGAGGTTGACGCCAAGGGTTGTGAACGCGAAGTGTCCATTAAAGAATCGTATGTTTTCCCGAAAGTGTCTAGAGTCTGCATCCATGCTGGACCAAAGCCTCATTAGCTCGGGGATGGGATCTGGTTCCTTGAGCTCAATCTGCCCATTGCGACAACAGAAACCGTCGGTCTCAGACTCAAACTTCTTGGCCTTGCAGTGGTCGCAGTTCTTGGCGTGCTTCAGGATGTGTGTTCTATCTGGGAGGTTTGAGTAGACAAAGTCGAACGGATCAATGTCAACAGACTCAGCGCTAGACATGTTCGTGACTTCATCTCCATCATGGCTATCATCATCGAATCCTATTTGCATTTGTTCAAACACTGCACTTAGAGCAGCATAAACAGATATTTCAAAAAAGTCAAACTATCTCCTAATTCACCATAGAAGATACCTTGCGAGCGAAACAGATAATACTCATCATCAATGAAGGAGGATGATATCGTATCATCGTCCACGATGGTGTTTATGAATGCCCCCATATCTTCTGCAACATCGTAGAGATAGTAAGCAAAAGAGGGTAAAGCGAAATTTTGTTCTAAAGATTGTGACAATAACAAATTTTTACCATCAGTTCCGACGGTGTAAGACGGGATGGTAATTGATGGGGCGGAATCAGATAGAGCCAGAACATCTGGCCGTGGCATTGCGATAGATTCTATGGATGGGGTGTTTTTAATTCTATGGTAATTTCCCTTTCTCTTTGCACTTGACCGCACCTTCTCATCGGAAGTCATAATTTTCCGGCGCTCCATGCGTGTCTCTCGTTGCCTTTGATTTTGCTCTTGAACATTGATTGTGCCCTCTTCCCGTTTCTTCTGTTTACCATCTCGTCTCCTTGCGTTATCATGATCCTTCTGCTCGATTGTTAATTTAGAATTGCGCTCTTTATCGTAAGTCCTCTTGGCTAGGGTTTTATGACGAACACTATCATATTGTGAACTTGATGGAGGCAAATTTTCATCATCAGTCAATAATGATGCAATGTTGTAGTTAGTAGGGTTTGCTGATTCAAAATCACTGGTGCTATTGAACACAACTTCAGGTGTAATGGAAGAATGTAGTATATGGCGAGCTAGATATTCCTCATGAATGTCATCACATGCGAGTGTGTTTGAAGCACGAAACATTGCATCATCAGTTGAGAAGGATGTATAGCTGGAGCTAATTGGGTTGTCTGGTTCAACAATAATATGTCATCATTCATCTCGAATTATTTTCAAATATAATGAAGAAACTTGAATATAGTCAAAGTACGGTAAATCATTGTCAGGAAACATATAGCATGGTATAAAATTACCTGATACCGTAAGGGGTGTCAGTTTTTCATCAGTCTTTAGTGTAGCTGAAGAACGCGATGATGCATCATCAAGTGAGATGACATGTTCATCAATTCATTATTTACAAGATATAGAGCGGGCGTTGTTAAACATTTGGGACTTCGGAAGTAAAAAGATGTTAGTACAATCTTACTTGATATCGTATGGAGAGTAAGTTTTTCATCTTCGATAAGCATCTCTCTTTTCTTCTGATAAGAAGCCCGTCTTTTTGCATTTATCTGCTCCCTTTTTCGACAGTCAAGTTTTTATTGCATCCACCTGGACGTATTAGCCTAATTTCTTTGGTGTTATCCAAGACAACCCCTGTTCAAGTGCAATGCTACATCATTAGGATGAAACATAAAATAGTTAACAACGCTACCTGATATAGTAAGGGGAGACACATTTTCATAATGATTGAGTGTAGTTGATAATGACAACGCTGCATCGTCATGTGAGGATGATGTAACACCACAGCTAGCTGGGTTGGATGGTTATACAATACAATGAAAACATATGCAAAAATAATGACATTTCATAAATCATTACGATATTCACAAACATATCACAAGCTTACTTGTCATTGTATGTGGAGCAAGATTTTCATCTCCTATAAGCATATCTCTTTTCTTTCGATAAGAAGCCCGCCTCTTTGCGTTTATATGCTCTCTTTGTTCGTCCGTCAATTTTTTTAGCCCAACTGGAGGTATCTGCCTTGTTTCCTTGGTGTTATTCAAGACAGCTTCTTGTGTCATATTAGTTGGGTTAGCTATATGAACAAAGGAAACAATCCATCTTACTAAAAAGACAGTACCCATGTACAATGCTAACTCATTAGGTTGAAACTTAAAATAGATAAGAAGGCTACCTGATATCGTAAGGGGATCCACATTTTCATCTTGATTAAGGGTACATGATAATGACAACGATGCATCATAACAAGCTTGCATGTTTGAGGTTACAAGCTTATTTTTTCTGTTACTCAACATTTCATTGCGTCCAATTGGCGGTGTCTGCCTTGGTTGTTTAATATTTTCCATGTCACCTCCTGGTGTCATACGAAAATTAACGCATGTGGTACTATCATAATGATGAAACATAAATTTTTATCGTCCATCAACAACCTACATAAGAGAACCCATAGACTGTTTTCAAAAAGTGTACCTCCTATCACATGTCAAGGTTGATGAACATTCGTGATATCATTAAAGAGCCCTGTGACATGAGAGTCAGCATTCCAGAATAAGGCAGCACATTTTCATACTAAAAAGAATGACCAAAACATATCACAATCTTACTTGTCGTCGTTTGGTGAGTTGTCTTCTCGTCTGGGTTAAGCATATCTTTTTTCTTCCGATAAGAAGCCCGCCTCTTTGCGTTTATATGTTCCCTTTGTTCTTCAGTCAAGGTGTTTTTGCGGACAATTGGAGGTATTTGTCTTGTTTCTTTGCTATTGTTCAAGACAGCTCCTCCTGTGATGTTAGTTGGTGTGTCATATTAGTTGGGTTAGCTATTTGAACAAAGGAAACAATCCATTTTACTAAAAAGACAGTACCCATGTACAATGCTTTATCATTAGGTTGAAACTTAAAATAGATGAGAAGGCTACCTGATATCGTAAGGGGATCCACATTTTCATCTTGATTAAGGGTACTTGATAATGACAACGATGCATCATAACAAGCTTGCACGTTTGAGGTTACAAGCTTATTTTTTCTGTCACTCAACATTTCATTGCGTCCAATAAGCGGTGTTTGCCTTGGTTGTTTAATATTTTCCATGTCACCTCCTGGTGTCATACGAAAATTAACGCATGTGGTACTATCATGAAGATGAAACATAAATTTTTATCGTCCATCAACAACCTACATAAGAAAACCCATAGCATGTTTTCAAAAAGTGTACCTCCTATCACATGGCAAGGTTGATGAACAGTCGTGATATCATTAAAGAGCCCTGTGACATGAGAGTCAGCATTCCCGGATGAGACCACAGTTTTCATACTAAAAAGAATGACCAAAACATATCACAATCTTACTTGTCATCATTTGGTGAGTTGTCTTCTCGTCTGGGTTAAGCATATCTTTTTTCTTCCGATAAGAAGCCCGCCTCTTTGCGTTTATATGTTCCCTTTGTTCTTCAGTCAAAGTGTTTTTGCGGACAGTTGGAGGTATTTGTCTTGTTTCTTTGCTATTGTTCAAGACAGCTCCTCCTGTGATGTTAGTTGGTGTGTCATATTAGTTGGGTTAGCTATTTGAACAAAGGAAACAATCCATTTTACTAAAAAGACAGTACCCATGTATAATGCTTTATCATTAGGTTGAAACTTAAAATAGATGAGAAGGCTACCTGATATCGTAAGGGGATCCACATTTTCATCTTGATTAAGGGTACATGATAATGACAACGATGCATCATCACAAGCTTGCATGTTTGAGGTTATAAGCTTATTTTTCTCGTAACTCAACATTTCATTGCGTCCAATTGCCGGTGTCTGCCTTGTTTGTTTAATACTTTCCATGTCAGCTCCTGGTGTCATACGAAAAATAACGCATGTAGTGCTATCATAAAGATGAAACATAAATTTTTATCATCCATCAACAACCTACATAAGAAAACCCATAGCTTGGTTTCAAAAAGTGTACCTCCAATCACATGGCAAGGTTGATGAACATTCGTGATATCATTAAAGAGGCCTGGGACATGAGAGTTAGCATTCCAGAATAAGGCAGCACATTTTCATACTAAAAAGAATGACGAAACATATCACAATCTTACCTGTCGTCGATTGGTGAGTTGTCTTCTCGTCTGGGTTAAGCATATCTTTCTTCTTCAGATAAGAATCCCGCCTCTTTGCGTTTATACGATGCCTTTGTTCGTCAGTAGGAGCCTTTTTGCGGCCAATTCCCGGTATTTGTCTTGTTTCTTTGCTATTATCCAAGACAGCTCCTCCTATCATGTTAGTTGGGGTGGCTATTTCAGCAAGAGATACTCCATCATCCTCAAAAACATATTATGCAAGAACTATGCTAATGATTATAGATGTATATTGTTTTTTAGTAAATCATTATATTTGGCATCTTTAAATTTTCTAGCTTCGGATGAGACATGTAGCATAATATTTTCGAAGAGCTTAACTTCATAACGTAGCATATACCTGCAGCTACATCTGAAACTATGTCATCTTCAGTAGCCTTGCTTTTTGAATTCCCCACACCTACAATGAATGGTCAGCCCTATCAGTTCCATCATTTTGCATGACTATGAACTGTAAAATGAATCAGATACATGAGGTTCAGAACATTGGTAAAAGCTACATATTTAACTTGTACGCAATGATTAAAATAACTACAAAATTAGCTCGGACGAGACCACAAAGGCCCATACAAGTAGGCGGTATAAATGAACATCTGAACTTTATAGCGAAACAAATACCTGGTCCAGTAGAGTATTCATTGTCATCATTGTCATGTACGGCTATGCCATTTGCGTTGTATTCATCAACATTTGCCACATCTATATTAATTTGATCAGCATCGTCATCATCAGCATGCATGCCTTGATCTATAAAATCACCTGTTCATTTGGCAGTATAAGAAGCTTGCAACTGCCACTTTAGGAGTAGAGATACTAACATATATGTAGCAAGTTGTTAGAGAAATCCTACCATTATTTTTTTGTTATTTATAGTTTTATGTTGTTCACTATTAATCTTCATGATTTTCTAATGAATACTATGTGATAGTTCTAGGCAACGAATAAATAACTACAAAATTAGCTCGGATGAGACCACAAAGGCTCCAGATTATATGTTGAGCAGGCTGCATGGAGATTGTCCACCACATCTACATTCTGGGATTCCTCTCATAATATTTTTCGAGTGGTTCGCATAAGGCCATAGGCCCATTCCTCGTCAAGTTAATCGGTAATCACAGCCGATACTAATCATTCCAAGACATCAGTAAAGATTGATGTTACATATTTAATAAGTTACCATTGTTTCCCTTACCTGCATTTTTGTCTCCATTTAGTTTATGGTATTGATGTGCGAATCAAGTTCAGGATCTTAGCGGAAAAAATTATGAAAGTTGATTCAAATGCATACACCTGTAGGTAAACTTCATAGCGTAGCATATACCTGTAGCTACATATGAAACTTTGTCATCTTCAGTAGCCTTGCTATTTGAATTCACCATATCTACAATGAATGGGCAGCTCAATCAGATCCTGTACATTTCCGACAATAGCTATTCCATCAACATAATTACAGAAACTACTTTTGCTGTGGAATTACACCAGTGTCTTCTCATTAGAAGTAATATATGACTACTGGTATGTTACTTTGAACATTATCTATGGAAAGGATTGACTTGGCTCTGTTCTAATAGGCACTTGACAATATGAGACAAAGGGACTTCATGTTTGTGATGGATTCCTCCTTCGCAGACAAGGCTCGTACTTCTGGTGCAATTAGCATACTCTTGCTTGGAAGACAATGCTCAAGACCAGCCCAACCTGACAAAAATACTGGCCACCCTTGAAAATTTTCAGATATATGAATCTGTAATATTTCTCCCTTACTGTTATGTTTCATAGGTCGCAGTTAACATGGTGTATAATACTCTTAGCGCAAATATTTGCATACTGCAAGTAAAAAATAAAATGCTACTTTGCAAGGAAGCCGTAGATCAGGTTATTGTATTCAGAAAGTTTTTATCTGTGCGACTGGAGCACCATTGCATCACAATTTGAAATATGGGTTGACTTAAGTGCCCGTGCCTGCAGGTTTCTGATATTGGGTAAATCATATGCCAGTGGAAAGATTAATGAATTACATGATGCTTTGGAAAGTGATGCCTATTTGGAAGATGAACTGATAAGCTGCAAGGTAAAACTATTTGGCAGTTCAAAAATATGTGGTTGTAAGGGATAAATTATTTAAACTGAATAAGATCCATGAGGTTCGGAACAGTGGTAAAAGGTACATATTTAACTTGTAGGGAAGGATTAAATAACTACAAAATTAGCTAGGATGAGACCACAAAGACCCATTCATTAGGCGATATAAAATGTGGATAGTTGATTGAAATGAATACACCTGTAGGTACAATTCATTTTGAAGAGCTTATAACTTCATAGCGTAGCATATACCTGTAGAGACATCTGAAACGTTGTCACCTTCAATAGCCTTGCTTTTGAATTCCCCATACCTACAATGAATGCATGCTTAAGAGCGGTAAACTGAACCAGATCAGTGTTGCCTGCTAAAAAGCTTTCTCCTTGTTGTTGTTTTTTCGATGAAAACTATTTTGAAAACATATCTGCTATTCATAAAGGAAGTCGTCATTTGTTGTATGCAGAGTAAAGTTGAAGAGATGAAGAAATTTCCAGATGCACCCGCGCTCGTAAAACGTCTATATGTACTGTAAGGCAGATTTGAGGCATATATTTGTGTATGAAATTTTGTAGATCCGACACCATATGTAGATCTGGCTCAGATGTATTCGGACAAAAGGGCGTACATAGGTATGTACAAATACCTAGATTAGTTAGAGAAAACCGAAGATATAGCTAATTCAAGTACGGCTGCTGTTACGGCGACGGTTGACGGCGGCGCTGGTTCAAACCGGCGGCGGTAGTTATGGACGGAGGCGATTGACGACGTCGGTGATTCACGAAGGAGGCGGTTGAGGACGGCGTTGGTTCACTTAGTTGTCACGGCGCACGCCCCAGCACGCCTGGAAAGAGGTCTCCAGCACGGCGCGGTCGGAAACGCCAGCGCGGCAGCGGCGGCGCAGGAACCCTAACCCTGTGCGGGGTGAGGACTGGCGTTTGTTTTGTGCAAAGAGTTTTGTTTTGCGGGAGGAGATGGAAACATAAACCGGTGGCTGGTCAAAAATCAGGAGACGAAAATTAACCGGTGGGAACGTAGAGACGAAAAAAACCATCCTTTGGTGGAAGGAGAGACCAAAAAAACAGTTGGTGGGAAGAGAGACGAAAAATAACCATGTAGAGGTCGACAAAAATTAATCGGTGACGAAATTGAACCGGTGAGATCCGGCTACCAACTGCCCCTTTATTAGTAGAGATATATATCCTGATTATTGTTAAAAATGCTGATATATTTGAAATTTATATTATTGTTATATATCCTGATTATTTGATATAAAATTAATTTATTTCAAATTTGACATATATTTGAAATTTGACATATACTTAGCTAATTTCTCTCCGAAATAAGCTATATATACACTTCTTAATCTAGTATTATTCTTCTAACTTTCTTATTTGTCATTTTGCAGATTACCTTCACTTCACGGGAAGCTTGGATTATATTGATGGAATGCTTGAAGATGATTTCTTGTACCATGGCTTGTATTGAAACTATTGTAGTATATGGATATATATGAAACTTTGTATGCATGCGGATGAAACTGGTGTAATATATGGTTTGGTACGGATGCAACTTGCATAATATGTATGCACTATGGATGAGAGTTATTTTAATATGGTTATGAGTACGGAAAGAAATTTATTTATGTCAAATATATTTCCGGAAAAATGGGGCAGGACATATCAAATTTATTATTGCATAAATTTTATATATTTATGTCAAATTTATATCCTGATTATTGTTATATAAAGAAATTTATTGTTATATATCCTGATTATCGCATAAATTTTATATATTTGAAATAAGGATATATATTATTGTTATAAAAATATATTTATGTATGTTATATATCCTGATTATTGTTAAAAATGCTGGATATAATAAAAAATAAATTAAAATGGGGCAGGTTCCCCTCTTTGTCGTCTGCCCCCACATGGCAAAGGGGGGTGGGCAGACGGCAAAGGGGGGAATTTGCCCCCTCTGTTTCCCCTCTTTGCCGTCTGCCCCCACATGGCAAAGGGGGGTGGGCAGACGGCAAAGGGGGGAATCTGCCCCCTGTGTTTCCTCTCTTTGCCGTCTGCCCCCACATGGCAAAGGGGGGTGGGCAGACGGCAAAGGGGTGAATCAACCGCCCCTCTCTCCCCTCTTTGCCGTCTGCCCCCATATGGAAAAGGGGGGACGGCAGACGGCAAAGAGAAGACGCCTGCCGTTAACACTTAACGGGGACGTTGCACTATATGCCGTCCCAATTAATTTGCCGTCTACCCCCTCATGGCAAAGAATCTTTGCCGTCCGCTTTACAAAATCAGACGGCAAAGAACCTCTTCACTGGATTTTTTTACCGTCTAGTTTGCCGTCTGCTGACCGACGGCAAAGCCTTTGTCGTCCGTGGTTGCCCCCTTGAACAAGCTAAAAAGGATTATGTCCTTGATGCGCCGCTAGGTGACCCTCCCGCTCCCGCAGCAGCCCAGGACATTCTGAACGTCTGGCAAACGCGGAGTGATGACTACTCTCTGGTTAGGTGTGGCATGTTATACAGTTTAGAAACGGGGCTCCAAAGGCGTTTTGAGCAACACGGTGCATATGAGATGTTCCAAGAGCTGAAGCTAATTTTTCAAGCTCATGCCCGTGTCGAGAGATATGAAGTCTCCGACAAGTTCTTTAGCTGTAAGATGGAGGAGAACAGTTATGGCAGTGAGGACATACTCAAAATGTCTGGGTTACACGGTCGTCTGACTTCACTTGGAGTCGAACTTCCGGATGATGCTATAATTGACAGAATCCTCCAGTCTCTCCCACCAAGCTACAAAGGTTTTGTGCTGAACTACAACATGCAAGGGATGGAGAAGACATTCCCGAGTTGTACTCGATGCTCAAGTATGCAGAAGTAGAAATCAAGAAAGAGCATCAAGTGTTGATGGTCAACAAGACCACTAGTTTCAAGAAGGGCAAGGGTAAGAAGAACTTCAAGAAAGACGGCAAAGCCGTTGCCGCGCCCGGTAAGCCAGATGCCGGGAAGAAGAAAATGAATGGACCCAAGCCTGAGACTGAGTGCTTCTATTGCAAGGGAAAGGGTCACTGGAAGCGGAACTGCCCCAAATACTTAGCGGACAAGAAGGCCGGCAACGTTAAAGGTATATGTGATATACATGTTATTGATGTGTACCTTACCAGCGCTCGTAGTAGCTCTTGGATATTTGATACCGGTGTTGTTTCTCACATTTGCAACTCAAAGCAGGAACTGCGGAATAAGCGGAGACTGGCCAAGGACGAGGTGACAATGCGCGTCGGGAATGGCTCCAAGGTCGATGTGATCGCCGTCGGCACACTACCTCTACATCTACCGTCGGGATTAGTTTTAAACCTTAATAATTGTTGTTTAGTACCAGCTTTGAGCATGAATATTGTATTAGGGTCTTGCTTAATGCGAGACGGCTACTCATTTAAGTCAGAGAATAATGGTTGTTCTATTTATATGAGTGATATGTTTTATGGTCATGCTCCGCTGGTAAATGGTTTATTCTTGATGAATCTCGATCGTGATGTTACACATATTCATAGTGTGAGTACCAAAAGATGTAAAGTTGATAATGATAGTCCCACATACTTGTGGCACTGCCGCCTTGGTCATATCGGCGTTAAGCGCATGAAGAAGCTCCATACTGATGGACTATTAGAGTCTCTTGACTTTGAATCATTTGACACATGCGAACCGTGCCTCATGGGCAAGATGACTAAGACTCCATTCTCGGGAATAATGGAGAGAGCAACCGACTTATTGGAAATAATACATACTGATGTGTGTGGTCCAATGAACGTTGAAGCTCGCGGTGGCTATCGTTATGTTCTCACTCTCACCGATGATTTGAGTAGCTATGGGTATATCTACTTGATGAAGCACAAATGTGAGATATTTGAAAAGTTCAAGGAATTTCATAGTGAGGTCGAGAATCAACGTGACAGAAAAATTAAGTGTCTACGATCTGATCGTGGAGGAGAATATTTGAGTCACGAGTTTGGCACACACCTAAGGAAGTGTGGAATCGTTTCACAACTAACACCGCCTGGCACACCGCAACGCAACGGAGTGTATGAACGTCGTAATCGCACTTTATTAGATATGGTACGATCTATGATGTCTCTTACCGACTTACCGCTATCATTTTGGGGATACGCATTAGAAACTGCATCATTCACTTTAAATAGGGCACCGTCTAAATCCGTTGAGACGACACCGTATGAACTATGGTTTGGCAAGAAACCTAAGTTGTCATTTCTTAAAGTTTGGGGCTGCGATGCTTATGTGAAGAAACTTCAACCAGAAAAGCTCGAACCCAAAGCGGAGAAATGCGTATTCATAGGATACCCTAAGGAAACTATTGGCTATACCTTCTATCTTAGATCCGAAGGTAAAACCTTTGTTGCCAAGAACGGATCCTTTCTAGAGAAAGAGTTTCTCTCGAAAGAAGTAAGTGCGAGGAAGGTAGAACTTGATGAGGTAATTACACCCCCTCTCGAACAGGAAAGTAGCGCAACGCGGGAAATTGTTCCTGTGGCGCCTACACCAACTAAAGAGGAAGTTAATGATAACGATCATGAAGCTTCGGATCAAGTTACTACTTAACCACGAAGGTCCACAAGGGCACGCTCCGCACCAGAGTGGTACGGCAACCCTGTGATGGAAATCATGTTGTTAGACAACGGTGAACCTTCGAACTATGAAGAAGTGATGGCGGGCCCAGATTCCAACAAATGGCTTGAAGCCATGAAATCCGAGATAGGATCCATGTATGAGAACAAAGTATGGACTTTGGTGGACTTGCCCGATGACCGGCGAGCCATACAAAATAAATGGATCTTCAAGAAGAAGACTGATGCAAACGGTAATGTAACCGTTTATAAAGCTCGACTTGTCGCAAAGGGTTTTCGACAAATTCAAGGAATTGACTACGAAGAGACTTTCTCTCCCGTAGCGAAGCTGAAATCAGTCTGAATCATGTTAGCGATTGCCGCCTTTTATGATTATGAAATTTGGCAAATGGACGTCAAAACAGCGTTCCTTAACGGGAACCTTAAGGAAGAGTTGTATATGATGCAACCAGAAGGTTTTGTCGATCCTAAGGGTGCTAACAAAGTGTGCAAACTCCAGCGCTCCATCTATGGGTTGGTGCAAGCATCTCGGAGTTGGAACATTCGCTTTAATGAGGTGATTAAAGCGTTTGGATTCATACAGGTTTATGGAGAAGCCTGTCTGTACAAGAAAGTGAGTGGGAGCTCTATAGCTTTCCTCATATTGTATGTGGATGACATATTGTTGATGCGGAATAATATAGAGATGTTGGAGAGCATAAAGGCCTATTTGAACAAGAATTTTTCAATGAAGGACCTTGGAGAAGCTGCATACATATTAGGCATCAAGATCTATAGAGATAGATCGAGACGCCTCATAGGTCTTTCGCAAAGTACATACCTTGACAAGATATTGAAGAAGTTCAATATGGGAAACTCAAAGAAAGGGTTCTTGCCAGTTTTGCAAGGTCTGAGATTGAGTAAGACTGAGTCGCCGCCCACGGCAGCAGATAGAGAGAAGATTAGTTCTGTCCCCTACGCTTCAGCCGTAGGCTCTCTTATGTATGCCATGTTGTGTACCAGACCTGATATAAACCTTGCCATAAGTTTGGTAGGGAGGTACCAAAGTGATCCCGGTATGGAACACTGGACAGCGGTCAAGAATATCCTTAAGTACCTAAGAAGGACTAAGGAAATGTTTCTCGTTTACGGAGGTGACGAAGAGCTCGTCGTAAAGGGTTACGTCGACGCTAGCTTCGACACAGATCCGGATGACTCTAAGACACAGACCGGATACGTATATGTTTTGAATGGTGGGGCGGTGAGCTGGTGCAGCAGCAAGAAAGAAGTCGTGGCAGCATCTACATGTGAAGCGGAGTACATAGCTGCTTCTGAAGCAGCTCATGAAGGAATTTGGATGAAGGAGCTCATCACCGACCTTGGAGTGGTTCCAAGCGCGTCGGGTCCAATGACACTCTTCTATGATAACACTGGGGCCATTGCCATAGCCAAGGAGCCCAGGTTTCACCGGAAGATGAAGCACCTCAAACGCCGCTACAACTCCATCTAGGACCATGTCCAGAGTGGAGTGATAGAGATTTGTAAAGTACATACGGATTTGAATGTTGCAGACCCGTTGACTAAACCTCTTCCATGAGCAAAACATGATCAACACCATAATGCTATGGGTGTTCGATACATCACAATGTAACTAGATTATTGACTCTAGTGCAAGTGGGAGACTGTTGGAAATATGCCCTAGAGGCAATAATAAAATGGTTATTATCATATTTTCTTGTTCATGATAATCGTCTATTGTTCATGCTATAATTGTATTAACAAGAAACAGTAATACATGTGTGAATAAATAGATCACAATGTGTCCCTAGCAAGCCTCTAGTTGGCTAGCTCGTTAGTCAATAGATGATCATGGTTTCCTGGTCATGGGCATTAGATTTCATTGATAACGGGATCACATCATTGGGAGAATGATGTGATGGACAAGACCCAATCCTAACCGTAGCACTAGATCGTATTGTTCGTATGCTAAAGATTTTCTAATGTCAAATGTCTTTTCCTTCGATTGTGCGATTGTGCAACTCCCGGATACTGTAGGAGTGCTTTGGGTGTATCAAACGTCACAACGTAACTGGGTGACTATAAAGGTGCATTACGGGTACCTCTGAAAGTGTCTGTTGGGTTGGTACGAATCGAGATCGGGATTTGTCACTCCGTGTGATGGAGAGGTATCTCTGGGCCCACTCAGTAGAACATCATCATGAGCTCAATGTGACTAAGGAGTTAGTCACACGATGCCGTGCTACGGAACGAGTAAAGAGACTTACCGGTAACGAGATTGAACAAGGTATAGGTATACCGACGATCGAATCTCGGGCAAGTTCTATACCGACAGACAACGGGAATTGTATACGGGATTGATTGAATCCTTGACATCGTGGTTCATCCGATGAGATCATCATGGAACGTGTGGGAGCCACCATGGGTATCCAGATCTCGCTGATGGTTATTGGCCGGAGAGCGTCTCGGTCATGTCTGCATGCTTCCCGAACCCGTAGGGTCTACACACTTAAGGTTCGATGACGCTAGGGTTATAGGGAATTGTTATACGAGGTTACGGAAGGATGTTCAGAGTCCCGGATGAGATCCCGGACATCACGAGGAGCTCTGGAATGGTCCGGAGGTAAAGATTGATATATAGGATGGATGGGTTTGGACGCCGGAAATGTTTCGGGCACCACCGGCAAAGTGCCGGGACCACCGGAAGGGTTCCGGAGGCCCACCGGGAGGGGCCACAAGCCCCGGAGGGCTACATGGGCCAAGTGCGGGAGGGAACCAGCCCCTAGGTGGGCTGGTGCGCCTCCAGACCCAGCTCATGCGCACCAGAGAGGGAGGGAGGGGAAACCCTAGGCGTCGGGGAGGCCCAAGGCCCACCTAGGGCGCCGCCCCCCTTTCCCTGCCCTGACCGCCGCCCCCCTCTCCCATGTGGGCTGCCGCACCACCTAGGGTGGGAACCCTAGGGGTGGCGCACCCCCCTCCTCTCCTCCTATAAATAGTGGGGGTTTCGGGGCTGTTTCACACACAGTTTCCCATCTCCCTCGGCGTAGCCCTGCCCCCCTTCTTCCTCCTCTCTGCCGGTGCTTGGTGAAGCCCTGTCGGGAGAACTCGTCTCTCCATCGACACCACGCCGTCGTGCTGCTGGAGATATTCCCCAACCTCTCCCTCCTCCTTGCTGGATCAAGGTGCGGGAGACGTCACCGGGCTGCACGTGTGTTGAACGCGGAGGTGTCGTGGTTCGGCACTAGATCGGAATCACACCGCGATCTGAATCTCCGCGAGTATGACTCGATCAACCGCGTTCTAGCAACGCTTCCACTTAGCAATCTTCAAAGGTATGAAGATCCACTCACCCCTCTCTCGTTGCTGGTCTCTCCATAGGAAGATCTGAATATGCGCAGGAAATGTTTTGAATTTATGCTACGTTCCCCAACAATAGTCGTCCCCACAACCATTAGCTGGTTGGCTGCTCCGTAAGAAACTGACACTTGTCATAAGAGCAACCCAAATTCCTCAGAGTCTTCGAGAGTAATTCATCAGTGAGGAAATACCCCAAACACCAAACCACAAACTGAGAACCAAGTGATTGAGCATCACTGAAGAAGTTGTTCCTGTGTGGGACTGAAACCTTTTACCTTTGAGGACTGTGCATCCTCTAGACGGTTAGGTGTCATGGTCTAGATCAATCCAGCAGTCAATTGTGGATCGCCGGGTGACCAAGTTTGTGAGGGTTTGGAAGTCTGCCCTGAAGACTTACCACGAGTGTTGGTCGAGGATTGTGTGTTCTTAGCCCAAGGAGAATACGGTAGGGACTGTGTGTCCCGGGACTGTGTGTCTTTTGGTTTCAATACCAAGCCGCTTCAAACCAGATGTACAACTGTCACAGCAGTTGGAACTGGGTCATCAACTACTGTCTTCGCTGTGAAACGGGTTTTAATTCCTCAACTCTTTATATTCTTCAGATTATGTGTTGATGATTTTCACTTTCACTGTTTGAAGAATTTGCTGAAGACTTTCTCTGAAATTCCTCAACCCCAAATTCTTCACGCTAGTTATTCCTTCTCTGTTTTTTGCGTGCCTTCTCACTGTGCAATCTGTTTTCACATTCCTCATACTGAAAAACTGTTGTAGTGAAACTTTGCACTCCTGATCCTTTAGTGTTTTCGCTGTAAGTTAGTCATCAGTGAGGAATTTCCTCAAAAGGAATTTCCTGAGTGATGAAATTCTAAAAATCTCCTATTCACCCCCCCCCCCCTCTAGTCGATATAACGCACTTTCATCCTTAGACTTGAGCTTGATGTTATTGTTTCTTCTTGGCTCAAGCTGAAGGCAAGACATTGATGAAGTCTTCAAGTAGCTCTCCCATACACAATGTGGAAAGCCTTGCTTTGTATTCATCTTCATTTGTCTATCATGTGAACATCCACAATCTTCAAGCACGTTATCCTTAGAAATGGTTATCTTGAACTTGTCCTTGTCAAACATGATCATGAACCCTTGATGTCATCATCTCATGGACACTTGGAATCTCTCTCTTGATGCGAGCCCATGAGAATTACCTAACCCTTATAGACATAGACATCACGTAGTATGGGTTAGTACACAACGTGCAATTGACAATTACTTACCATACCACATGATCCCATGTGGTACATCATTTGCGCGTGTGTGATGACCAACTTTGAGTTAACTCTTTGATCTTCATCTTGGTCAACATTTATCTTAGATCCATGATTAATCTTGATGCCTTGAAAGCCCTATTGATTTCTTGTTAGGCTTCATTACTTTAAGAAATGATTGCCAATATCTCAATTCACCATGACCATATCAAGTTTCTCCATGAATCTCATATTGGCTATAACTTGCTCGTCTTCATGATACAACATATGAGCTCATCATGATCCTATTTTCAAGACATATGTAGAATTCTTCTCTTTAATTATTCTCTCAAGATCTTGATCCATCATGGCTCAAACCATAAGCCAAAGCATGAGAATGTCTGAGATCCTCAATGAACTCCACGTAGATCACATTAGTTCATCATATGGAATTCATGTTGATCGTATCGTATTTGATTCACTCATTGAGCTCATCCTTGATGCATGCACAACATTATGTATATGACATTCATTTAGAATTCATTCGAGCTCCTTCTTGCACATTCATGGAACAAGCATACTTCAAATCATCCAATATTCTTCATGTGTTGCATATAGAACATTCCTTCAAATATATAACTCAATGCAAACATCAGTCCATTAGGGTTGTCATCAATTACCAAAACCACACATGGGAAGTACACGCACTTTCAATCTCCCCCATTTTGGTAGTTGATGACAATCTCAACAAGAGGATTTATATAATGAATTTCAACACAAGTATGCAATTTACCCAAGGATATATTGAGTACTTGGGATGGTTTGATAGCGTCACGTGTCACACAGATACTTGAGTTTATCACACTCGGTGTACTAACATCAAAATACTTGATAGCATCAAGTGTGACAAAGATACTTGAGTTTATCACACTCGGTGTATTAACATCAAAATACTTGATAGCATCAAGTGTCACAAAGATGCTTGAGTTTATCACACTCGGTGTACTAACATCAAAATACTACACGATATATAAAGCACGCTGATAACCCACAAGTGTAGGGGATCGCAACAGTTTTCGAGGGTAGAGTATTCAACCCAAATTTATTGATTCGACACAAGGGGAAGCGGAAGAATATTCTCAAGTATTAGCAGCTGAGTTTGTCAGATTCAACCACACCTGAAAGATTAGTGTATGCAAGCAAAGTAGTATGATAGCAACGGTGTCAGAAAAAGATCTGTTGACGGCAGACTATTCCTAATTGTTGTATCAATGGCGCCAGTAAATAGCATGTGGACGGGGAACTATTCTTCCCTGACAATGGCTACAGAAAAGTCTTGCAACAACTAACAGCAAAGTAACAACAGTAGTGACAGCATCAAGTAACAACAGCAATGACATCAGTAGCAAGGAACAACAGTAGTGACAAGAGCAGCAGAGTAACAGTAGTAGCAACAGAGTAACGTAGCAGGGACCAGTAGTAAAAGGCTCGTAGGCAGTGGATCGGTGATGGATGAGTATGATGGATGTGATTCATCATGTAACAGCTATAATACGGAGAGATATGTAACTAGCTCCCGTTCGTCAATCTAATGTAGGCATGTATTCCGTATGTAGTCATACGTGCTTAGGGAAAAGAACTTGCATGGCATTTATTGTCCATCCCTCCCGTGGCAACGGGGTCCTAATGGAAACTATGGGATATTAAGGTTCTCCTTTTAATAAAGAACCGGACCAACGCATTAACACTTGGTGAATACATGAACTCCTCATACTATGGTCAACTCCGGGAGTGGTCCCGGCTATTGTCACTCCGGGGTTGCCGGGTCATAACACATAGTAGGTGACTACAACTTGCAAGATAGGATCTAAAACACACATATATTGGCAACAACATAATAGGTTCAGATCTGAAATCATGGCACTATGGCCCTAATGACAAGCATTAAGCATAGCCAAGTAGTAGCAACATCAATCTCAAAACATAGTGGATACTAGGGATCAATCCCCGTCAAAACTAACTCGATTACATGATAGATCTCATCCAACTCATCACCGTCCAGGAAGCCTATGATGAGATTACTCACGAACAGTGAAGATCATCATGGAATTGTCGATGGAGGAAGGTTGATGATGACGATGGCGACGATTTCCCCTCTCCGGAGCCCAAAACGGACTCCAGATCTGCCCTCGAGATGAAGAACAAGAGGTGGTGGCGCCTCCGTATCGTAAAACGCGATGAAACCTTCTCTTTGATTTTTTTTCGGGTGAGACGGAAGATATAGAGCTGAGTTTGGAGGTGGTGGTGCCACGTGGGCCCCACAAGCCCTCACGACGCGGCCTAGGGGGTGGCCGCGGCCTGTGGGCTTGTGGCCCACTAGCACGCCTCCTCCGGTGGATCTTTGCGCACGTATTTTTATTTTATTCCAGAAAAATTCTCCGTAAATTTTCAGGACATTCCGGGAACTTTTATTTCTGCACAAAAACAACACCATGGCAATTCTGCTGAAAACGGCGTTAGTCCGGGTTAGTTCCATTCAAATCATGCAAATTAGAGTCCAAAACAAGGGCAAAAGAGTTTAAAAAACAAAATAGATCGAGTTCATACCAGCTTTTCCACGCTCAATCACTTCATCATATATCGTCATTATTGCCTTTCACTTGCACGACCGAACGATGTGAACAATAATAAGCATGCTCGTGCATTGGACTACGCTGGAATCTACACGCAAACACAAAGGAGAAGACAAAGTAATATGGCTCTATGACAGCTAAACAGGTATGCATGCAAGAGCCAATAAACATTGTAAACATTATATTCTACCTTGACCCAAAGAAAAAGAAAACTATTTACACGGGAAAGTTCCCAACAAGCAAAAGAAGAATAAGGAAATCTTTTTGGGTTTTCTAAAACTAGACAGACACACGAAAAGAAAACAAGAAAAAAGAAAATAAACTAGCATGGATGATACAGTGGTAAAGTGTGAACACCGGCCAACAAAATGAAAGCATAAGAAAGAATGTAAAGTCGGTGAGAACACGTACTCCCCCAAGCTTAGGCTTTTGGCCTAAGTTGGTCTACTCCCAAGGATGGTCCTCGCGAAACCCAAAATCATAATGGGGGTTATACGGGAGCGCTGCAGCCACTGCCTGAATAGCTGCCTCACGGAAACGAGCAGCCTTTGACTCCCTCTCATACTCCTCTGCCTCTCCTCTGGTTATGTAATATCCCCGTTTTACTTGAAAGTCAAAGAAGGCAGGAGCAGGAAGGGTAATATGGAAAACACGCTGCCGGTTAAATATCAAATGGTATAGGAGGGATTCGTCATCCCTCTCAAGGAACTGGTAGCGTGTCAAAGCGACGCGGTCAAGGATAGCTATATGAAGCGGGGATCTCCTTCGCGGATGGGTACTCCAAGAAAATTTGCTATGCGAGTGGCATAGATCCCACCAAAGAAAACCCCTTCATTAGCATTCTTATTCAGCCTCCTTGCTATTATAGCTCCCATGTTGAAACTCTTGTCACCCGTCACTGCGCTCTTAAGGATACTAAGGTCGGGTTAGCAGAGGTGACAATGCTTAGTCTTGCCATTAATGCATCTGCCTATGAAGAGGGCAAAGTAATGCAAGGCACGAAAATGAATACTCCCCATGGTAGCTTGCGTAATGTATCTGGTTTCTCCAACAGTAATACCAGAGCAAAAATCTCTAACCGAAGATTTAGGAGGATCATTGAGGCTACCCCAAATAGGTATTTTGCAAATTCTATTGAAATCCTCTAAATCCATGGTATACGATTTATCATAGAGATCAAACAGTACTGATGTCTCACGGCCAGCTGAAAACTTGAATCTACGAACAAAAGAGGCAGTGAGAGCAACATACTGTTCACATTTATCGGAGATGAATTCTTCGAGTCCGACGTTGTGAACAAGTGCATCAAACTCATCTCTGAAACCTGCCTCAATCATAAATTCATCAGAAGTCCATTCACATGGTTTTACGTGCGCGTCCCTTGGTTGGTAAGGATCAGGCTCCCGAATCGCAAGACGGGGACCTCTCTTGCTTGAGGAACCACCATGAAAGTTTCTCCTGAACATCTCCCTTTTCTGAAATATTCAGTGACCCAAAGGAAAAGTGAACAAGGCTCAACTAAACTCGTAGCAACTACTCCAACAAGTGCCTAGAGACCATATTACGCATCAAAACTACTTGGGGCCAGCTAAAATCAGCATGCAAAGCTCGAGAACATGGTCACTAAGGCAGCAAAAATACGCAGAGTATAAGGCACTAGAGCAAAAACTAATTGGACCAATGGAGGAGTCACTTACCAAGGAGTAATTTCCCCAAAACAGTTCGGAGAATGGTGATTTGAGCAAAGAGATCGAAAATCCCAGCAAGAGGAGCAAGAACACGGGTTTGAGCTGCAAAACGATTTTTTTCTGGAGGTAGGAGAACCAGATGAGAGCAAGAATGAGTGGAGGGGTGCCTGTGGGCCCCACAAGTCTAGGTGGCGCGGCCAGGGGGTGCCCGCGCCCCAAGGGCTTGCGACCCACTGGTGCAGCCCCCAGACAAGCTCTTCGTCTCAGAATTTTTCAAAAATTCCAGAAAAAATCATACTTGATTTTCACGACGTTCGGAGAACTTTCATTTTCGGGGTACTTTTCTACCGGACGCTAAAACAGAAAACAGGGAAAACTAAACTAAATCTATCATTTTTCTTCTAAGCAACCTAAAGTGGAAGCTTGGAACAGAGGTTTGTGACTCCTTGATTCATCCATCTCATGGTTATCGAAAGAAAATCCGCCAATGAGGTTGATCAAGTCTCCTTGACAAACCTTTTCGAATCGCAAAAGAGAACGGAGAATTTTCGAATAGTCACTAGGTCACCTCAATGGGGATGTGTATTTCCCCAACAAGCAAATCATACTTCATCTTGACACGAGGAATAGGGCATTCAAAGCTCCCAATAAGAATCGATGAAGTTTTTTCGATAGCATTGATGCAATGTACTCGATATTGTTTATTCGGAAAGTGCATTGTATGCTCATTACCGTTGACATGGAAAGTGGCATTGCCTTTGTTGCAATCTATAACACCCCTGCAGTGTTTAAAAAGGGTCTTCCGAGGATGACCACCATGGCATCGTCCTCAGGAATATCCAGGATAACAAAGTCTGTTGAGATAGTGACGTTAGCAACCACAACAGGCACATCCTCGCAAATGCCGATAGGGAAAGCAGTTGATTTGTCGGCCATTTGCAGAGAGATTTCAGTGGGTGTCAACTTATCCAGTTCAAGTCTACGATAAAGAGAGAGAGGCATAACACTAACACCGGCTCCAAGGTCGCATAACACACTTCTAACATAGTTGCCTTTAATGGAGCAAGGTGTAGTGGGCACACCGGGATCACCTAGTTTCTTAGGAGTTCCACCCTTGAAAGTGTAATTAGCAAGCATGGTGGAAATCTCAACCTCAGGTATCCTCCTCTTATTAGTCACAATATCCTTCATGTACTTAGCATACGGAGACATTTTGTGCATATCTGTCAAAAGCATTTGCAGAAAGACAAGTCTGATCATTTCAACAAATCGCTCAAAATCCTCATCATCCTTTTTCTTGGATGGTTTGGTAGGAAAGGGCATGGGTTTCTGAACCCATGGTTCCCTTTCTTTACCATGCTTCCTAGCAGCGAAGTCATTCTTATCGTATCTCTTAGTCTTAGGTTGTGGGTTATCAAGATCAACAGGTTCAATCTCCACATCCTTTTCATTGCTAGGTTGAGCATCTTCATGAACATCACTATTGATATCATCATTAGGCTCATGTTCATCACCATATTGTGTTTCAGCATCAGAGACAGAGACATCGTTTGGACTCTCAGGTGTAGCAGCAACAGGGTTGCTAGCGTGCAAGTTCCTATCATCTTTCTTCTTCTTTCTAGGATGACTAGGTGCATCAGTGCTAACTCTTTGAGAATCTTGTTCAATTCTATTCGGATGACCCTCAGGATACAAAGGTTCCTGGGTCATTCTACCGCCTCTAGTAACGACTCTAACAGAATTGTCATTCAACTCATTGAGCAAGTCATTTTGAGCTTTAAGTACTTGTTCTACCTTAGTAGTAACCATAGATGCATGTTTACTCAAAAGTTTAAGATCATTGACATTTCTGTCCACACAAGCACTTAAATGACTAAGCGTACGAGCATTCTGTTCCAATTGTCTGCTAACATAATCATTGAAACTCCGTTGTTTGGCAACAAAGTTATCAAATTCTTCCAGGCATAAGCTAGCAGGTTTATCAAAAGAAATATCACTCTCATCAAATCTACGTAGAGAATTTTTTTTCTACTACCTGTATCAGGTTATCGAGACCATGGATCTCTTCGATAGGTGGTAGATTTTTGACATCTTCGGGTTTAATGCCTTTCTCTCGCATATATTTCTTGGCTTCTTGCATATCTTCAGGACTGACGAATAGAATACCTCTTTTCTTCGGAGTTGACTTAGGAAGTGGTTAGGGAATAGTCCAAGCATTCTCATTGCACAAGATGTTATTTAGTAGAATCTCGGCTTGTTCTACGGTTCGTTCCCTAAAAACACAACCAGCACAACTATCTAGGTGGTCTTTGGAAGCATCGGTAAGTCCATTATAGAAGATATCAAGTATTTCATTCTTCTCAAGAGGGTGATCACGCAAAGCATTCAGTAGCTGGATGAGCCTCCCCCAAGCTTGTGGGAGACTCTCTTCTTCAGCTTGAGCAAAGTTGTATATTTCCTGCAAGGCAGCTTGATTCTTATGGGCAGGGAAATATTTTTCAGAGAAGTAGTAGACCATATCCTAGGGGCTTTGCACACAACCAGGAGCAAGAGAAGTGAACCAAGTCTTAGCATCATCCTTTAGCAAGAAAGGAAACATCTTGAGGATATAGTAGTGGCGGATCTTTTCCTCACTAGTGAATAGGGTGGCTATATCGTGCAGTTTGGTAAGATGGGCTACAACCGTTTCAGACTCATAACCGTGAAAAGGATCAGATTCGACCAGAGTGATTAACTCAGGGTCGACAAAGAATTCATAATACTTATCGGTCACAAAGATAGGCGAACTAGCAAACTTCGGGTCGTATTTCATCCTAGCGTTCAGAGATTTTTCTTTCCACTTGCGCAATAATTTCTCAACATCATAGCTATCCTTACACGCAAGAAAGTCCTCAGCTATTTCTCCCTCCATAACATAGCGTTTAGGCATAACAGGCAATTCAGGCATAGTAGCAGGTTCTACTTCAATAGTATGAGCAGTTTCAGAAGTATCATCACGTCTAGCAGCAACTCTAGCAATCTGTGCATCAAGGAATGCACCTAGTGGTGAAGTAGTATCAGGCATAGTATCAAGCATAGCATCATGAGGCATAGTATCAAGCATAGCATCATCAGGCATAGTATCAAGCATAGCATCATGGGCAGCAGAAGTAGCATCATCAAGCACGGGCTACATATTAAGATTTCTAGCAGGAGGTGGTGTCGCAAACTTACTCATAACTGAAGGTGAATCAAGTGCAGAGCTAGATGGCAGTTCCTTACCTGTCCTCGTAGTAGAAGGCAAGATTTCAGTTCTTGGATCTTTCGGATTCCTCATAGTGATCAACAGATGTAAATCCCAAGTGACTCAGAGAATATAGCTGTGTTTCCCCGGCAACGGCGCCAGAAAATAATCTTGATAACCCACAAGTGTAGGGGATCGCAACAGTTTTCGAGGGTAGAGTATTCAACCCAAATTTATTGATTTGACACAAGGGGAAGCGAAATAATATTCTCAAGTATTAGCAGCTGAGTTTGTCAGATTCAACCACACCTAAAAGATTAGTGTCTGCAAGCAAAGTATGAGTAGCAAAGTAGTATGATAGCAACAGTGTCAGAAAAAGATCTGTTGACGGCAGACTATTCCTAACTGTTGTATCAATGACGCCAGTAAATAGCACGTGGACGGGGAACTATTCTTCCCTGACAACGGCTACAGAAAAGTCTTGCAACAAGTACCAACAAAGTAACAGCAGTAGTGACAGCAACAGCAAGTAACAACAGCAGTGACATCGGTAGCAAGGAACAACAGTAGTGACAGCAGCACCAGAGTAACAGCAGTAGCAACAGAGTAACGTAGCACGGACCAGTAGTAAAAGACTCGTAGGCAGTGGATCGGTGATGGCTGAATATGACAGATGTGATTCATCATGTAACAGCTATAAAACGGAGAGATATGTAACTAGCTCCCGTTCGTCAATCTAATGTAGGCATGTATTCCGTATGTAGTCATACGTGCTTAGGGAAAAGAACTTGCATGACATCTATTGTCCATCCCTCCCGTGGCAGCGGGGTCCTAATGGAAACTACGGGATATTAAGGTTCTCCTTTTAATAAATAACCGGACCAACGCATTAAGACTTGGTGAATACATGAACTCCTCATACTATGGTCATCTCCGGGAGTGGTTCCGGCTATTGTCACTCCGGGGTTGCCGGGTCATAACACATAGTAGGTGACTACAACTTGCAAGATAGGATCTAAAACACACATATATTGGCGACAACATAATAGGTTCAGATTTGAAATCATGGCACTCTGGCCCTAGTGACAAGCATAGCATAGCCAAGTAGTAGCAACATCAATCTCAGAACATAGTGGATACTAGGGATCAATCCCCGTCAAAACTAACTCGATTACATGATAGATCTCATCCAACTCATCACCGTCCAGCAAGCCTATGATGAGATTACTCACGAACGGTGAAGAGCATCATGGAATTGTCGATGGAGGAAGGTTGATGATGACGATGGCAACGATTTCCCCTCTCCGGAGCCCAAAACGGACTCCAGATCTACCCTCCAGATGAAGAACGGGAGGTCGCGGCGCCTCTGTATCGTAAAACGCGATGAAACCTTCTCTCTGATTTTTTCCGGGCAAGACGGAATATATAGAGCTGAGTTTGGAGGCGGTGGTGCCACGTGGGCCCCACAAGCCCTCACGACGCGACCTAGGGGGGTGGTCGCGACCTGTGGGCTTGTGGCCCACTGGCACGCCTCCTCTGGTGGATCTTTGCGCAGGTATTTTTCTTTTTTTCCGGAAAAATTCTCCGTAAATTTTCAGGACATTCCAAGAACTTTTATTTCTGCACAAAAACAACACCATGGCAACTCTGCTGAAAACAGCGTTAGTCCGGGTTAGTTCCATTCAAATCATGCAAATTAGAGTCCAAAACAAGGGCAAAAGAGTTCGGAAAAGTAGATACGACGGAGACGTATCACACGCTCCCCCACAATATATGCATGTGTGAACGAATTGTGAATTTTCTTGCATATATTGGTTGACATGAACTAGGTGGAGTTTTCTCTATTTGCTCTGTATGTACTAATTCATGTAATTGTTATTTTTAGATATCTTAAATCCTCTAAGCTTCTCCCCCATTGGCAACAAATGCCAAAATGGGACAAATCTCGAAGACAATGAGTTCCTCCTTACTGTATGCGTATTGCAAGATGTGAGTGAAATAAAATGCACATATTTAATGACAGGAAATTTGAGGAATTCGAGATCTAGAGATTACAATAGATGGGATATGAAAATAACCATTTGACAAACATTTTAAAGATCCAAACAACATATTTTGGACAAGGTATAATGTGAATATCCTAATCGATCATTATGATAAGCGTGGGTCCAAAATACATCCAAACACATGAGTGCAAGATTATGTGCAAGACATATAGGCACTTACTTCGCAACCTCTTACCGACACCACCAATGAATCAATAAGGAAGGAACCAAGTGACCGGCAAGGATCAAGTGATATCGCAAAGATGGGAACTTACTTATGTGCACAAATTTCTAAGTGGACACTATATATCCACAATGAAACTTGAAAACATAAAAAATCACAATTGATAAGAACATGATATGCACAAGTAAATCTGAAAGGATCGATATGGTTGGCTAGAGGGGGGTGAATAGACAACGACCACTTTTTAATTAATCTTAGCAAGTTAAGGTAAACAACATACGGGTTCACAAATAATACGACAATGAGGTGAACCCTAAAGAAGCTAACAACGAGAGCTATTAAGACAAGTAAGATATAGTCACAAGAATAAGCAAATACAAAGTAAAGGATAGAGATAACCACAAGTGGAACCGATGGAGACGAGGATGTGTTACCGAAGTTCCTTCCCTTTGACAGGAAGTACGTCTCCGTTGGAGCGGTGTGGAGGCACAATGCTCCCCAAAAAGCCACTAAGGCCACCGTATTCTCCTCACGCCCTCGCACGATGCAAGGTACCGTGATTCCACTATAGGTGCCCTTGAAGGCGGCGACCGAACCTTTACAAACAAGGTTGGGGCAACACCACACAAAGCTTGGAGGCTCCCAACTAGACCACGAAGCTTCACCACAATGGAATATGGCTTCGAGGTGACCTCAACCGTCTAGGATGCTCAAACACCCAAGAGTAACAAGATCCGCAAGGGATTGGTGGGGGAATCAACTTTTCTCTTGGTGGATGTGTGGATCTAGGCCTTCTCAACCAATCCCTAAAGAATCAACAAGTTTGATTGGCTAGGGAGAGAGATCGGGCACTTTTGAGCTCGGGGCGCAACAATGGAGCTTAGAGAGGTAAGAGATGAGGTTCCTCGGCTAGAAGAACCCTTTATATAGTGGAGGAGGGGGGAATCAGACCGTTTTCCCACTCTCTGCCCGAGCTCCAACGGTACTACCGCTGGCTGCAGCGGTACTACCGCTGACCAGGGGCGGTACTACCGCCGCCTAGCGGTACTACCGCTGGATGCAGCGGTACTACCGCTGGCCCCAGCGATACTACCGCTGGGCTCCTGGTAGTGCAAAAGCACTACTACCGCCAAGAAAGTCTTCGCAAAAAGGTCTGTCCACGAACAACCGCTAGGCAAGCGGTACTAAGCTCCAGGAGCGGTACTACCGCTGACCAGGGGTGGTACTACCGCCAGCTAGCGGTACTACCGCCAGCTAGCGGTACTACCGCTGGCTGCAGCGGTACTACCGCTAGAGCCAGCGGTACTACCGCTGGGGACCATTTTGCAAAGAGGCAAGAAACAAAGTGGCGGGGGCGCTCCAAAGATGAAGGAAAGGGAGAATATGTGAAGTGTGCGCGTGCAAAGATAGATTCCACCCAAACCTTTCCACTACGGATCCCCTCTTAATAGTACGGCTTTCCTATGACTCAAATAAAGAGAATCGTAGAGAGCGCCGTGCTTCCGTTCCATGAATGAGGAGACGAGTCGTCTTGTGCCGTTGACATGTGTTATCTGAAACCTTAACACACACGGTTAGTCCTTTACGGTACTGTCATCAATCACCAAAATTACTTAGCCATAAACTATGCCCCAACAATCTCCCCCTTTTTGGTGGATTGATGACAATACCGGATTTGCACAGAGAATAATATGAGAACAAAAAGATAGAGATATATGACAATACGGGGCATATGACTCACAGCATATGATGGAAATAAATCTCACATAAGTTCATGTCTCACAAATGATAGCAAACTAGAAGCAAACCAAGTTCGAAGCAAACCACACGAAAGAAAGCAAAGAAAGCAAAGTTCGACTATGAAAGCAAATCCAGCTCCTAGACTCTCTCCCCCTTTGGCACAAGACACCAAAAAGGGGAACACCTAATGCCACAGGTAGCTACTCCTCATCCTCAGCATCGCCAGACTCGTCGGTACCCTCCTGATCGTCCTGCTCCTCCTCTTCCACCTCATCGCCAGACCACTGGTATCCTTGAGCCTGCATCCAAGTAGCCTCTGGAGTGATGTCGTCCTCTGATCCACTGGAGATGTCCACATCAAGAGTCCTGAGAACACGCTTGTGCCTCTGGCGGCTCTCCTTCTGAGCCACGTGCGTCTGGTACTGACCCTTAGCCTGCATACAGAATAGAGTCTTCATCTTATCCTGCAGTTTGATGGCCCAAGATGGCATGGCAGAAGAGCGGGACTGAGAGGCGGTTCCTTTGTCAGCAGCAGTCTTTGTGTCAGTATCCATGTGCTGAGAGGAAGTTGATGGGTTGGCCCATTTCTCCTTGACGCGAAGCTTGATCGGGTCGTGCACAATGTAGTCAGACTGAGCGTAGAGCACCTCCTCCGGAAAAGCCTCTTGCCACTTATGACGAATATAAGCGAACAGATAGGGCCCGTAGATGGGAACCTTACGCATGATGATGCAGTTCCAGAGCTCCGTTAACATCACATCAGAAATATCAAGAGGGGCAGACTCCTTAGACATAGCCTCCTCACAAAGTAGCAGCATCTCAGCCAAGGAGCCATGAACCTCGTCGAAGTTACCAATGTGAGGGAAGAGGGTGTTGCGAAGGATCCGATGCATGATGTCCAGATGCTTGGGGAGCACACCCTTCCTCACATAGAATTTCTGCAATCTGTCCTTTGCGGGGGCCCTATCGGTGGGGGCTGCAGCATGAGGACGCAACCCAAGTGGAGTGTCAGCTCCCTGGAAGTCAATGTTGAGGAATTGCATGAATTCACGCCAGGTGTCGGTCATCTTCTGAGTCCCAGTCATCCACACCATAGAGCGCTCTTCATCAGGAGAGAAGTGGACCGTGACATAGAACTGAGCAACAGCAGTGGGGTCAAAATATGTCTTGTAAGTGATGATGTCCTTGATGCCCAGTTTGTCAATCAGAGAGAGGGCATCACCAAAATAGTCCAGGTTCCGCTGAAGATGAGCTAGGTCAATCCACTGAACGGAGACATAGTTTTTCTTGAAATGCGCGACAACATCACGGTAGATCCTGCACTCATCCTTTGCCCAGACATGGTCAACATCCTTGATCACAGCCCTCTCGTTGAGATAATGGTTTTGAGTGCGAAACCGCAGAAAGTCCTTGGGGGACATTGTTCGGGCATTGATCCTCTTGTTCTTTCTTGCGGTCTTCTTGAAGGACTGCCTTTTGGGTTGTAGACCTGAGGTGGCAGACCCCTCGGGAGCCTCTGGGTTGCGAAACTGCTTTGACTGCGTGTCCCGTGGGGGGTTCGAATGGCGAGAACTACCTGTGACACAAAGCACACCGCAAAAAGAAGCGACAAAAAGAGTCAAGGCAATGAACTAGAAAAAGCAGAAAAATAAACACTCATTGCCAAGCACATGAAAAGAATGCACAGTGAATCCTCCTGGCGGTAGTACCGCTACCCCTGGCGATAGTACCTCTGGGGCCTAGCGGTAGTACCGCTACCCCTGGCGATAGTACCGCTGGGGGTCCTAGCGGTAGTACCGCTACCCCTGGCGGTAGTAGCGCTGGGGTCCTGGCGGTAGTACCGCTGGGGTTTGACTTTCAGATCTGACAGATAAAAATAGACCTCATGCATAGGGCTACACGAATTTTACGAGGGCATGGGCTGTATATGATCACTAAGAACACCACCCCAGCCCTACTCACATGAGGATCACAGGTATCACCAAAATAAGTACATGCCTAGGCAAGAGAGAGCAAGTTTTAGATCTAATCCAAACATAGTTCAAGTGCTAGATCTAAAACAAGTAAATCCTAGGGCATGGCAACATAATCAACAACGATTCATAGGACCTACACTCCCCTCAAATATCTCCTTCATGCCATCCAAGAACAAGGCACAAGATCAAAGACATGGATCCAATCCCCAATGCTCCTAACCCTAGAACAAGAACATCAACCAAATAGAAGAAGGGGAGGAGCTTTTACCGGGATTCATGGCCCTTGGAGGAGGAAGGAGAGGTGGAGCAACCCTTCCAATCCAACAGAGAGAAGGAGCTCCACGAAACGAGATCCAAACAGGGAGATTTCGGGCTAGGGGAGGGAGGAGCCGCGAGAAAGAAGAAACAGGCTGTGAAAAACGGGCTCCCCCTCCTTTATATAGCCCAAGGGGTACGGGCCAGCGATAGTACCGCTGAGGACCTAGCGGTAGTACCGCTGCCTGGCGGTAGTACCGCTGGATGCAGCGGTAGTACCGCTGGGGTCCTGGCGGTAGTACCGCTCCCCCTGGCGGTAGTACCGCTCCCCCTTGAGACAGCCCTAAAAATTTCCTAGCCGGTCGTGTTAGATTGGGATCCTCGCGGTAGTACCGCTATCCCTAGCGGTAGTACCGCTGGGGTCCTGGCGGTAGTACCGCTACCCCTGGCGGTAGTACTGCTGCAAATGTCACAACGCGGCCTTGGATAAGAGAAGAACTTGGGCAAATGACAAGTAAGTAAAAACAAGATAGCACCTAGAAAAATGTACTGACTTGTCATTGTATATCCTTTCTTCTATACAAAACAAAGGGGCGGTGGCCGAGGCCACCTATGTTTGAGATAATGGTATGACACCGCGAAGAATTATCCTTGGGTTCATGACCAATGCTCGTCTTAGAAGCACAAGTGCCATTTGACAATGGCTAAAGTGAAAGACTAGATTGATTTATGCATAATGGGGGGAGGTGAAGTTCATTAAGAGAACAACACTCCCCCTATGTCCATGCCTACATCTAGACCAAGTTGGAATGCAAAGTGAGGTGCAATATGCCTAGTTTCAATCCACATTACTTGAATCAATGATATTTAGCTCATGCCTTAACTCCCGGAACCTTGCTTCATCTAGAGGCTTAGTGAAAATATCTGCAAGTTGCTCTTCAGTGTGGATGAAGTGAACCTCAATATCACCTAGCTTGATATGTTCACGAATGAAGTGATGACGAATATCAATATGTTTGGTTTTGCTATGTTGCACTGGGTTGAGGGAAATCTTGATAGCGCTTTGATTGTCACATAGAAGAGGCACTTTGTCATAAGTGACACCATAATCCTTTAAAGTCTGCCTCATCCATAGCAATTGTGCACAACAACTTGGAGCTGCCACATACTCAGCTTTGGTGGATGATAAGGAGACGCAATTCTGCTTCTTTGAAGACCAACTTACCAAAGAGCGACCAAGGAATTGGCATCCTCCAGACATTGACTTCCTCTCCACACAATCTCCTGCCCAATCTGAGTCAGAATAGCCAACTAGATTGAAGTTTGCTCCTTTGGGATACCAGAGGCCAAAGTTTGGGGTATGAGCCAAATATCGAAAGATTCGCTTAACAGCCATGTAATGACTTTCTTTTGGTGCGGATTGAAACCATGCACATATCCCTACACTTAACATAATATCCGGTCTAGATGCACAAAGGTAAAGAAGGGATCCAATCATGGAGCGGTATACCTTTTGATCCACTGCTTTACCATTGGGATCACTGTCAAGCTTGCATCTTGTTGGCATGGGGAACTTGACCGGTTTGACATCTTCGAGCTCAAACCGTTTGAGCATGTCTTGAGTGTACTTGGCTTGTTCGATGAATGTCCCTTCTAGACCTTGTTTAATCTCAAACCCGAGGAAGAACTTCAACTCTCCCATCATGGACATCTCAAACTTCTCAGTCATTAGTGCAGCAAATTCTTCATTGAATGAAATGTTAGGAGAGCCAAAGATAATATCATCAACATATAGTTGGCATATGAACAAATCCCCTTTAACCCTCTTAGTAAAAAGAGTGGGATCTATCTTCCCAATTTCAAACCCACGATCTTGTAACAACTCAGTAAGATACTCATACCACGCGCGTGGGGCTTGTTTAAGGCCATAGAGTGCCTTATTAAGTTTGTACACATGATTGGAGAGCTTGGGATGTTCGAATCCCGGGGGTTGTTTGACATAGACCAACTCATTGAAAGGACCATTAAGAAAGGCACTTTTCACATCCATTTGCTGTAATTTGAAGTTATGATGAGAAGCAAATGCAAGCAACATGCGAATAGATTCTAGATGAGTAACAGGGGCAAAGGTTTCACCGTAGTCGGTACCCTCGACTTGGGAGTAGCCTTGAGCCACCAATCTTGCCTTGTTTCGAATCACAATTCCATTGGCATCTTGCTTGTTCTTGAATATCCATTTGGTCCCGATGACATTATGTTCCTCTGTTGGCCGAGGCACTAAATCCCAGACTTGGTTGCGCTCGAAGTTGTTAAGTTCTTCGTGCATGGCCATAAGCCAATCCTCATCATCGAGCGCTTCCTGTACCTATTGAGGTTCACAATATGAGACAAACGCGTGATGCTCACAATAATTCCAAAGCTGTTGACGGGTGGATACTCCCCTTTTTAAACTGCCAAGTACATTCTTCATAAGATGTGACTTGACTCTCAGCTTGTTCGCATTCTTGGCTGCTCGACGCTCCAAGAGTTCTTCATTGGATAACGGGGGAGCATCGACTTGTTTCCTTTGCTTGCCCTTGCGTCTTGAGCCGGCTGTTGGAGCTCCAGAGGGGAATTGTGAGACAGTCTCCTGGTCATCTTGTCCTTCGACTTGAGCAGGTTCACTAGTTTGTCCTTGTATTAGAGGTTGCTCTTGATCTTGATCTTGTGTTTCTACTTGGTCTGGATCTCGGGGTTGCACTTGATCTTGATCATGAGCAGGTTCGGAGTCTTGAGGTAGTGCTTGAATATCATGGGACACATCACCATTGTTGGGCAATTGATCTTGACCTTGAGCTTGTTCAACTTGTTGAGAGTCTTCTCTTTGTTCATCGGAAGCGTGTGGGGCTTGTGGGGGTGATGGCTCTACGTGAGTAGAGCATTGTCCTTCTCCTTTGGCCACAAGGGGTTCCTTAATGGGGAGTATTTGACCAATCCCCATTCTTCTTATGGCTTGGGGAGGAATTTCATCACCTACATCACAAAGACCACTTTGCTCCACTTGGGAGCCATTATTTTCATCAAACTCTACGTTACACGTCTCCTCAATTAGTCTGGTGGACTTGTTGAGGACACGGTAAGCATGAGAGTTTGTAGCATAACCAACAAAGATACCTTCATGTGCTCTAGAATCAAATTTAGCTAGTCGTGCTCCTTTCTTGAGAATGAAACACTTACAACCGAATACCCGGAAGTACTTGAGATTGGGTTTGTTTCCAGTTAGAATCTCATATGGAGTCTTGTTCAAGCCTTTGCGGATGTAGAGCCGATTGGATGCATGACATGCTGTGTTGATGGCCTCTGCCCAGAAGTTATATGGAGATTTGAATTCTGCCATCATTGTCCTTGCAGCGTCTATCAAGGTCCGGTTCTTCCTTTCTGCCACGCCTTTTTGCTGAGGGGTATATGGTGCAGAATATTGGTGCTTTATTCCCTCATCACCTAGAAACTCATCTAAGGTGTAGTTCTTGAACTCTGTGCCGTTGTCACTCCTAATCATCAAGATCTTTGCTTCATGTTGACGTTGCGCTTCATTAGCAAAGTTGATGACCGTTTGTTGAGTTTCACTCTTCTTTTTAAAGAAGTATACCCAGGTATATCTTGAGTAGTCGTCAACAATCACTAAGCAATACTTTCTGCCTCCAAGACTATCAAATGATGGAGGACCAAACAGATCCATATGGAGAAGTTCCAATGGCCTCTTAGTGTAGATAAGAGTCGTTGGACGATGAGCAGTTTCATGAATCTGTCCTTCAATGCACGCACTGCAAACACGATCTTTAGCAAATCTCACATTTGTTAGTCCACGAACATGGTCCCCTGTCAGAAGACTTTGCAAAGATCTCATATTGACATGAGCTAAACGGCGATGCCAAAGCCAACCCACGTCAACTTTAGCCATTAAACATGTCGCAGTCTTAGTGGGTCGCTTTGAGAAGTTCACCACATAAAGACCATTTTCGACATGTCCAACATAGGCTACTTTAAGAGTCTTGCTCCTCAGGACGACCACAGTGTCAATATTAGAGAATGTGGAAAAACCCATAATTGCAAGTTGACGAACCGAAAGTAAATTGTAGGCAAGTGACTCAACAAGCATGACCTTCTCAATAGATAAATCTTGAGAGACGACCACCTTACCAAATCCCAATACCTTTGAAGAGGATACATCGGCGAATTGGACATGGGTGGGCATAGATGGAGAAGGATGCACATCCACCACTAAGTCCTTGCTTCCGGTCATATGATTTGTTGCTCCACTATCGAGCAACCATGACACCCCACCGGACGCAAACTCCTGCAATAGATCAAGGCTTGGTTTTAGGTACCCATTTTTTAATGGGTCCTTTCATGTTAGAGACAAGGGTCTTAGGAACCCAGATAGCCCATTCAATATCCTCATCGTAGGAACCAACAAATCTGGCATAAACATGCCCATCACTAGCACAACACAAAACATAAGAAGAATTGAGTTTGCCGGTTGTGTTAGTAGGAACGGTTTTGCACTTCTTGGGGTTCCCATAGTCCACCTTGTTCCTGTTCACCTTCTGAGTCCCCTCACCCTCTTTGACAAAGATGTCCATGAGGGTGAGAGATCGTTTGTTCTTGTTCTTCCTTTTACCTTTTGACTTGGAGGTAAGTCCAAGTCCTTCCTTTCCTACAACACCCTTTTGAGTGCTCAAGAGATCGTTCAGACTCTTCTCACCTTGTATGCATGCCACAAGGCCCTTCTCAAGTTTCTCCTTCAACTTGGCATTTTCCTCCACAAGATGTACATGCTCACAACAGGGGTTAGTTGCACAAGCATTATCAATTAACACAAAGGGAGGACAAGTAGAGATCTCCTTGGTAAGCTTTGCTTGGAGTTGATCATGAGACTCTTTCAAAGAGAAATGAGCACCTTTCAAGGCTTTGTGGGCCTTGTCAAGTATGTCAAACTCCTCTTTGAGTCTGTCATGGCCAACCTCAAGAGCATACTTTTCAGATTTAAGCATACGAGTAAGAACAACATCATGATCTAGTTTCTTTTGCATTTTAGCGTAGTCATCGTTATATGACTCCTCAAGAGCCAAACGAAGAGTGCGCTCCTCTTCTAGAGCACTAGATAATTCAGCAATTTCATCGGCATAGTCACGACTATGTCCCTGAAGCTCGGAGATGGTCTCCTCATGAGACTCAATGAGGTCAGTGGCCTCACCCAGTTGTTCCAAGAGAGCAACAAAGTGCTTCTTGGGTTCTCCCTTAATAGTGCACATAAACTTATCAAGATCATGCTCATTAAGTTCCCCAACATCACTATCTTCAACACAATTTAACAATGAAGGAGCAGAAGCAATGTTGGTCTTAATGATGAGAGTTACGTGATTGATACCTTTTTCCATGAGGCACTTGGTGATGTGGTTCTCGTTGGGGGCGTTGAAGAGAGACACCTTCTGGGAAGGGGTAGTGGCAATAGCAACAGTTGTCGTTGCCACTGTATCATCATCATCACCATCATCATCGGAAGGATACTCTTCCAGGGCCACCATCCCTTTTGGGTGAGGTTTCTTCACAAAGTTGTTCTTGATTGGAAATGACTTGGTTTTGTCTTTGTGAATGAGCTTGCCTCCGTTGTCTTCCCTTTTTTCATAGGGACATTCGGCCACGAAGTGACTCACGTTACCACAGTTATAACATGTCCTTACTCGTTGTTTGGGTTTGAATCCACTCGAGTTGTTCTTGGTGAAGGTGGGTCTTGAGTTCCTCTTGTTGCCCCAGAATTGCCTTGATGCAAGAGCCATGTGCTCATGATAGGCATACTTTGTGTCTTCAGGGCAGCTCTCCTCTTCCTCGTCTTCTTCTTCTTCTTCAAGCATTGCTTTTGCTTTCAATGCAAGGTTGGGTGAAGTTGTCTTTGATCGAACACGAGCAAGTGCATTGTCGGTTGTTTCGTTCATGATTGACATTGCGATGAACTCATCCAACACCTCACTGGAAGACAAGGAGTGGAAGTCTGGCCGCTGACGAATGACAGATGACATGGCTTTGTTGAAAGGCATGATGGCTTTGAGGAACTTGTGCTTGACCCATGTATCATCCACATCCTTGCTCCCATGATCCTTGAGCGCCACAGCAATAGCAGTCACCCTCCGATAGAGATCACGAGGGTCTTCGTCTTCCTTCATCACAAACTCATCGGCCTTATCAAGTATCACTTCATAGTTGGATCGCTGAATGCTTGAGCTTCCCTTGTACAACACCATAATATGCTCCCAACAATCCTTGGCCAATGTGAAGGGACACAAGTGGGGAAGATCTTCAGGTGGCACTGCATACTGGAGAATAAACAACGCAGAGTGATTGTATTGATTGTGTGCATCTTCTCTTGGAGTGAGGTTGCTTGGGTCATGGGGATAATATCCTTGCTCGATGATTCTCCACAAGTTTGTTGAGCTGTGATTCAAATGAGACTTAATAGAAAATACCCAGTTAGCAAAGTCACCTTTCACAAGTTTAGGAGGAGGACCAACAGGATTAAGACGAGGTGCGGGAACGGGTCCTCCATAGACCATGGGGGGTGGAACTGAGGCATATGTTCCAGTCCCATCCTTTTCGTGAGATGAAGCAGGTCGCATACCTTTAGCCGCTTCCTTAGAGGAGTTGGCCTCCGAATCTGTAATGGTGGGTTTAACCACTATAGCCAGTTCGGGTGAACTTTTAAGTCCCTCAATTAACTCTTTAAGCATGGTCTTGACTTCGTTCGTCAAGGACGTCTTGAGGGCGGCCATAGCCGTATTCAAGTCGTCCCTTGTGACCGAAGTCAAGTCCATGGCCTCGGGTTGCCCATGGTTAATTCTCTCTTCGCCTTCCATACTCTTCGGGTGGTTAAACCCTTAATAAAGAGACGTGGCTCTGATACCAATTGAAAGGATCGATATGGTTGGCTAGAGGGGGGGTGAATAGACAACGACCACTTTTTAATTAATCTTAGCAAGTTAAGGTAAACAACATACGGGTTCACAAATAATACGACAATGAGGTGAACCCTAAAGAAGCTAACAATGAGAGCTATTAAGACAAGTAAGATATAGTCACAAGAATAAGCAAATACAAAGTAAAGGATAGAGATAACCACAAGTGGAACCGATGGAGACGAGGATGTGTTACCGAAGTTCCTTCCCTTTGACAGGAAGTACGTCTCCGTTGGAGCGGTGTGGAGGCACAATGCTCCCCAAAAAGCCACTAAGGCCACCGTATTCTCCTCACGCCCTCGCACGATGCGAGGTACTGTGATTCCACTATATGTGCCCTTGAAGGCGGCGACCGAACCTTTACAAACAAGGTTGGGGCAACTCCACACAAAGCTTGGAGGCTCCCAACTAGACCACGAAGCTTCGCCACAATGGAATATGGCTTCGAGGTGACCTCAACCGTCTAGGATGCTCAAACACCCAAGAGTAACAAGATCCGCAAGGGATTGGTGGGGGAATCAACTTTTCTCTTGGTGGAAGTGTGGATCTAGGCCTTCTCAACCAATCCCTAAAGAATCAACAAGTTTGATTGGCTAGGGAGAGAGATCGGGCACTTTTGAGCTTGGGGCGCAACAATGGAGCTTAGAGAGGTAAGAGATGAGGTTCCTCAGCTAGAAGAACCCTTTATATAGTGGGGGGGAAATCAGACCGTTTTCCCACTCTCTGCCCGAGCTCCAGCGGTACTACCGCTGGCACTCCAGCGGTACTACCGCTGACCAGGGGCGGTACTACCGCTGGATGTAGCGGTACTACCGCTGGCCCCAGCGGTACTACCGCTGGGCTCCTGGTAGTGCAAAAGCACTACTACCGCCAAGAAAGTCTTCGCAAAAAGGTACGTCCATGAACAACCGCTAGGCAAGCGGTACTAAGCTCCTGGAGCGGTACTACCGCTGACCAGGGGCGGTACTACCGCCAGCTAGCGGTACTACCGCTGGCTGCAGCGGTACTACCGCTGGCACTCCAGCGATACTACCGCTAGAGCGAGCGGTACTACCGCTGGGGACCATTTTGCAAAGAGGCAAGAAACAAAGTGGCGGGGGCCGCTCCAAAGATGAAGGAAAGGGAGAATATGTGAAGTGTGCGCGTGCAAAGATAGATTCCACCCAAACCTTTCCACTACAGATCCCCTCTTAATAGTACGGCTTTCCTATGACTCAAAGAAAGAGAATCGTAGAGAGCATCGTGCTTCCGTTCCATGAATGAGGAGACGAGTCGTCTTGTGCCGTTGACGTGTGTTATCTGAAACCTTAACACACACGGTTAGTCCTTTACGGTACTGTCATCAATCACCAAAATTACTTAGGCATAAACTCTGCCCCCAACAAAATCCATTACCATACACATGATATCGTAACATAAGAGCAAGGCACATGGCACAAGGTCCATGGCACAAATTGATCTCATTCACATGACCATGAATTCCTACGAAGATACCAATACTACAAGCAATTATAGTGTTTTTGGAATTTTCGTAAAAGCTGCACATGAGAGAACATTTTAGGAAATGACATGCAATGAGTTGCTTATTTGACATGTCTTGGGATGAATGAACCATGAATATGATTTTGTAGATCCCCATTAGATGATTCTACTCAATTGTCTAAACATTGCAATAGAGTGTTTTCAAGAATATGCAGGAAAACACAAAATAGAATAAGTACTATTTCATGCTATGATGCAACCTACACAAGGCTCACTCCACTTTATACGTGCATGAAGTAAATACTTGTTACCGAGAAAGCATTGGTATGGAGTAATAATGAGTGAGTAATGTACTCTTTGCTCTAATTCCCTCGTGATGGCACCACCTTCTTTATGAATAAGCCAAAACAACAATGCTTCTCCAAAGTACCTAGATCACTTTTAAGTACAATATGGCCCCCAAACTTATTGAGTTCGAAGTAGTTAGTCAAACTACAATATATAGGGCAAAAACCACTCAATGATGTGCATATAGATACGAATTTTAATCTCATGCACATCTTAGCTTTAAAGGATATGATAGATAAGGCATGGGAATTTACACATAGTAAATATGCCTACACAAGCCTATCAAAATCAAAAGAGATACAAATTTGACAAATGAATACATAACTATTAATACTTCCAATAACGTCACCACTCATTCATGTTGTCCAGAATAAATCAAAGTGACAAATCAACATATGATAGCACACCAAGTTCAACACATGAACCAGGTAAAACAAATGAGCATATAAGATATGCATTGCGCATAATCTTACATGTTCCCTTTATTACAAGTGAGCATACAAGATATGCATCCCATATGTTGTTCCCTGTATCCTTCGGCATGTTACTTGCCCGAGATTCGATCGTCGGTATCTCCATACCTAGTTCAATCTCGTTACCAACAAGTCTCTTTACTTGTTCCATAATACAAGATCCCACGACTAACTCCTTAGTCACATTGCTTCCAAGCTTATTGTGATGTTGTATTACCGAGTGGGCCCCATAGATACCTCTCCGTCACACGGAGTGTCAAATGCGAGTCTTGATCTATGCCAACCCAACATACACCCTCACAGATATGTGTAGAGCACCTTTATAGTCACACAGTTACGTTGTGACATTTGATACACACAAAACATTCCTCCGGTGTCTGGGAGTTACATGATCTCATGATCATAGGAACAGATACTTTGACATGCAGAAAACAGTAGCAGTAAACCGACATGATCATATGCTACGTTTATAGTTTGGGTCTTGTCCACCACATCATTCTCCTAATGATGTGATCCCGTTATCAAATGAAAACTCATGTCCATGGTCAGGAAATCTTGACCATCTTTGATCAACGAGCTAGTCCATTAGAGGCTTACTAGGGACAGTGTATTGTCTATGTATCCACACATGTATTTTAGTTTCCAATCAATACAATTTTAGCATGGATAATAAACGATTATCTTGAACAAGGAAATATAATAACAACTATTTTATTATTGCCTCTAGGGAATATTTCCAACAATATTTAGGAGCAATTTTTATTGCTTTGTGCACCGATGACAACTTACTTGAGGGATCTTACTCAATCCATAGGTAGATATGGTGGACTCCCATGGCAAGAAACTAGGTTAGGGGTTATGGATGCACAAGTAGTATCTCTACTTGGTGAATTTTTTTAGGATAGTAGAATATCGTAGACAATCACCACATGTTAGAGAATCCATGACAACATAACTTCTATGTGAATGTAAACAAACATAAATCATTACATTGTCTTCCTTGTCCAGCATCAACTATTCAATCATTATATAATATTCAATGGGGCTCACAATCATAAAAGATCTCCTATATTGTAAATTTGTATGTGAATCTCCTCTCATATTTCATATATTTGCATGGATTGTATCAATGACTAGTGCTATGTTTGTAAACTCGCAACAACTTTTATTAACATATTTCTCTGTGTGTGAAGTCATTACACCCTATGGGATTAGCATATGATCTTTCTAATTATTTTATTTTATTACTACGATTGATGCAAGAGAGTAAAGTAAGCAAACTCAAACTAATATTTATTATATAACTCTCACACTCGGTTACAGGTATAGATAGGTCACAAAGCAAACACTCTAAACAAAAAAGATACTAAACTTTTATTCTTCAAGATCATGAAATAACCGAGGATCAAACTAAAATAGATGACGATGTAAACGTGACAGTGATACGATATCGGGACGCCTCCCCCAAGCTTGGAACAATCTAAGGGTGGTGCCCATACCCATGCACTCAAGTGTCCTTCTTGGGTGATAGTGGTGATGATGTAGTGGGCTTATCATCCGTATTCCATGGCATAGGTTCCCCGCTGAAGAAGGAAGAGCTGGTCTATGGGATCCTAAAATCTGCAACTATGCTCATCCTCTTGAAACGAGATTCATACTCACAATTTTGATTTTGTAGATCATAAATTTGAGCATGAAGGTCTTGAAGCCTCTCGTGGAGTTTGAAGATCATCTCCGCGATCTACTAGTTGTCCATCTTGTGTTCAGGAATAAAATCTGTGATCATGGAGTGATTGGGGCTTAGACCACGTTCCACCGCCCTAACACTTGAATATCTCTTGTTCCACTCCTACAAGCCTAGCATTCTCGCTCCCCTCCTACTTTGTCCCTTGAACGTCCCAGAGGGTGTCCCAGAGAGTGAAGCCACCTAACACATCTGAATGTCTTGAGGGTGTTTCATCACCTTCTGGGTGTAAGCGTTGATAACCTTCTCGTAGAACTTGTCCTTGGAGGAGCTTGATGGCATCATGACGATCTAGATCAGTCAGAAAAATAGCTCGAAATAAGGGTAGAGAAGAAACTTGCGACGCGGTAGTCAAAACATATAGGAGTATATAATGAATTTTCTAGGTCAGAATACGAATCCAGGAAGAAAATGGAGTTCAGTGGGCACATGAGGTGCTCCCAAGCCATCAGGGTGCAGCCAGGGGGTGAGCCTAGTTGTAAGGGCATTCTCCTACCTTAAGTGTTCTGGTGATGATGGCAACTCACTATGTTATCTAACTGGGTGTCAAGTGTGCAAGTATCATATGTAAAACACAAGATGGTTATGTATTCCCTCCAAACAGAAAAGATCAAAGACGTGTTCCCTACGTGTTTATTTTCTTTGGTCGTAGGGATCCCGTACTATTAAGAGGGAATCTACATTGGAAGTCTATGGGTGAATCAATTCTTCTCACACTCTTTTGCACCCATCTCGTTCCATAACATCATTGAGAGAGAGGCCCCTCCTCTCCGACTGACCGGTTGTACCGCTTCCTAGGGCAATTGTACCGCTCAACCCCTGGGCGGTTGAACCGACCCATCACTGGTCCACAAGCGGACACGACTCTGTTGTGCTGCGGTATTTGGGCGGTGGTGGCCCGGTTGTACCATTATATTAGTATAGCGGGTACTATCGGTGTTCTTAGCGGTTGTACCGCGTGGGACTTAGCCACGCCTAGTAGCCGTGTGATCTGCAATCTCTGACGTTAGCTAGACGAATGCTTATGACAACAAACCTTCTCCTACAACGGCACCAGAAGAATGCTGAAAGCACTCCCCAGTAATGAGACTAGAAGAGTGTTGTTGATGGCCCACCAGCACGTGGGTTCGCAGCAGTTTTCGAGGGTAGAGTATTCGACCCAATTTGTTGGTTTGCACGACGGGAGGTGAGAGTATACTCTCAAGTATTAGCAGCTGAATTTGTCAGATTCAACCACAACTGAAGGATTAGTATCTGCAAGCACAGTAGTAACAACAAAGTAGTATGATAACAACGGTGTCAGAAACGATTTGTTGACGGCAGACTATTCCTAACGATTGTATCAATGGCGCCTCTGTTGCCACGTTGACGGAAGTTGTCAGTTCCCGTCAACGTCCGGTGAACCAACAGTGTAACGAGCAATAGCAGTGGCAAGGAACAACAGTAGTAACAACGGTAGCAAGTAGCAACAGTAGCAAGCGACAGTAGTAGCAACAGTAGCAGCAAAGCAAGACAAGTAACAGCAGTAGGAACAATAGTAGCAGCAGCAGAGCAAGACAAGTAACAGCAGTAGCAGCAGTAGTAGCAGCAGTAGCAGAGCAAGACAAGTAACAGTAGTAGGAACAAACTCGTAGGCAATGGGTCGGTGATTTGTTTGGATGATATTTATCATGCAACAGCTATAACACGGAGAGATGTGTGGCTAGCTCCCGTTCGTCAATGTGATGTAGGCATGCATTCCGTGTGTCATCATACGTGCTTAGGGAAAATAACTTGCATAACATCTATTGTCCATCCCTCCCGTTGCAGCGGGGTCCAAAAGAAAACTACGGGATATTAAGGTTCTCCTTTTAATAAAGAACCGGACCAATGCATTAGCACTTGGTGAACACATGAACTCTTCAAACTATGGTCATCACCGGGAGTGGTTCCGGTTATTGTCACTTCGGGGTTGCCGGATCATAACACATGGTAGGTAACTACAACTTGCAAGATCGGATCTAAAACTCATATATATTGGTGACAACATAATAATTTCAAATCTTAAATCATGGCACTCGGGCCCTAATGACAAGCATTAAGCATGGCAAAGTAGTGGCAACATCAGTCTCAGAACATAGTGGATACTAGGGATCAATCCCCATCAAAACTAACTCGATTACATGATAGATCTCATCCTACTCATCACCGCCCAACGAGCCTACGAATAGATTACTCACGAACGACGAAGAGCTTCATGGAATTGGAGAGGGAAGAAGGTTGATGATGACGATGGCGACGATTTCCCCTCTCCGGAGCCCAAGACGGACTCCAGATCTGCCCTCCAGATGAAGAACAGGAGGTGGCGGCACCTCCGTATCGAAAACGCGACGAAAACCTCTCTTTTTATTTTATTTTTCTGGGACGAAAGGCAACTTATAGACCTAGAGTTGGGGGAGGCAGGTGCGTGTGGGCCCCACAAGCCTGCCCACCGCCACCAGGGGGGTGGTGGCGGAGCAGGGGCTTGTGGCCCACTGGCCCACCCCCTGAGGTAGAACTTGGCGCAGATATTTTTGATATTTTCCAAAACTGCTCCCCATAAATTTTCAGGACGTTTGGAGAACTTTGATTTCTGCACAAAAATAACACCAAGGCAATTCTGCTGAAAACAGCGCCAGTCCAGGTTAGTTCCATTCAAATCATGCAAATTAGAGTCCAAAACAAGGGCAAAAGAGTTTGGAAAAGTAGATACGATGGAGACGTATCAACTCCCCCAAGCTTAAAACCTTGCTTGTCCTCAAGCAACTCAGTTGACAAACTGAGAGAGAAAGAAGAACTTTGACAAACTCTGTTTGATCTTGTTGTTGCAACTATGTCTAACTCATAACCAGAATTTCAGCAAGATCACAAGTTAACCACGTAAGCAAATGACACAAAGGTCTCACGGTAAACTAATATCAATGGCATAATCAGCTAACGAGAAAATAATAATGAGTTTCAAATACCAACACTTCAATCAAAACAAGCATGAAGCAATATGAATAGGTGGTATCTCGCTAGCTCTTTCTGAGACCGCAAAACATAAATGCAGAGCACTTTCAAAGATCAAGGGCTGACTAAACATTGTAATTCATAGCAACGAAGATCCAGTCATAGTCATACTCAATATCAATCAAAAGCAAAGCATAAAAATGAGAGAGGTGCTCTCTAATTGGTTCTTATATAAGAGGAGGATGACTCGACAGGAAAATAAATAGACAGGCCCTTCGCAGAGGGAAGCATTGATTTGCAGAGGTGCCAGAGCTCAAGCTTTGAAAACAGAGATAATAATTTTGGGTGGCATGCTTTCATTGTCAACGGAATGACCAAGAGTTCTCAATATCTTCCATGCTACTCATGCTATAGGCAGTTCCCAAACAGAAAAGTAAAGTTTTAACTCCCCCACCACCAATCAATCACACTCCACGGCTAGCCGAATCCTCGGGTACCGTCCATACTAACATCAATCCAGGGGGAGTCTTGTTTTACAGTTATGTTTTCGATTTAAGCGTGGAACTGGGCATCCCAAATACCGGCCCCTTTATCGTGAATGACTGTGAATAAACACATGTCGAGGATAACACTCCTAACATGGAAGATACCAATAGCCCTATGTCACCACATGAGCGGTTCGGGCATGCAAAACAGATTTATTTCTTGAAGGTTTAGAGAGTGGCACATGCAAATTTACTTGGAACGGCTGGTAGATACCGCAAATAGGTAGGTATGGTGGACTCTCATGGAAAAACTTTTGGGTTTATGGAAGTGGATGCACAAGCAGTATTCCCGCTTAGTACAAGTGAAGGCTAGCAAAAGACTGGGAAGCGACCAACTAAAGAGCGACAACAGTCATCAAGATGCAATGAGTTTGACTAACATTGAATGCAAGCATGATCACGATATAAATCACCATGAATACGAACATCATAGAGGCTATGTTGATTTTTTTTCAACTACATGCATGAACATGCACCAAGTCAAGCCACTTGAAACATTCAAAGGAGAATACCATCCTATCATACTACATCATAGTCATCTCAAAATCTATGTTGGCAATCAAGACAAACCATTATAAGCTCTCAGCTAACTAAGCATGGCATCAGAAACTATGATCTCTAAGTTGTCATTGCAAACATGGTTCTCTCACAACAAAGCTAAATCTGGGTTGACAAGCTAGTCATATTTACAAAAACAAAATAGATAGAGTTCATACCAGCTTTTCAGTCTCAGTCACTTCATCATATATCATCATTGTTGCCTTTCATTTGCACGATTGAACGATGAAAACGATAATAAGCGCATTGGACTAAGCTGAATCTGCACGCAAACACAAAGGAGAATACAAAATAATATGGCTCTTTGAAAGCTAAACAGGTAAGCATACAAGAACCAATAAACATTGTAACCAATATCTTCTACCTTGACACAAAGAAAAAGAAAACTATTTACACGGGAAAGCTCCCAACAAGCAAAAGAAGAAAGAAAAAACTTTTTGGATTTTCTCAAAAGGACACAAAACAAGAAAACGAAAAGAAACTAGCATGGATAATACAGTGGCAAAGTGTAAACACCGGCTAACAAAGTGAAAGTATAAGCATGAATGTAAAGTCGGTGAGAACACGTACTCCCCCAAGCTTAGGCTTTTGGCCTAGCTTGGTCTACTCCCAAGGTGGGAAATAACCAGCTCCAGGGTACTCTGGAGCAGACTGTGGATGCCACTGCTGTGTGAGATCCTCTGGCTCCCACTGATAAACTGGCGTCTGGTACTCGAATGTCGGCTCGGGCACGGGCGCATGTGGTTGGGCCAAGCCCCAATATGTGTAGATGTCCGCACACATAATAGTATACCTGCCTGCATGAAGATCAAACAAAGAAGGAGCAGGCAAAGTAATAGTCTCTCGAGTACCCTGACTAAACACCAAGTTATAAATCATCCGTCTACTAGCATCTCTATCCAGAAAATCATGGTGAACCATGCTGTCATAATCCAGATATCTCTCAGGGAGAAGCATCTCTCCTTCCTCTCCTAGTCTAATGGGTATCTCAAAGTGTCTGGCAAGACGGGTAGCATAGATACCTCCATAGACAACACCTTTAGAATGGTTCAGGTTCAACCGTTGAGCTACTATAGCGCCCAGGCTATAAGTCTTATCGTTATAAAGGCCTTCGCGCAAAACCGCAAGGTCTGGAGAGCTAAGTGATCCAGCCTCCCACGGCCAATCAAACATTTTCCCACAAATAGTGAGAAGTACCGAAGCACAGAAAAAATGTATGCTAGCAATTCTAGCGCGAGACACTCCTCTCTCCTCTCCAACAGCAATAGAACCAATGAAATCCTCCAAGTCCCGTGGACGAGGGTCACGGATATCCCCAACATAAGGTAATTCGCATACATTGCAAAAATCCTGCAGCGTCATGCACTGGGGGACATCGTATATCATGAACTCAACCATGGGAGGATTCTTCCTCGGATAAAAGTTGAAGCTTTGAACGAAAATATTGGTGAGGAGGAGATATTGCGGGCACTTATCTTCAACAAACGCAGTAAGACCTGCGTTCTCCACCAAGTAATAAAAGTCTTCATAAAGTCCGGCGGCGCGCAAAAATTCACCACTTGGCCACTCGCACGCTCGCACTTCTGTGACTCGAGGGACTACGTACTTGGGGTTGGTCTTCTCATCCTCCTTGGGGTTATGGCTTGAAGAGCCTCTCAAGAACCTCCTCATCTTTTCCTTTTTCTAACTCTGAAAAATTCTGAATTTTTTAGAGACTTCGAAAGAAAAGTGAATAAGGATTAACCCAGCTTGTAGCAACTACTCGTACTAGTGCCTAGAGACCGTATCACACGCTAAAACTACTTGGGACCAGCTAAAATCAACATTTCTAGCTAAAGAACAGGGTCACCAAGGTAGCAAGAATTCGCGAAGGATAAAGAACTAGACCAAAAACTAATTGGACCAATGGAGGACTCACTTACCAAGGAGTAATTTCCCCAAAACAGTTCGGAGAATGGTGCTTTGAGCAAGGAGATCAAAAATCACAGCCAAATGAGCAAGAACACGGGTTTGAGCTGCGAAACAATTTTTTCTGGAGGTGGAAGAAGAGGCTGGGAGCTGGAATGAGTGGAGGGGGTGCCTGTGGGCCCACAAGCTTGCACCCCGCCACCAGGGGTAGGTGACAGTGGGGGGGCTTGTGGCCCACTGGTCAGGCCCCCAGGCCAGCTCCCAGGCCGAGAAATTCTCAAAAAATCCAGAAAAAATCATACTAATTTTTTAGGACCATCGGAGAACTTTTATTTTCGAGGTATTTTTCTCCGGGACGCTAAAACAGAAAACAGGAAAAACTAAACTAATTCTATCATTTTTCTTCTAAGCAACAAAAAATGAAGACTCAAAACAGAGGTATGTGACTCTTTGATTCATCCGTCTCATGGTCATCGAAAGAAATCCGTCAATGGGATTGATCAAGTCCTTATGACAAAACCTTCTCGAATCGCAAGAGAGAATGGAGAATTTTCGAATAGCCACTAAGTCACCTCAATGGGGATATGTATCTCCCCAACAAGCAAATCATACTTCATCTTGACACGAGGAATAGGGCATTCAAAGCTCCCAATGAGAATCGATGAAGTCTTTTCGATAGCATTGATGCAATGTACTGGATATCGTTTCTTCGAAAAGTGCACTGTGTGCTCCTTACCGTTGACATGGAAAGTGACATTGCCTTTGTTGCAATCTATAACAGCCCCTGCAGTGTTTAAAAAGGGTCTTTCGAGGATGATAGCCATAGCATCATCCTCGGGAATATCCAAGATAACAAAGTCTGTTAAGATAGTGGTGTTAGCAACCACAACAGGCACATCCTCGCAAATGCCGATAGGGAAAGCAGTTGATTTGTCGGCCATTTGCAGAGAGATTTTAGTGGGTGTCAACTTATCCAATTCAAGTCTACGATAAAGAGAGAGCGGCATAACACTAACACCGGCTCCAAGGTCACATAAGGCAGTTCTTACGTAGTTTCCTTTAATGGAGTAAGGTATAGTGGGCACTCCGGGATCACCAAGTTTCTTTGGAGTTCCACCTTTGAAAGTGTAGTTGGCAAGCATGGTGGAGATCTCAAGATCCGGTATCTTCCGTTTATTAGTCACGATATCTTTAATGTACTTGGCATACGGAGACATCTTGAGCATATCAGTTAACCGCATCTGCAGAAAGACGGGTCTTATCATCTCAACGAAGTGCTCAAAATCCTCATCATCCTTTTTCTTGGATGGCTTAGGAGGAAAGGGCATAGGTCTCTGAACCCATGGCTCTCTTTCTTTACCATGCTTCTTAGCAGTGAAGTCATTCTTGTCGTATTTCTTAGGTTGTGGGTTATCAGGATTAACCGTAGGTTCAATCTCCACATCCTCATCATGGCTAGGTTGAGCATTATTATGAACATCACTGTTCATGGTGTCACCGGGTTCATGTTCATCACCTGATTGTGTTTCCGCATCAGATGCAGAAATATCATTAGGTTCTTCAGGTGTGGCAGTATTTGGTGAACTGGCGTGCAGGTTTCTATCATCCTTCTTCTCCTTAGGATGACTAGGTGTATCAGCATTGATTCCTTGAGAATCTTGATCAATTCCCTTAGGATGACCTTCAGGATACAAAGGTTCCTGTGTCATTTTGCCTCCTCTAATAATGACTCTGACAGAGTTGTCATTTAATTCATTGAGCAGGTCATTCTAAGCTTTAAGTACTTGTTCTACCTGAGTAGTAATCATAGAGGCATGTTTACTCAGAAGGTTCAGAGCATTGACATTTCTGTCTACACAAGCACTTAAATGGCTAAGCATACGAGTACTTTGTTCCAAATGTCTGCTAACATAATCATTGAAACTCTGTTGTTTGGCAACAAAGTTGTCAAATTCATCAAAGCATAGGCTAGCAGGTTTATCAAAAGGAATATCACTCTCATCAAACCTACGCAGAGAATTCATTTCTACTACCTGTATCGGGTTATCGAGACCATGGATCTCTTCGATAGGGGGTAGGTTTTTGACATCTTCAGATCTAATGCCTTTCTCTTGCATAGATTTCTTGGCTTCTTGCATATCTTCGAGACTGAGGAATAGAATACCTCTTTTCTTCGGAGTTGGCTTAGGAGGTGGTTCGGGAATAGTCCAAGCATTATCGTTGATCAAGAGATTATTCAGTAGAGTCTCAGCTTGTTCTACGGTTCATTCCCTAAAAACACAACCGGCGCAACTATCTAGGTGGTCTCTAGAGGCATCGGTAAGTCCGTTATAGAGGATATCAAGTATCTCGTTCTTCTTAAGAGGGTGATCAGGCAAAGCATTCTTTAGCTGGACGAGCCTCCCCCAAGCTTGTGGAAGACTCTCTTCTTGGAGTTGAGCAAAGTTGTATATTTCCTGCAAGGCAGCTTGCTTCTTATGGGCAGGGAAATATTTCTCACAGAAGTAGTAGACCATCTCCTGGGGACTACGCACACATCCAGGAGCAAGAGAGGTGAACCAGACTTTAGTGTCATCCTTTAGAGAGAAAGGAAACAACTTAAGGATATAGTAGTGGCGGATCTTCTCCTCATTAGTGAAGAGGTTGGCTATTTCGGATAGTTTGGCAAGATGGGCTATGACCGTCTCAGACTCATAACGTGAAAAGGATCAGATTCGACTAGAGAGATTATCTCAGGGTCGACACAGAATTCATAATCCTTATCGGTGACAAAGATAGGCGAAGTGGCAAACTTCGGGTCATTTTTCATCCTAGCTTCCCGAGATTTTTCCTTCCACTTGAGAAGTAATTTCTCAGCGTCATAGGCATCCTTACACGCCAGAAAATCCTCAGCTATCTCTCCCTCCATAACGTAACCCTCAGGTATACCAGGCAATTCATATCTAGGAGAGCTAGATCTAGCAGGAGCAAAAGCAGGTTCTATCTCAATAGTATTGGTAGTTTCAGAAGCATCACGAGAATTGGCAGTAACTCTAGCAATATGAGCATCAAGGAACACTCCTAGTGGAACATCAGGCAAAGGAGTATCTCTAGCAGTATCAAGCATAGCATCATCAGGCAAAATAGCATCTCTAGCATCATCAGGCAAAGCAGTATCAAGCATAGCATCTCTAGCAGTATCAAGCATAGTATCATCAGGCATAGTATCAAGCATAGCATCTCTAGTAGTATCAGGCAAAACAGTATCAGGCATAGCATCTCTAGCAGTATCAAGCATAGCATCAGGCTTAGTATCAAGCATAGCATCTCTAGCAGTAGTATCACAAGCATCATCAAGCACGGGCGACATATCAAGATTTCTAGCAGGAGGTGAAGTCGCAAACTTACTCATAACTGAAGGTGAATCAAGTGCAGAGCTAGATGGCAATTCCTTACCTCCCCTCGTAGTTGAGGGCAAGACTTTGGTCTTCGGATCCTTCAGATTCTTCATAGTGATCAGCAGATATAAATCCCAAGTAACTCAGAGAATATAGCAATACCTCCTCGGCAATGGCGCCAGAAAAATGCTGATCTGCAATCTCTGGCGTTAGCTAGACGAATGCTTATGACAACAAACCTTCTCCTGCAATGGCACCAGAAGAATGCTGAAAGCACTCCCCAGTAATGAGACTAGAAGAATGTTGTTGATGGCCCACCAACGCGTGGGTTCGCAACAGTTTTTGAGGGTAGAGTATTCGACCCAATTTGTTGGTTTGCACGATGGGAGGTGAGAGTATACTCTCAAGTATTAGCAGCTGAATTTGTCAAATTCAACCACACCTGAAAGATTAGTATCTGGAAGCACAGTAGTAACAACAAAGTAGTATGATAACAACGGTGTGAGAAACGATCTATTGACGGCAGGCTATTCCTAACGATTGTATCAATGGCGCCTCCGTTGCCGCGTTGACGGAAGTTGTCAGTTCCCGTCAACGTCTGGTGAACCAACATTGTAGCAGGTAGCAGCAGTGTAACGAGCAATAGCAGTGGCAAGGAATAGCAGTAGTGACAACGGTAGCAAGTAGCAACAGTAGCAAGCGACAGTAGTAGCAACAGTAGCAGCAGAGCAAGACAAGTAACAACAGTAGGAACAATAGTAGCAGCAGCAGAGCAAGACAAGTTACAGCAGTAGCAACAGTAGTAGCAGCAGCAGCAGAGCAACACAAGTAACAGAAGTAGGAACAAACTCGTAGGCAATGGGTCGGTGATTTGTTTGGATGATATTCATCATGCAATAGCTATAACACGGAGAGATATGTGGCTAGCTCCCGTTCATCAATGTGATGTAGGCATGCATTCCGTGTGTCGTCATACTTGCTTAGGGAAAAGAACTTGCATGCCATTTATTGTCCATCCCTCCTGTGGCAGCGGGGTCCAAAAGGAAACTACGGGATATTAAGGTTCTCCTTTTAATAAAGAACCAGACCAACACATTAGCACTTGGTGAACACATGAACTCCTCAAACTATGGTCATCACCGGGAGTGGTTCCGGTTATTGTCACTTCAGGTTTGTCGGATCATAACACATAGTAGGTAACTACAACTTGCAAGATCGGATCTAAAACACACATATATTGGTGACAACATAATAATTTCAGATCTGAAATCATGGCACTCGGGCCCTAGTGACAAGCATTAAGCATGGCAAAGTAGCAGCAACATCAATCTCAGAACATAGTGGATACTAGGGATCAATCCCCATCAAAACTAACTCGATTACATGATAGATCTCATCCTACTCATCACCGCCCAGCGAGCCTACGAATAGATTACTCACGAACGACGAAGAGCTTCATGGAATTGGAGAGGGAAGAAGGTTGATGATGACGATGGCGACGATTTCCCCTCTCCGGAGCCCAAGACGGACTCCAGATCTGCCCTCCAGATGAAGAACAGGAGGTGGCGGCGCCTCCGTATCGAAAACGCGACGAAAACCTCTCTTTTTATTTTTTCTGGGACGAAAGGCAACTTATAGAGCTAGAGTTGGGGGCGGAAGGTGCTTGTGGGCCCCACAAGCCTGCCCACCGCCACCAGGGGGTGGTGGCGGAGCAGGGGCTTGTGGCCCACTGGCCCACCCCCTGAGGTGAAACTTGGCGCAGATATTTTTGATATTTTCCAAAACTGCTCCCCGTAAATTTTCAGGACGTTTGGAGAACTTTGATTTCTGCACAAAAATAACACCAAGGCAATTCTGCTGAAAACAGCGTCAGTCCAGGTTAGTTCCATTCAAATCATGCAAATTAGAGTCCAAAACAAGGGCAAAAGAGTTTGGAAAAGTAGATATGACGGAGATGTATCATCGTGGCAGGTGGAACCAATGGTCAACCTTCTGTTTTGGACTGGTTATTGGGCGGTGACTCGGCGGTTGTATCGCTAAAATAGGCAACCCGGTTGTACCGCCCTGGCAACCGGTTGAACCGCTGCTATGTAAAAACGTCTGTAATGGTTAGAAAGTGTGTGTGTGTGGAGGGGGCTATATAAGGGGGGGTCTTCTTCCTCTCCCTTATCTCTTACTTCTCTCTCTCTCCACCATTTATGCACTCCAAGCTTTCTTGCTTGATCTCTCCGCCTAGCCATCCAAACTTGTTGTCTTGCTAGAGATTGAAGGAGGAGATCTAGATCTACACTTCCACCAAAGGAAAATTGTTTCCCCCAAGTTTCTTGTGTGGATTTTGTTACTCTTGGGTGTTTGAGCACCCTAGATGGAAGAGGTCACCTCGGAGCCACATTCCATTGCGGTGAGCTTCGTGGTTTCGTCGGGAGCCTCCATTAAGTTGTGGAGAGAGCCCCAACATTGTTTGTAAAGGCCCAGCTGCCACCTTCAAGGGTACCACTTAGTGGAATCACGGCACCTCACATTGTGTGAGGGCATGAGGAGAATACGATGGCCTTAGTGGCATCTTGGGGAGCATTGTGCCTACACACCGCTCCAACGGAGACGTACTTCCCCTCAAAGGGAAGGAACTTATGAAACACATCCTCGTCTTCATCGGTTTCACTTGTGGTTATTTCTTACCTTACTTGTATTTACTTCTTGCTTATTATTGTTGTTGTTAGCATCATATAGGTTGCTCATCTAGTTGCATATCTAACAACGTATTTGTTGCTAAACCTAATTTGTTTTAAAAAAGTTTAAAATTTGTTAGTTGCCTATTCACCCCCCTCACGTCAACCATATCAATCTTTTACTAGTCCTTCGTGGACACAAGTCATGATGAAATAGCCAAGGTTGCTTCTGTGTGAACCCTTCATGGGTGGAGCCCTTCGTGGACTTGCGCAGCCGTTATCTTCCATGAGTTGAAGTCTTCATCAACATGGACATACGATAACACCACCCATCGAAACCATACAAAAAATCATTCGTGTCTTCATTGCATTTGATCATCATATCCATACCCTCTACTTACACTTGCATGTCTTTATTTTACGCTCCTATGCTCGTTGGCTTGCATCTATAGGGTGTGATAGACTTGATAAAGGCCCTGTTTCTTTAAAAAGTCCTAGGACTTTTTTTAGTCTCAACTAAAAAGTCTCTAGTCCCTATCTGTTTCTTTCCAAGGACTAAACATGGACTAGAGGTCATTAAATGACATGCAAAAAGACCATGTTACCCTAGTAATATACTAGAAGTTATTAAATGACATGCTAAAAGTAGGGACATTGTTGGGAAAAGAGCTAAAAAAGCCCAAAAAGTCCCTCCCATAGGGACTTCTTCCTTTAGTCCCCAAAACCCCCTTTTAGTCCCTAAAAGTCCCCCCTGTTTCTTTCACACGGGACTAAAAGAAACTTTTTTTAGTCCCTACACCGAAAAGTCCCTGGAAAGAAACACCCCCAAAATTGGTAAAACTCATAGACTCATAAAATTAAAAAAATATTAAATTTTTATTTAGTCAAATAGTCTAACCGTCCCCTGTAAACATACTTTTAATCCTACATTAGGGGCATCTACAATGCGAGGCACTAGGATCAATATCTTGGTCGATGGGCAGTTAAGCCACCGAATCGTGGCGCGTGGCCTCGCATCGGTGCAAATAAAGGAACTGAGCGCTTAGTCATTTGTTAACGTGCATTGTGGTGGGTATAAGCCTGACAGTAGATGTGTAGGGTACGAAAAGGATGGGCAGAGTCCCAGCTACGGCGAGGATGTATGAGTTCGGGCCCCTCTGCGGTGGAGGTAATAACCCTACGTCTCAGTGCTCAGGGAGCTTTGTTGTCGAGTGGAATAGGGAATACAATGAGTTGCTAACCCCTCTACCAGTGGGGGAGGGCGGCTTATATAGAGTGCGCTACCCTCCACAACGGTTCCGGTACAGGGGTGGAGTAGTGGGGATTGAATGCGTGTGTTACAGGTAACGTATGCTCTAAATGCTAATAAATGCACCCGGAAACGTACGGCCGTTTCCCTCCAGAGAGGTTACGATGTACCGAGTGTAGCCAGTCGGTTAGCTTGGTATCCTCCGAATACTAGTCTCCGACTGGATGGTTGAGGACCTGTTACCGACTGGATGATGGGGACTCCTTAATTCAGTCGGGACTGACTAAGGGCCTTGTCCTTTGTGAGGGGTAGTCCTTGGGTAGGACCTACATGACAGGCCTATGACCCTACCCTAGGACTATGACCCCATCATTAGTCCCCGAATGGATTGAGGTTGAAACGACGAAGCGGTGCTTGAAGTTTGGATCCGACTGGAACAGATTTGGCTTGGGCGTTGCCTGCCCCGATCCATTTTATCTTTTCTGACCAACGATCCGAGTGGAAGTACTCGCGAAACAGACTGTCGGAAGCCGAGTGCTTCTGCGACATCTTTTGACGCGACCGGTCAACTAACAACAGCGGATTTTCCGGGATCTCAAATTTCGGGTTCCGCGCGCTCAGCGGGGATGACGCCAGCGCGCTCGAGTAGCGCCTGACGCCTCGATTCTCGCGCCTTCAACCTCTCCACTAATATCGCCGCGGTGGGTCAGGGGGATAAGTTTTCGGGGCCACCTGCCAGCGACCCAGTCGGAACCCTATTTAAATCTTGGTGGCGAGGCTTCTCCGTTACGCGCGCCGAATCCCTTGCTCTCGTCTGCTCCGCCCTTCTCGCCACCTCCAGCGCTCCTATACTCCTCCCTTCTCCTTCCTCCCGAGGGCTCGCAGCTGCCGCCATGACCAAGGGCCAGACCAGCAAGATGGAGGCGAGGAAGAAGAAGGGGAAGACGGAGGCGCCTGCTCAGCGGCGGCAGCGGCCACTGCCGGCGGGATGGATCCAGGGCGACTTCCTCCCCTCCATGGTGACGGAGGGGGATCTGCTGCAGCTGGTGGAGCACGGGATGATCGTCCACAAGTCCTGGAGGCTGCCGGCGGAGAACGAGGTCGAGTCAGCGCCTCGGGAGGGGGAGCACGTCCTGCTGCTCAGCCACGTCTATCGAGGTTTCTCCTTGCCCCCGCATCCTTTCTTCAAGGGCATCATGAATCACTTCGGGGCACAACTTCACCACTTTCCCCCGAACGCCATTGCTCATCTCTCTGCCTTTATAGTTCTGTGCGAGTGTTTCATTGGCTGTCCTCCCCATTGGGGGCTGTTCAAGCACATATTTTCTGCTAGATCCCAGACCATCAAACGACTTAGCCAGTCGGATGATAAAACACATCTTCTCCAGCTCTGCGGGGGCCTCGGTTTCCAGAAAAAGAGTCGGAGCAGTTATCCTGCCCTCCAGCTAAGTGAGTCGGTCAGGAACTAGCAGTCGACGTGGTTCTACTGCCAGGATATCGCCTGCCCGAATGCTTCGACAGGGCTGCCTCCCTTTAGCTTAGATCGGCCCGCCCCACCTAAGCAACTCGCGCTCACGAGGGCGGAGAAGAACGACATCCAGCCTCTGGTCGGGGCGCTCGTAGATGTCGTCAGGAGGGGGGTCACTGGCATAGACTTGCTGGAGGTCTTCCTTGGTCGGCGTATCCAGCCCCTACAGGCTCGCGACCACGCCATGTGGCATTATACGGGGCTCGAGGATTCACTCGGACCAAAGTTGTGGGCGTGACTGAGGAGAGGGTGACCTCGTGGGTGCTCCAGATCACAGGCCCCTGCAAGAATCCCAAAGGATCTCGGCGAGTGAAGCCCTTCTGCGCGGATAATCCTCCTCCAAATCAGGTGAGTGGCACTTGTCGAGTGCTCCTAACTGTCTTAATCTTATCATTTGCTTGAATCTCTATGCAACGTCTGATGTCGCCGACTGAATTTTATGCAGGAGTGGACCAACTGGTTTTCTCCCGTCTCGAACGGGAACCCGGCCGAGGAGGAGGAAGGCAGCCAGGAGGGCAGCATGGAGAGCGCTGAATATGTCTCCTACAGCGGGGAGTCGGAGGAAGAGACCAGCGAGGAAGAGGAGGAAGACGAAGAGCAGGGCTCTCCGCCTCCGCAAACAGAGCATTGGACCAAGCGCCGACACGAGCCTGCCGTTCCCTCGGCCCCTCCAGCATCTTCGAGTGCTCCGCCTACTGCCCCGGTGGTCCCGAGTGCTCGGAGCACCAAAAGGGCCAGGGATGCCGCCGCTGAACCTGCGGGTCAGTCTTCCAAGGCGGCCAAACCGAGTGGGTCCAAACCTCGGAAGGCTCTGCCGCGGATGAGGGTTGTTGTCCCCGTCACCTCCACGTAAGTGTATCGATCTTCTAATTTCTTCTGATATCCGAGTGAATTCTTGTTCATTGGTCAAATGGATTTCACTCGACAGAGTTGCTACTTCTGCCACCTCTCCGGCGCGCCAAGAAGACGACCTCATGGACACGGACAACGTCGTCTCGTCCCAGCCAGGTGCGTTGTAGTGACTTCGAGTGTTTTATTCTATCATAGGTTCTGCCTCTTTCTTTTCTGAGATCTTGCGTCGTTCGGTCTATCAGGGGCGATTTGCGTGGACGAAGGCGATCAGGGGAGAGCTGAACAGGCTGCGGAGCCCGTTCTTGAGGCCGCTCCGCCTGTTGCTGCTCTCGCCGCCAACGTGCCGCCGATTGAGGCATTGCCGCCGACTGAACCGGCGCTGGTGGTTGAGGTGCCGACTGGAGCGGACCTCAGGATGCCTCAGGAGCTTCCGACGATGCCAGGCTCGTCGAATGTCGAGTTCAACATCTAGCGTCTCCCGGAGGAGCAGGTGGGAGCGGCCAAGGGAGCCATGGTGCAGGCGGAGCTGATGGCTGGGGAGGCCAAGAGGGCCTACGACTCCGTCGCGTCCTTGTACCAGCGGAGCCTGGAGCTGCGGGATGATATCCGAGTAAGTGGGCTAGTAAGTATTTACTTTTCTCTTGTAACCCACTGGGTGTTTTTTGGATAACAGCTGTTGTTTGCAATGGGTTCACTCTGAGTGAACCCAGTGGGTGTAGTCCCTGAGACTTCTGTCGAGTGCTTGCACCGGCAGTTGTCTTTATACATATTGTCTTTGCTTTGGTCAGGTCTGTAAATAACATGACCGACTGCTAGCAGTTGTGGCACTCGGAGTGCATTTTCTGTAAGAGTCTCCGAGAGTAAGTTGTACTCGGGTCGGGTAGTATTGGCCTCGTAGGCGTAGGTGGTAACATGCAGCTCAATAGGGCGGGCCTGCTTGAGTGGCATGCCAGTGGGGTCACTCTTAGTGAACCCACTGGGTGTAGTCCCCGAGACCGCTGTCGACTGCTTGCGTCGGCAGGGGTCTGAAGAACTTAGACTTTTATTGTTGAATTTTCTGATTGTCCCTTGGTGTTTGGTGGCAGAAAACCTGTGAAATGGGATCAGCCTATGAGACTCTCAAGGCGGAGAGGAATCAGCTCGCTGGTGAGCTTGATGCGGCCATGCTCGCAATGGCTGGCATGAAGGATGCTCTGGAGGGACGAGAGAAGTCATTGGAGCAGGCTCGGGAAGCGAACAAGGTGTTGACTGAGGAAGTGGAAAAGATGGGGAAACAGAGGACTGCTCTGATGGGTCAGATGGACGTGCTGAACAAACGATGCAGGGCACAGGAGAAATATGTCAGCGACTGGGCTCGGCAGATGATGACTCGTCTGGCTGGTAAGTCCTGCTTTTTCTGAGTGGTTGTGTTATGCGCGTCACACTGTGGCACTTATTGTCTGTTTGTCCTATTGTCGCAGATTTTTGCTTTGACGCCGAAGCTGAAGCAACTGACGTGGAGCGGTCGATTCTTGAGAACGTTCCACTCGGCGACGACGCCAATCGGGATCTGCTCCGTGCGCACATCCGCGTGGGCAAAGTTGGTCCTTTCATCGGTCGACTGAGAGAAGTCGTCGGCCAAATTGACAAGGAGCTTTGGCCAGAAGATGAGTCGCGGCAGGAGATGGAGAACCTGATGACCCGACTGGAGGAGATTCCCAACCGAGTGCAGTCGTGGACGAAATCTGCAGCTCGTTGCGGTGTAGATGTTGCTCTGTCCCTGGTCCGAGTCCATTGAAAGGAGGTGCGCAAGGAGAAGTTGAAGACGTTGAAGGTGGCCAACACGAAGAAACTTCAATTCGAAGACTTCATGGAAACCTTCCTTGAAAGCGCCACCCGCATCGCCGACGGTATTGATCTGGACACGTTCGTAGAGCCCTCCAGTCCTGGTGTTAATCCAGATGAAGCGTAAAAACACTTTTATCCTCGGTATGCCGAGTGTGGATCTGTAAGAAACTTTGGCCACTTCTGTTAGCCTTCACATTCTTGGTTTGGTGTGGGTAAGCTTGATCCACACCGAGCCAGTATCTTTGGTTGAACTTTGAATTGATTCTTTTGCTCTTCTGTTGCAATGTTGACTCGAGTTTTTGTTTGGCGTTTCTTCGTGAAGCCAAAGGCAAACATTCGGAACATGTCGATTGTTTTGACATCTGCATGAGCCTCATTGAGGGTCTGTGGAATTCCCTAAGTCTCCGAGTGTGACGTTAAGAGTACACTCGGAGAAGGTTAATACTTAGGCGATTCTGGATCGCAGCTAAGCTCCTGAGTGTGACGTGAAGTGCACACTCGGAGAAGGTTAATACTTAGGCGATTCTGGATCGCAGCTAAGCCCCCGAGTGTGACGTGTATGTTGGAAATATGACCTAGAGGCAATAATAAATTAGTTATTATTATATTTCTTTGTTCATGATAATCGTTTATTATCCATGCTATAATTGTATTGATTGGAAACACAGTGCAGGTGTGGATACATAGACAAAACACTGTCCCTAGTAAGCCTCTAGTTGACTAGCTCGTTGATCAAAGATGGTCAAGGTTTCCTGACCATAGGCAAGTGTTGTTACTTGATAACGGGATCACATCATTAGGAGAATCATGTGATGGACTAGACCCAAACTAATAGACGTAGCATGTTGATCGTGTCATTTTGTTGCTACTGTTTTCTGCGTGTCAAGTATTTGTTCCTATGACCATGAGATCATATAACTCACTGACACCGGAGGAATGCTTTGTGTGTATCAAACGTCGCAACGTAACTGGGTGACTATAAAGATGCTCTACAGGTATCTCCGAAGGTGTTAGTTGAGTTAGTATGGATCGAGACTGGGATTTGTCACTCCGTGTGACGGAGAGGTATCTCGGGGCCCACTCGGTAATACAACATCACACACAAGCCTTGCAAGCAATGTGACTTAGTGTAAGTTGCGAGATCTTGTATTACGGAACGAGTAAAGAGACTTGCCGGTAAACGAGATTGAAATAGGTATGCGGATACTGACGATCGAATCTCGGGCAAGTAACATACCGAAGGACAAAGGGAATGACATACGGGATTATATGAATCCTTGGCACTGAGGTTCAAACGATAAGATCTTCGTAGAATATGTAGGATCCAATATGGGCATCCAGGTCCCGCTATTGGATATTGACCGAGGAGTCTCTCGGGTCATGTCTACATAGTTCTCGAACCCGCAGGGTCTGCACACTTAAGGTTCGACGTTGTTTTATGCGTATTTGAGTTATATGGTTGGTTACCGAATGTTGTTCGGAGTCTCGGATGAGATCACGGACGTCACGAGGGTTTCCGGAATGGTCTGGAAACGAAGATTGATATATAGGATAACCTCATTTGATTACCGGAAGGTTTTCGGAGTTACTGGGAATGTACCGGGGATGACGAATGGGTTCCGGGAGTTCACCGGGGGGGGCAACCCACCCCGGGGAAGCCCATAGGCCTTGAGGGAGGCACACCAGCCCTTAGTGGGCTGGTGGGACAGCCCACAAGTGCCCTATGCGCCATAGAGATAAAAATCAAAGAGAAAGAAAAAAAAAGGAGGAGGTGGGAAGGAAGGGGGACTCCCTCCCACCAAACCAAGTCCAACTCGGTTTGGGGGGGGGGAGTCCTCCCCCCTTGGACTCGGCCGACCCCCTTGGGGCTCCTTGAGCCCCAAGGCAAGGTCCCCTCCCTCCCACCTATATATACGGAGGTTTTAGGGCTGATTTGAGACAACTTTTCCACGGCAGCCCGACCACATACCTCCACGGTTTTTCCTCTAGATCGCGTTTCTGCGGAGCTCGGGCGGAGCCCTGCTGAGACGAGATCATCACCAACCTCCGGAGCGTCGTCACGCTGCCGGAGAACTCTTTTACCTCTCCGTCTCTCTTGCTGGATCAAGAAGGCCGAGATCATCGTCGAGCTGTACGTGTGCTGAACGCGGAGGTGCCGTCCGTTCGGCACTAGATCGTGGGACTGATCGCGGGACGGTTCGCGGGGCGGATCGAGGGACGTGAGGACGTTCCACTACATCAACCGCGTTCACTAACGCTTCTGCTGTGCGATCTACAAGGGTACGTAGATCGAACATCCCCTCTCGTAGATGGACATCACCATGATAGGTCTTCGTGCGCGTAGGAAAATTTTTGTTTCCCATGCGACGTTCCCCAAGAGTGGCATCATGAGCTAGGTTCATGCGTAGATGTAATCTCGAGTAGAACACAAAACTTTTTGTGGGCGGTGATGTGCGTTTTTCTGCCCTCCTTAGTGTTTTCTTGATTCCGCGGTATTGTTGGATCGAAGCGGCTCGGACCGACATTACTCGTACGCTTACGAGAGACTGGTTTCATCGCTACGAGTAACTCCGTTGCTCAAAGATGACCGGCGAGTGTCGGTTTCTCCAACTTTAGTTGAATCGGATTTGACTGAGGAGGTCCTTGGATGAGGTTAAATAGCAATTCATACATCTCCGTTGTGGTGTTTGCGTAAGTAAGATGCGATCCTACTAGATACCCATGGTCACCGCGTAAAACATGCAACAACAATTAGAGGACGTCTAACTTGTTTTTGCAGGGTATGCTTGTGATGTGATATGGCCAACGATGTGATGTGATATATTGGATGTATGAGATGATCATGTTGTAATAGTTAATATCGACTTGCACGTCGATGGTACGGCAACCGGCAGGAGCCATAGGGTTGTCTTTAAACTAACATTTGTGCTTGCAGATGCGTTTACTATATTGCTAGGACGTAGCTTTAGTAGTAATAGCATGAGTAGCACGACAACCCCGATGGCGACACGTTGATGGAGATCATGATGATGGAGATCATGGTGTGACGCCGGTGACAAGAAGATCGTGTCGGTGCTTTGGTGATGGAGATCAAGAAGCACATGATGATGGCCATATCATGTCACTTATGAATTGCATGTGATGTTAATCCTTTATGCACCTTATCTTGCTTAGAATGACGGTAGCATTATGAGGTGATCTCTCACTAAAATTTCAAGACGAAATTGTGTTCTCCCCGACTGTGCACCGTTGCGACAGTTCTTCGTTTCGAGACACCACGTGATGATCGGGTGTGATAGACTCAACGTTCACATACAACGGGTGCAAAACAGTTGCACACGTAGAACACTGGGGTTAAGCTTGACGAGCCTAGCATGTGCAGACATGGCCTCGGAACACATGAGACCGAAAGGTCGAGCATGAATCTTATAGTTGATATGATTGGCATAGAGATGCTTACCACTGAAACTATTCTCGACTCACGTGATGATCGGACTTGAGATAGTGGATTTGGATCATGTACCACTCAAATGACTAGAGAGATGTACTTTTTGAGTGGGAGTTCTTAAGTAATTTGATTAATTGAACTAATTGTCATGAACTTAGTCTAATGGTCTTTGTGAATTACGATGTAGCTTGCGCTATAGCTCTACTGTTTTTTATTTGTTCCTAGAGAAAATTTAGTTGAAAGTTGATAGTAGCAAACTTTGAAGAGGATTGTCCTCGTTGCTGCGCAGAAGGCTTATGTCCTTAATGCACCACTCGGTGTGTTGCACCTCGAGCGTCGTCTGTGGATGCTGTGAACATCCGACATACACGTTTCTGATGACTACACGATAGTTCAGTGCAAAATACTTAATGGCTTAGAAGCAAGGCACCGAAGACGTTTTGAAACGTCACGGAACATAAGTGATGTTCTAAAGGGATGAAATTGTGATTTCATGCTCGTGCCCTTGTTGAGAGGTACGAGACCTCCGACAAGATTCTTTGTCCACAAAGTAAAGCAGAAAAGCTCAATCGTTGAGCGTGTGCTCAGATTGTCTAAGTACGACAATCACTTGAATCAAGTGGGAGTTAATCTTCCAGATGAGATAGTAATGGTTCTCCAAAGTCACTGCCACCAAGCTGTGAGAGCTTCGTGATGAACTATAACATATCAAGGATAGATACAATGATCCTTGAGCGATTCGCGATGTTTGACACTGCTAAAGTAGAAATCAAGAAGGAGCATCAATAGTTGTTGGTTTGTAAAACCACTAAGTTTCAAGAAAGGCAAGGGCTAGAAGGGATACTTCGTGAAACGGCAAAACAGTTGCTGCACTAATGAAGAGACCCAAGATTAAACCCAAACCCGAGACTAAGTGCTTCTGTAATGAGGGGAATAGTCACTGAGGCGGAGCAACTCTAGATACTTGGTAGATAAGAAGGCTGGCAAAAGTCGAAAGAAGTATATTTGATATACATGATGTTGATGTGTACTTTACTAGTACTCCTAGTAGCATGAGGGTATTGGATACCGGTTCGGTTGCTAAGTGATTAGTAACACGAAATGAAAGCTACGGCATAAAGGAGACTAGCTAAAGGCGAGGTGACGATACGTGTTGGAAGTGTTTACAAGGTTGATATGATCAAACGTCGCACGCTCCCTCTACCATCGGGATTGGTGTTAAACCTAAATAATTGTTATTTGGTGCTTGCGTTAAGCATGAACATGATTGGATCGTGTTTATTGCAATACGATTATTCATTTAAAGAGAATAATGGTTACTCTATTTTCTTGAATAATCACCTTCAATGGTTTATTGAATCTCGACCATAGTGTTACACATGTTCATGATATTGGTGCCAAAAGATACGAGGTAATGATGATAGTACCACTTACTTGTGGCACTGCCGCTTGAGTCATGTTGGTATAAATTGCATGAAGAGGCTCCATGCTGATGGATCTTTATACTCACTTGATTTTGAATCACTAGTGACATGCAAATCATACCACATGAGCAAGGCCTTGTTTTCATTGAGATGAAATAAGATAGTAACTTGTTGGAAGTGATACATTTTGATGTATGCAGTCCAATGGGTGCTGAGGCACGCAGTGGATATCATTATGTTCTTACTTCAATGACGATTTGAGTAGATACTAGAGTATTTGCTTAATGAATCACAAGTATGAAATATTGAAAAGTTCAATTATGTTTCGGAGTGAAGTTCGTCGTAACAAAAGGATAAACTGTCTACGATATGATCATAGAAATGAATATCTGAGTTACGAGTTTTGGTACGCAGTTAAGACACTGTGGAAATTGTTTCGCGGTTCATGCCACCTAGAATATCATAGTGTGATGATGTGTCTGAACGTCATAGCCACGCACTATTTGGTATGGTGCATGCTATGATGTCTCTTATCGAATTACCACTATCGTTTATGGGTTATGCATTAGAGACAACCGCATTCACTTTAAATAGGGCACCGCGTATTTCCGTTGAGATGACACAGTATAGACTAAGGTTTAGAGAAATCTAAACTGTCGTTTCTTGAAAGTTTGGGTCTTCGACACTTATGTGAAAAAGTTTCAGTCTAATAAGCTCGAACCCAAAGCGGATAAATGCATCTTCACAGGATATCCAAAACAGTTGGGTACATCTCCTATCTCAGATCCGAAAGCAAAGTGTTTGTTTCTAGAAACGGATCCTTTCTCGAGGAAAGGTTTCTCTTGAAATAATTGAGTGGGAGGGTGGTAGAACTTGATGAGGTTATTGAACCATCACTTCAACCAGTGTGTAGCAGGGCGCAGGAAGTTGTTCCTGTGGCGCCTACACCAATTGAAGTGAAAGCTGATGATGGTGATCATCGAGCATCGGATCAAGTTACTACAAACCTCGTAGGTTGAAAAGGTCGCGTACTACTGCAGAGTGGTACGGTAACCCTGTCTTGGAGGTCATGTTGTTGAGCAACAGTGAACCTACGAGTTATGAAGAAAGCAATGGTGGGCCCGGATTCCGACAAATGGCTGGAGGCCATGAAATCTGAGAGAGGATCCATGTGTGAAAACAAAGTGTAGACTTTGGAAGAACTACTTGATGGTCATAGGACTATTGAGTAAGGATGGATCTTTAAAAGGAAGACAGACGATGATGGTGATAAGTCACTATTAAGAAAAGCTCGACTTGTCGCAAAGATGTTTCCGACAAGATCAAACAGTTGACTATGATGAGACTTTCTCACTCGTAGCGATGCTAAAAGTCTGTTAGAATTATGTTAGTAGTTGCTGCATTATTTATGTAATATTGCACATAGGATGTCAAAACATTGTTTCCTCGATGGTTTCCTTGAGCAAACATTGTATGTGATACAACCAGGAGGTTTTGTCGATCCTAAAGATACTAGCAAGTATGCAAGCTCCAGCGATCCTTCAATGGACTGGTGCAAGCATCTCGGAGTTGGAATATACACTTTGATGAGATGATCAAAGATTTTGGGTTTGTACAAGGTTTATGAGAAACTTGTATTTCCAAAGAAGTGAGTGGGAGCACTATAGAATTTCTGATGAGTATATGTGGTTGACATATTGTGGATCAGAAGTAATGTAGAATTTCTGTAAAGCATACAAGGTTGTTTGAAAGGAGTTTTCAAAGGAGTACCTGGATTGCGCTACTTGAACGTTGAGCATCAAAGATCTATGGAGATAGATCGAAAGCGCTTAATGGAAGTTTCAACAAGATGCATGCCTTGACAAGTTTTTGAAGGAGTTCAAAATAGATCAGCAAAGAAGGAGTTATTGGTTGTGTTGTAAGGTGTGGATTTGAGTAAGACTCAAAACCCGACCACGGCAGAATAAAGAGAATAGACGAAGGTCGTCTTCTATGCCTTGGCCGTAGAATCTGAAGTATGCCATGCTGGGTACCGCACCTGATGTGTGCCTTGACTCAAAGTCTGTTGAGAGGTACAGAGAGTGATCCATGATTGAATCACTAGCGGTGGTCAAAATTTATCCTTAGTAACTGATGGTCTAAGGAATTTTTCTCGATTATGGAGGTGGTTAAAGAGTTTGTCGTAAAGGGTTACGTCGATGCAAGCTTTGACACTAATCCGAATAACTATGAGTAGTGAAACGAATTCGTAGAGTAGAGTAGATATTTGGAGTATTTCCGAATAGCACATAGTAGCAGCATCTATAAGATGACATAAATATTTGTAAAGAACACATGGATCTGAAAGTTTCAGAACCGTTGACTAAAACCTCTCTCACGAGCAAGACGTGATCAGACCCCATAACTATATGGGTGTTGGATTCGTTGGAATCACATGGTGATGTGAACTAGATTATTGACTCTAGTGCAAGTGGGAGACTGTTGCAAATATGACCTAGAGGCAATAATAAATTAGTTATTATTATATTTCTTTGTTCATGATAATCGTTTATTATCCATGCTATAATTGTATTGATTGGAAACACAGTGCAGGTGTGGATACATAGACAAAACACTGTCCCTAGTAAGCCTCTAGTTGACTAGCTCGTTGATCAAAGATGGTCAAGGTTTCCTGACCATAGGCAAGTGTTGTTACTTGATAACGGGATCACATCATTAGGAGAATCATGTGATGGACTAGACCCAAACTAATAGACGTAGCATGTTGATCGTGTCATTTTGTTGCTACTGTTTTCTGCGTGTCAAGTATTTGTTCCTATGACCATGAGATCATATAACTCACTGACACCGGAGGAATGCTTTGTGTGTATCAAACGTCGCAACGTAACTGGGTGACTATAAAGATGCTCTACAGGTATCTCCGAAGGTGTTAGTTGAGTTAGTATGGATCGAGACTGGGATTTGTCACTCCGTGTGACGGAGAGGTATCTCGGGGCCCACTCGGTAATACAACATCACACACAAGCCTTGCAAGCAATGTGACTTAGTGTAAGTTGCGAGATCTTGTATTACGGAACGAGTAAAGAGACTTGCCGGTAAACGAGATTGAAATAGGTATGCGGATACTGACGATCGAATCTCGGGCAAGTAACATACCGAAGGACAAAGGGAATGACATACGGGATTATATGAATCCTTGGCACTGAGGTTCAAACGATAAGATCTTCGTAGAATATGTAGGATCCAATATGGGCATCCAGGTCCCGCTATTGGATATTGACCGAGGAGTCTCTCGGGTCATGTCTACATAGTTCTCGAACCCGCAGGGTCTACACACTTAAGGTTCGACGTTGTTTTATGCGTATTTGAGTTATATGGTTGGTTACCGAATGTTGTTCGGAGTCCCGGATGAGATCACGGACGTCACGAGGGTTTCCGGAATGGTCCGGAAACGAAGATTGATATATAGGATAACCTCATTTGATTACCGGAAGGTTTTCGGAGTTACCGGGAATGTACCGGGAATGACGAATGGGTTCCGGGAGTTCACCGGGGGGGCAACCCACCCCGGGGAAGCCCATAGGCCTTGAGGGAGGCACACCAGCCCTTAGTGGGCTGGTGGGACAGCCCACAAGTGCCCTATGTGCCATAGAGATAAAAATCAAAGAGAAAGAGAAAAAAAGGAGGAGGTGGGAAGGAAGGGGGACTCCCTCCCACCAAACCAAGTCCAACTCGGTTTGGGGGGGGGAGTCCTCCCCCCTTGGACTCGGCCGACCCCCCAAGGCAAGGTCCCCTCCCTCCCACCTATATATACGGAGGTTTTAGGGCTGATTTGAGACAACTTTTCCATGGCAGCCCGACCACATACCTCCACGGTTTTTCCTCTATATCGCGTTTCTGCGGAGCTCGGGCGGAGCCCTGCTGAGACGAGATCATCACCAACCTCCGGAGCGCCGTCACGCTGCCGGAGAACTCTTCTACCTCTCTGTCTCTCTTGCTGGATCAAGAAGGCCGAGATCATCGTCGAGCTGTACGTGTGCTGAACGCGGAGGTGCCGTCTGTTCGGCACTAGATTGTGGGACTGATCGCGGGACGGTTCGCGGGGCGGATCGAGGGACGTGAGGACGTTCCACTACATCAACCGCGTTCACTAACGCTTCTGCTGTGCGGTCTACAAGGGTACGTAGATCGAACATCCCCTCTCGTAGATGGACATCACCATGATAGGTCTTCGTGCGCGTAGGAAAATTTTTGTTTCCCATGCGACGTTCTCCAACAGTGTAGTGCACACTCGGAGAAGGTTAATACTTAGGCGATTCTGGATCGCAGCTAAGCCCTCGAGTGCGACGTGTAGTGCACACTCGGAGAAGATTAATACTTAGGCGATTCTGGATCGCAGCTAAGCCCCCGAGTGTGACGTGTAGTGCACACTCGGAGAAGGTTAATACTTAGGCGATTCTGGATCGCAGCTAAGCCCCCGAGCGTGACGTGTAGTGCACACTCGGAGAAGGTTAATACTTAGGCGATTCTGGATCGCATCTAAGCCCCCGAGCGTGACGTGTAGTGCACACTCGGAGAAGGTTAATACTTAGGCGATTCTGGATCGCAGCTAAGCCCCCGAGTGTGACGTGTAGTGCACACTCGGAGAAGGTTAATACTTAGGCGATTCTGGATCGCAGCTAAGCCCCCGAGTGTGACGTGTAGTGCACACTCGGAGAACGTTAATACTTAGGCGATTCTGGATCGCAGCTAAGCCCCCGAGTGTGACGTGTAGTGCACACTCGGAGAAAGTTAATACTTAGGCGATTCTGGATCGCAGCTAAGCCCCCGAGTGTGACGTGAAGTGCACACTCGGAGAAGGTTAATACTTAGGCGATTCTGGATCGCAGCTAAGCCCCCGAGTGTGACGTGAAGTGCACACTCGGAGAAGGTTAATACTTAGGCGATTCTGGATCGCAGCTAAGTTTTTTTTTTTGAGACCGGAGTCTGCGACCGTGGAAGAACTTTGAACTTGCAAAAAACTCAATCTTCTTTATATTATTTCACCAATACTTGTTCTTTACATTGCTTCAGTCGACGGCCACGTGTAGAAGCGCTTCAGGAGATCTCCGTTCCATGCACGCGGCTCGTCTGTCTCCCTCTCGATGTTGTAGAGTCTGTATGCTCCGTTGTTCAGCACCTTGGAGATGATGAAGGGTCCTTCCCAGGCCGGAGCCAACTTGTGAGGTCTTTGCTGATCCACTCGGAGCACCAGGTCGCCTGCTTGGAACGTGCGACTTCTGACGTGGCGTGCATGAAAACACCGCAAATTTTGTTGATAAATGGTCGAGCGAGTTAGTGCCATCTCGCGCTCCTCCTCCAGGAGATCCACTCCGTCTTGCCTTGCTTGTTCTGCTTCGGCTTCGGAGAAGAGTTCGACTCGTGGCGCATTGTGAAGCAAGTCACTCGGAAGGACCGCTTCTGCTCCATAAACGAGGAAGAACGGTGATCGCCCTGTAGATCTGTTCGGGGTTGTGCGAAGTCCCCAAAGCACTGAAGGTAGCTCGGTAACCCAAGCGCCAGCGGCATGTCCTATCTCTCGCAGGAGTCGGGGCTTCAAACCTTGCAAAATAAGTCCGTTTGCCCGCTCTGCTTGTCCATTGGACTGAGGATGCGCTACGGAAGCAAGATCCACTCGGATGCCTTGGCTTGTACAGAAACCTTTGAATCTGTCCGAGTCAAAGTTTGTCCCGTTGTCCGTGATTATGCTGTGAGGTACACCGAATCTGAAGATGATGTCCCTGACAAACTTGACGGCTGTTGAGGCTCGAGCTTCTTGGTGGGCTTCGCTTTGATCCATTTCGTGAACTTGTCGACTGCCACCAACAGATGTGTGTATCCACCTTGGCCTGTCTTGAATGGGCCGACTGTGTCTAATCCCCACACTGCAAACGGCCACACAAGAGGGATCGTCTTCAACGCAGACGTCGGCTTGTGGGACTTGTTGGAGTAGAACTGGCAGCCCTCACATCGGTCAACCATATCTTTAGCCATCTCGTTAGCCTACAGCCAGAAGAAACCAGCCCTGAATGCCTTGGCGACGATTGCTCTCGAAGAAGCGTGATGACCGCAGGTCCCCGAGTGGATATCCTCCAGAATCAGCTGCCCCTCCTCTGGGGAGATGCATCGTTGAAGAACGCCAGAGATACTTTCTTTGTACAATTGGCCATCAATAACAGTGAACGACTTCGACCTGCGGACTATCTGCCTGGCCTGGACTTCGTCTTCCGGTAGTTCTTGCCTCAGGATATATGCAATGATCGGCACAGTCCAATCGGGGATGACGGCAAGAATCTCCATGACCAGGTCAACCACAGCAGGTACATCGACTTCAGTCGGATCCGTTGAACTCTTTGGTTGTGTCAGCTCCTCTGTGAAAGGATCTTCTTTGACTGAGGGAAGGTGGAGGTGCTCGAGGCAGACGTCACTCGGGACTGGTCTCCGAGTGGATCCGAGTTTTGCTAACTCATCAGCTGCTTGGTTCTTCAGTCTCGGAACATGATGAAGTTCTAGACCTTCAAACTTCTTCTCAAGCTTCCTCACTGCATTGCAGTATGTAGTCATGGCGGGGTTTCTAACGTCCCACTCTTTCATCACTTGATTGACCACCAAATCCGAATCGCCGTAGACCATCAGGCGACGGACGCCGAGTGAGATGGCCATACGCAACCCGTAGAGGAGAGCTTCATACTCTGCCTCGTTGTTGGAGGAATCGAAGTGTATCTGTAGCACGTACTTGAGCTTGTCGCCCTTTGGTGATATGATCACAACGCTAGCGCCGGAGCCATTCAACATCTTGGACCCATCGAAGAACATTGTCCAATGGGCCGAGCAGATGTGGGTCGGTTGCTGTTGTTCTACCCATTCTGCTATGAAGTCAGCCAGAGCTTGAGACTTAATAGCTTTCTTGGCCTCGAACTTGATATCGCAGTACAACATCTCCATCGCCCACTTCGCCACTCGGCCTGACGCATCTCGATTGTGGAGAATTTCCGACAATGGAGCATCAGAAACGACAGACACCGAGTGGTCTTGGAAATAATGGGCCACCTTCTTCGCAGTCATGTAAATCCCGTAGATAAGTTTTTGATAGTGGGGATACCTCTGCTTGGAAGGAGTCAGGACTTCGGAGATGTAGTACACTGGCCACTGAACTTTGTATGCTTTGCCTTCTTCTTCTCGTTCGACTGTAAGAACAGTACCGACGACTTGATTTGTAGCCGCGATATACAGAAGAAAGGGCTCTTTACTGAGCGGAGCAGTAAGAACCGACTGGGTGAAAAGTAGGACTTTGAGGTCGTTGAATGCGACTTGGGCTTCATCTGTCCACTCGAAAGTATCTGATTTCTTCATGAGTCGGTACAGAGGAAGTGCTTTTTCGCCGAGTCAACTGATGAACCTGCTCAAAGCCGCTAGGCAACCTATGAGCCGTTGAACATCGTGTATTCGGGCCGGCCTCTCCATTCGGACGATGGTCCCGATCTTTTCGGGGTTGACATCGATCCCTCGTTCGGAGACGAAGAAACCGAGTAACTTTCCGCTGGGAACGCCGAATGAACATTTGGCGGGGTTGAGCTTGATATCGTACCTACGAAGGTTGGCGAATGTTTCTGCCAAGTCAGTCAGCAGGTCGGAACCTTTGCGTGACTTGACTACGATATCATCCATATACGCCTCCACATTCCGACCGATCTGATCGAGGAGACATTTTTGGATCATGCGCATAAAGGTAGCTCCTGCATTCTTCAGACTGAACGACATAGTGATGTAGCAGAAGCACCCGAATGGGGTGATGAAGGCTGTTTTTAACTCATCAGGACCATACAGACGGATCTGATGATAGCCCGAGTAGGCATCGAGAAATGACAGACGCTCGCAACCCGCAGTCGAATCGACAATTTGATCTATGCGGGGGAGCGGAAAATGGTCTTTCGGGCAGACCTTATTGAGATGCTTGAAGTCGATGCACATTCAGAGCGACTTGTCCTGCTTGGGCACCATGACAACATTGGCGAGCCACTCGGAGTGGTGAACCTCGCGAATGAAGTTGGCTGCCAGCAGCTTGGCCACCTCTTCCCCGATTGCCTTCCTCTTGTGCGCGGTGGACCGGCGCACGCGCTCTTGGACAGGCTGAGCCGTGGAATCCACATGCAGTCGGTGCTCAGCCAACTCCCTGGGTACACCTGGCATGTCGGAGGGTTTCCATGCGAAGATGTCCCAGTTCTCATGGAGGAATTGGGTGAGCTCGGCTTCCTATTTAGGATCGATGGTGGTGGAGATGTTCATCGGAGCAGCAGTGGCGTCCGTCGGGTGGATGTTGACCTTCTTCGTCTCTCCCGCCGACTGAAATGCAGACTCTGAAGCTGGCTTCTTCGAGCGCATCAGGTCGGCGGGGTCGACTGTTTTCTTGTACTCGTCCAGCTCGAGGACGACCATCTGCTGGTCGGCGATTCTTGATCCCTGCTGCAGACACTCTTCAGCCCGCTGCCGATTGCCTGTGATGGTGATCACACCCTTCGGGCCTGGCATCTTCAGCTTCAGGTATACGTAACATGGACGGGCCATGAAGTGCGCATACGCTGGGCGACCCAGAATTGCGTGATAAGCGCTCTGGAAGTCAACCACTTCGAACGTCAGCTTTTCCTTGTGGAAGTTCTTGTCGGAGCCGAAAACGACGTCCAACGCGATCTGGCCGAGTGATTTGGCCTTCCGTCCAGGGACGACTCCGTGGAACTGCATGCCGCTCTCGCTGAGTTTGGACATCGGGATGCCCATCCCCTTGAGGGTGTCGGCGTACATGATGTTCAAGCCGCTGCCGCCATCCATGAGGACTTTGCGCAGTCGGACTCCTTCTACCACCGGGTCGACGACCAGGGCCTGTCTTCCCGGGGTGGGTACATGTGCCGGATGATCCGACTGGTCGAAGGTGATCGCAGTCTGAGACCATTTGAGGAACTTGGGGTTGGTAGGGGTGGCCATGTTCACCTCTCTGTTCACCAGCTTCAGTCGGCTCTTGCTCTCGACGTCAGCAAAGATCATCAGGGTTGCATGGACTTGGGGGAACGGATCCTCCTTATCCTCCTCATCCTGTTCATGGTCCTTCTCACTCGGTTGCCCTTCGCTGAACCCCTGGATCAGGAGGCGACACTGTCGAGTGGTATGCTTCGCATATATGGGGTTGCCTTCTTCATCCATCTTCGTATGAACCGGACATGGCTGGTCCAGGATGGGATTATTGAACTGCTTCTTCTTAGGGGTGAACTGAGCCTTCCCTTTGCCCTTGAACTTGGCATTGGTTACGGCTGCAGCTTCTGCTTGCGGAGCGGTCGGAGCTTTCTGCTTCTGCTTCCGAGTGTTGCCCTCATCGCCATCAGCGACTGTTTTGTGCTTGCCGCTTCGGATGCGGTCCTCTTCTTCACCATTTGCATAGCGTGTTGCTATCTCCATCATCTTGCTCATGGAGATGTCGCCTGTTCGGCCGAACTTCAGGTACAGATCCCTGTACCGCACGCCTGCCTTGAAGGCGCAGACTGCTTGATGCTCGGTGACGTTCTCCACCGTGTGATAGAGAGTTGTCCAGCGCTGGATGAAGTCACGCAGGGGCTCATTTTGCTTCTGGACGCAGTGCTGGAGCTCCACAAGGCCAGCAGGGCGCTTGCACGTCCCTTCGAAGGTCCTGATAAACACTCGGGCCAGATCTGCCCAACTGTAGATGCTTGAGGGGGCCAACTGGTTCAGCCACGCTCGCGCCAAGCCGTCGAGCATCAGAGGGAGGTGCTTCATGGCGACATGGTCGTCCCCTCCTCCGATCTGGACTGCCACTCGGTAGTCATCCAGCCACGTTTCTGGCTTGGACTCTCCTGTGAACTTGCTAATTCCCGTCGCCAATCGGAAGTTGGGAGGGATGTCAGCCGAACGGATGGCTCGACTGAAACACTCGGGGCCAGAAACGGTGGCCCTGCTTCCACTCGGACGGTCGATATCGCGACCATCGCGGTGGGCCCGACCCCTGTCGACCCTCCGCTGGGCGATATGCCCTCTTGCGTCGGGCCTTGGGTCGTAAGTGTCACCGGCTGAACGCCGATCATCATGATGTCGGGGCCCGTAGGGCCCACCCCGCGGAGGGGTGCGTGAACGGTGGCGATCTTCGTGATTTATGGAACGGCTGCCTCCTCTGTGCTGCTGATGGGAACCTGGGTCGTGAACCGACCGATGCGTATTCGCGTGGACGGAACTATTATAGATCCGGTTGTGTGACTGGAAGACCGCCGAATTCTGCTGCTGCGCCGTGTGCAACTGGGCTCGGATCTGCTCGATCCCCCTTCCTGCCTCTGAATCAGTCGGCTGGAGGGAATCGGCTATCTTGGCAGCCGCAGCCAAGTTGAGGAGGGGTGTGCGAAACAGCTCCACGTTGCTCCGCCGAGTGTGCCGACTAGCAGAACGGCGAGGTGGACGACGCGCGCCGGACGCTTCGCCGATCTCGTGCTCGTTCCGGCCAGCCTGACGGGGGATCTTCATGGGAATTGGCCATGTGTACTTCGGCTGCAGGCCCGTGACCCGCGTACTTGGAAAGAAACTCAGTCGGAACCGAGCCCGAGCGCTGGGACAGCGGGGCAACCACAACTGACTCTAGAACCACCACTTGTGAAGATGCGTTCTGGCGCGCCTGGGCGTGTTGCACCCAACGTTGGAGCCGCGGACGGCGGGACCGCTTGACGCGGCGCGTGACGACGGTGTAGGTCGACACCGGAGCCGACTGCTGGAGAAGAAGAATGCCGCGGGCACCGGCACGGAAGTGCGTAGCCCCGCGACGGGGAAGCGCCTCGACGTCGAGGGGCGCATCCCGAAGCCACGCCGAATCTTCGACGATGAAGGAGAGAGCGCCGAAGAAGATCTGGGGACCCATGCTCGAATCTCCACCGGACGACATGACGAAAGGAAGTAGTCGCAAACTCGACGGAAGTCGCTTAGAAGCCTGCCCGAAGGTAGGCGCCAACTGTCGTGGGTATAAGCCTGACAGTAGATGTGTAGGGTACGAAAAGGATGGGCAGAGTCCCAGCTACGGCGAGGATGTATGAGTTCGGGCCCTCTACGGTGGAGGTAATAACCCTACGTCTCAGTGCTCAGGGAGCTTTGTTGTCGAATGGAATAGGGAATACAATGAGTTGCTAACCCCTCTACCAGTGGGGGAGGGCGGCTTATATAGAGTGTGCTGCCCTCCACAACGGTTCCGGTACATGGGTGGAGTAATGGGGATTGAATGCGTACGTTACACGTAACGTATGCTCTAAATGCTAATAAATGCACCCGGAAACGTACGGCCGTTTCCCTCCAAAGAGGTTACGATGTACCGAGTGTAGCCAGTCGGTTAGCTTGGTATCCTCCGAATGCTAGTCTCCGACTGGATGGTTGAGGACCTGTTACCAACTGGATGATGGGGACTCCTTAATTCAGTCGGGACTGACTAAGGGCCTTGTCCTTTGTGAGGGGTAGTCCTTGGGTAGGACCTACATGAGAGGCCTATGACCCTACCCTAGGACTATGACCCCATCATGCATGATGTTAGCGATTAGTTGTGCAAGAGATGAAAAAAAGTGGAATTGAGCAGCGCTAACGCATGTAATTTAGCAGTTAGCATTAGGAGTTTTGACGGCAAGCGCACTAATCCTTCTTATATTTTACGAGGTTAATTTTAATTCCTTAAGTGTCCATCTTAGCATTCCCCCTAAAAAATTATGATTTATAAAAATATTTGTCAAAATTTACTGTAAAAAATAAGATTTTTTTAAACATTTTGAAAATATTATTTGAATTTACTGTTTTTCCGAGCTTCATTTAAGCTCAAGTGTAAAAGAGTACATTCCCAAGGACGGCCCTATGTTAACGGTATACTTTCCCAGACCTTTCGGGATCAGACGGTCGGCGAGCGAGAGCACGGAAGGAGCTGGGTGCAAATGCACAGCAATGCGAGGAACCTTCGCGTAAAAATCCAGCCCCACCGGCCCACCCCCACGATCGGAAAGAAGCTTCTCCTTCCCTCCCTCCCACCCCACCTCTGCGGTTCCTTCCTGACGAAGTCGCGGCATCCGCGCAACGACTCCCAGAGCAGAAAACCTACCCAAATCGAACTAAACCCAACCAAATCGCCGCCTCCCCGAACCCAAACCCCCAATCTCCACCCCACCCCCTCCGCCGCCCTCTCCAGCAGCGAGGCCGCCGTCACCACCGCGGCCGATGGGCAGCGGCACGGAGCCGGCCAAGGGGCTGCTGCCCTACCTGCAGCGCGCCGACGAGCTGCAGAAGCACGAGCCCCTCGTCGCCTACTATTGTGAGCGACGACGCCCCGCCGTCTATCTATCCGCCTCGCGGCGATCGCCGTGAATCGCCGCTGATTGCTAGGGTTCTGTCTGAGATTCGGATTTGGTTTGAGCAGGTCGGTTGTACGCGATGGAGAAGGGGTTGGTGATCCCGCAGAAGGAGCGCACCAAGATGACCAACTCCATCCTCGTCTCCCTCATCAACCAGCTCGAGAAGGTATCGTACGCATCCTTCCCCTTTTACTTTCGCTTGTTCTCTTATTAGTGGGGAAACTAAGCAGTTGTGGACTCTAATTTAGTCTGGATCTGTTGCGTTCGTCGCATTGAGGGTTTGGGCACGCGAACGTAGATGTATTTTGTTTTGATTAGCAACCAGTTATGTGACTGCCTATAAGAAGAATAAGGGTATATAAATCATTTGAGTGGTATGGTGATTTTGGCATTTTGCTGTTAGCATATAAGTGCACTGCAATGAATACTTTATGAAGTCCCATGTTTCCATTGTTGGAAACATATATAGGAATAGATTCCACCTGAATTCATACCGATTCTCGTAATCAAGTAATGGAACCACTCAGCAATATGTGTTGATCTTCCATTGACATTGAATTCCAATGGATCAGTATTAGTGTAAGTTTTTGTTCTGTTTTCTCCATGGTCTTGTGGCCAGTTTGATGCCACCCACTGGGTTTCAAATGGGGCGGTAGTGTTCTGTGATTGGATTGATTTTGGGCTTGTGATTTTAAGGGTTGCCACTCGATCGCTTGCATGTTTTGAAGTAACATAACAATCCTTTATATCATACCCTTGATCTGCTACATTATAGATTGGTAAGTTTCTTTTTCTCAGATTGTATTCCTAATTAAGTTCTGCATCCTCCAGGATAAGAAATCTTTGACCTTGGGGCCCGATGACCATCTTCATTTGGAGGGGTTTGCATCAAGTGTCTTTGCTAAAGCAGACAAACAGGATCGTGCTGGACGAGCTGACATGTATTGTACTGAACTATTCTTATTCTACTTCAGTCATATCAGGCTTAGCTATTTGTAGTCTCACTAATGCACTTCACATTTTGCAGAAACACTGCAAAAACCTTCTATGCCGCCAGCATCTTTTTTGAGATTCTCAGTCAGTTTGGTGAGCTTCAACCTGATGTAAGTGTAATATGGTGATGTCTACATCTGTAAATAAATCTTAATTTAAGCCTAATATGCTGTTGTCTACAATTTTACTATGTAATGTCAAATTTTCAAAATATATGCATGTACATATGCTTTAACTGTCCTTTAACAGCTGGAGCAGAAGCAAAAATATGCCATCTGGAAAGCTGCTGAAATTAGAAAAGCTCTCAAAGAAGGACGAAAGCCTGAAGCTGGCCCTCCTGGCGGGGACAAAGACGAAGCACCTGCGAGCACCACTACAAATGATCATGTAACTTCCTTAACTCTGGCAATCCTTTCATTAATGACACATACTAGCATTTGTTCGCAAATTTGGCTTTTCTACGATGCCTTCGGCTATTCACACACCTTGGAATTAATAATTTGTTGGTCAGCATCAAGAAAACACTGATGCTTCCATCAACCAACATATCCGTATCGGATACCATATCCGATACGTCCCCGATAACCCCACTATCCTGTAGAATTCTATCTAATGGATGTCTGCTGATTTCCTCCTCCCCATCCCTTTCTCTCTAACTGAATTTTATGTTTGGTAAATTGCTGCTACCCTTTGGCCGTTGGTTCTTGCTTTTATTGGAATCATGGATAAAAAGATACTACCTCTGGGGAAATGCAATTCTTACTACCTCTGGGAAAATGCAACTCGGCTCTTGGGAGCATATGCTCCTGCGCACTAAAAATGTTTCCTGCAAATGTTGAAAGAATTTGAAAAAAAATACTTGCATTCATTGTCACACCAAAATGCTACCTGCAAATTAGGGGGTAAGCTTAATCATTTTGTCTTGCGCAAAATAAACAAGTTGAACACCAAATGTTACACATATTTTTGGTTTTTTCACCGACGAAGCATTGCTATCCCGTTTCGCATGAAAATTGTCGAGCACGCTTGTTACACTAACAAGAACATCTACAAAAAAAATCAGAATTTTTAAAATTTACTTACTATTTTATTTGAATTTACTGTTCATCAGGGAGCACGTGCACCCCAGAGCCAAAATAGCTCTCCCACTACCTCTATCCTAAATCTAAGACGTTTTTGCACTTCAAAGATAATGGACTGCACTGACTAAGTATATGCTAAATGGCTTGATGCTTATTTGATGACATATTTTTTTTATATTATTTCCAAAATAGTCAAAACATATCCCTGTATTGGTGCTTTTCAAAAATGATGTATTTACGTACCCATATCACTGCAATGTAGGTCAGCATTATTATTTTGATAACGGTAAATTGCACCAGAGGTACAACAACTCACGAGGCAGGTTGAAGTATGTGAAGAACTTAACCGTTGCTCAAATACAAATGTAAGGCAGTGTAATTGTCTAATTCATTCATGGGGGGGGGGGGGTCGAGATTGCACCTGTTGGCTATTTTCACAGCATTTAACAGTGCCAACATATTTAGGCTGTGTTTGGTTCAGCTTTTGTTACCGACTTCTGCTTTGAAAAGCTAAAAGCTAACCAAAGGGGTAAATGTTCAAAGCAGATTTTGAGAATCTATAGCTTCTTCCTAGTGTAAATTTCAAAGCTCGGGGTTCCTAACTTTGGGGGGTGGGGGGGTGGGTGGGTCGAAATTGCACCTGTTGGCTATTCTCACAGCATTTAACAGTGCCAACATATTTAGGCTGTGTTTGGTTCAGCTTTTGTTACCAACTTCTGCTTTGAAAAGCTAAAAGCTAACCAAAGGGGTAAATGTTCAAAGCAGCTTTTGAGAATCTATAGCTTCTTCCTAGTGTAAATTTCAAAGCTCGGGGTACCCCCCACTTTCCAGCTCAACCAAACACAGCCTTAATGCCCGGCAGCAGCACAAATTGCACCAGAGGTACAACAACTCACGAGGCAGGTTGAAGTATGTGAAAAACTTGACTGTTGCTCAAATACAAACATAAGGTAGTGTGATTGCCTAATTCATTCAGAGGCAGCAGCACCCCCACACCCCCTCTGGTATCCCTCTCTCCCTCTGTGTGTGTGAAAGGGACCACCACACTTACGTGGTACAGTGGTCAGCCCCACATGCATGAATTGGCGACTGAGCAATTTGATCAGTGATGACCACTTAAACAGCACCAGTGACAGATCTGAACAATGCTTTAGTTTGCTTAGATGGTTGCCTGTTTGAGGGGCAGTTTTTGTGTGTATTGGTAGCCTGTATGACACCGCGTCCTTGTTTTTATCACTTCAGTCCAGTTTGTCTTGAATAAGTCAGTTTTGAGAACTCTTCGAACTCAAGCACACACAATATCATTTGTGAATGATAATTATCCATTCAACAAACAGACCATTCTGGTGTTCTACTCTGGAAGACACACATGAAATATTTTGTTTGAATATTGTCAGGTGTGGCAAACTGTGGCTGGAAACCAGACATGCCCCAAGCCTTGTTATAAGCAGTCTCTGTTTTCTTGTACCATTTCCCAAAAAATATGTTGACAACACTCCTGAACCTTACCAACAAGGCCAGGTCGTACCTGTGCTTTCCACTTTCGAAGTTACAGTCAATTTTCATTATTGCTAAGATTGTTACTAAGGGGATAGAAAATGGCAACCTTATGCAAAGTAGGAAAATTAACATCCAATAGTGGTTTCTTCATCTTGTTACTAAAACCTTGCATGTGTGATTGATTTGTGGTGATCTACAATGGACTTCAATATTGTTGCCTATATGTTTGACTATGTTACAAACAAGATGTGATTGCTCAATAAGTTGTGATGGCTCAGTAAAATAGTTCCTGTAACCATCAAGTACTTTGCATTCTCGCACTGTAAAAATTGTAAAAGAACTTGTACCTTTTCTTCATGCTGCATCTTTTTGTTGAATTAAGGTGCATGTTTCACGGCATCTAAGAATAACATCAGACTTGCAACAGTACTGTTGTCAGACTTGGCATTCACAGATTAACATTCACTTATTTTTGATCTATTATTAATCAGGACATGGGGCGAAGCCAGACTTTTGGTAGCAGGCAGAATGGAAATGAAGCATCATCTCATCCTATAGACAAGGTCATTTGGCTAGTCTTTATTTATTTATTCGTCTTTGTCGGAGAAGCTTTTTTTTTTTTTTTTTAGGGATTGTTGAAGAAGCTTTAGTTTTCTTAATTTTATTATCTTCCTATATACAGGATTTTAGCAGGAGGGATAGCTTTTCTGCTGTCCAGCCAGGAAATGTATCTTCTCGACAAGGTCAAGAGAAGTTCAATGATCATGTCTCTGCCCAGGCACATTTTTCACCACCACCTCCACCGTCCGAGTTCTCATCTCCATGGTCCCAGTTTTCACCCCCACCACATTCATCTTATTCCTCTCCCTCATACCAAGGAACAGATTACCCTCCCCCGGATGTCCACACACCACACCCCAATTATTCATCTCCCTCGTACACAAGCACAGACTATCCTACCAGTGAGGTGCATAAACCACCATCCAATTATTCACCACCCCCGTATACAAGAGCAGACCACCCTTCGGACGATGGCTACAATCCTCAGAGCAACGATAAGCCAGATGTTCCAGCTTATCCTCAGACATACCACCAGCCACCCTACACAATTGAACCCCAGCACACCTCTCAAAACTACTATGCTACAGAAACCCCACCTGCTCCATACAACTACCCTAATTTCCAGTCTTACCCAAGCTTCCAGGACAGCACACTACCTTCTGTCACAACCCATCAACCTTCATTCCATCCTGCTAGTGATGGTGGTGCTCCAACTGCTCCATCATACTCTTCTTCAGCATCAAATCATCCTGCACCCATGCAGCACCATCCGAGTGCTGATGCTACACACCAGGTTACCCCTACCGCAGCGCTGCCAGCTAGCCAATACGCGTATGACAGCAATTACCAGCCGGCAGTCGAGAAGATCGCTGAGGCTCACAAGGCGGCAAGATTTGCCGTTGGCGCTCTTGCGTTCGACGACGTGTCGATTGCCGTGGAGCACCTGAAGCGTGCACTGGATCTCCTGACGAACCCTTCTGCAGAAACTCATTAGCCGCCTGGTCCTCGGAGAATACATCTTGTGTAAATACGCTATACTGTAATTACGACCGACATGGAGGTGGAGGTGTTGCCTGGTTGAATACATACAAGATCGCTGGGGTGGTTACACAAATCTAGGAGATGAAAGGGTCTGTAGCAAACTGTTTCTTTGTGTCACATTGAGTCATTTGTTTTCAGAGTTTTGTGATAAGGCTATATTTGGCCATTGCTTGGATCGCATATCCTCGAGCGGTGATGGTTGTTGATACAGTTTGCTTCATTCAAGGCCTTCTATTTTCTGGTTTGATTACCAGCCCTTTTTATACCTGAATAAAATGTTGAAAAATCCCACACTGCAAGGTACTAAGATGGTTCTTTGCATTTCCTACTGTAACAAAGACGGGGGTCACCTGTTATGACCACAACTTTAGGGCATGTACGATGGTGGTATATTACATACGCCACATAGGATAAATGATGGTGGTATATTACATACGCCACATAGGATAAATGATGAGATAGAGGAGAAAGAATTCACAAAAAATTTGTCTTCTTTTATTTAAGAAAAGACAGGAGATAATTTTTTAACATAATATGTCTCATCACTTTTTAAGAATAGCTAGTTATTAAAGATAAGACTAAAATATGATCCTTTTTATAACTATTTTTTTATCATCTTTAAATTAAATGTAAGATTTAAAATAAAACTACCTTATCAACATTATACATGTCCTTAGAACACCTAACTACCCTAGCTTCGCTTCTGATTCGCAAAACTCCTATAAATATCCGGACCAATTTTGTCATGTGACATGGTGTTAGAAATGTCTGGACGTTGTGTCCGAGTTCTCGTAAACACTAGTCAAAGCTAGTCGGACATTTAGGTCCCCTATTCTCCCAAAAATCGCCCCCCCCTCTCCAGCTTTTTCCAAAATCATCACTTCATATTTTTTTAATAATCCTAACTAATTAGCCCTTAACTAGATATAATTATAAAAAAATTATAAAGTGACGATTCTAGAAGAAGCTAGAGAGGGAACTCGGAGCGGTGGTTCCAAATCTCGTCATCATGGAGGGATGTCAGCATTGGTCTCGCGGGTGACAGTGTGTTGGCTAGCCTGGTGCGTGGCCTCGGGGTCCATGTGGATGTCGAAGCGGCGTCTCCGGATATGGTGTTGTGGTGTTGGCTTCAATTGCTCGGGTGATGAAACTGGCGGCTAGCCTGGTGCGCGGCCTCGAGGTCGACGTGTGTGGTTTCTGTCTTTACGTCGGAGCGTCGGCTCCAGTTGCTTGGGCAGCAGGGCAAACGGCTCGCGTGGTGCGCAACCTCGGGGTCGGCGTGGATGCCGGAGCGGCAGCTTTGGGTTTGGTTGTAGCTTGTCGGCTACCGGTTATTCGGATGACGGAGCCGATGGCTCGTCCGGTGCGTGGCCTCGGGCTCGGCGTGTGTGGTTGGTGTCCCGTGACGTGTGTAACGATTTTTGTCCGGGTTTCTGTTAATTAATCGAACAATTCTCTTTTATCTTAATTAATAAATCAGATCCTAAGGGATCGTCTTTTAAAAAATAATGAGAGGGGCGATTTTGAAAGAACCGGTTAAAAAAAACTAACCCTCAGACTTGTGCCATGTACTCGCGTGCTTGCTAGTCCCCATCAAAGTCATCGCCGCGCCTTGAGGGGTACCAGGCGCAGTTGGAGCCCCTCCTTGAGCGGTCGCGGAGCTCGGTGCCTCCCTTGCGACATGTCCACCGCGTGAAGGAGGAGTAGCCGCCGTCGCCACCCTGCCGTCGTGTCAAGCATGAGCGCCCAACCCGCGCGATGCAACCGCGAGGTTCAAATCAGACTTCACGTCAAGGAGGAGCCAACCTCGTCACCGCGCCGCACGTTAGGCCGCTTCAACCGGCCGTCGTCACCGCTCTCCCACTTCTGGCGAGGCAAGTAGAGGTCACCGCCATCACCACCTCGTCGATGCCTAATCAACGTGAAGTAGGGGCCCTCCCCAACACTCGCGAGCGCTCCTAGGCGCCTCCTCCATTACCTGAGGCGCGGCGGCGTTACCACGTTGACCAAAGAGGAGCGACGGGAGCGGTGCAACGCTGGGCGAATTTTTGTTCAAAAAGGCCATCTGCCTAGTGTAATTGCCAGAAAAGACCACCTTTAAGTCAGATTGTCAGAAAAGACCACCTGATTCATGACGGCAGGCGCGCTAGCCGACACGTGGCGCGTGCCGCCACGCAGGCCCAGGCGGCAAGTGGTCTATCACAAAAAATCATCGGAAGCGGCCAGAACACGACAAAACGGGACCGGCGATGGACCGTGCCACCACGCCAGGAGGCGGCAGCAGTGGGCCAAAATCACCGTTCTGGCCAGTCTAATGCGGCGTTTCATGGCACGGCCGCAACGCCAAGCACGCTGGCATTTCTACAGGCGATATCTGTCCCGGCCCGCCCCATCGTCCACCAACCACCCGTTCTTCCTCCTCTCTTCCCTGCGAGCAGAGGCGAAAAACTCCTCTCTCCTCCTCCCGACCCCCCCTTCGACCTCCCTCCTCCCTCAACCATTTTGTCGGTTATTCGGGGCAAATCGAAGAGGCCGGTAAGCTCCTCCAATCCCTCCAATTACTTTTTGCAATAACTTTGTATTTGTGGAGCTTTTTTTGGCACTAGGTGTAACCTAGGTTTTGAAGTAAAATCAAATTTGTGATGGTGAATGCCTAGGTTTTCAAGTAAAACTAAATTTGTGATGGTGAATGACTAGGTTTTGGCACTACGTGTAGTTGTTGGCACTAGGTGTAAGCTAGGTTTTGAAGTGTGATGGTGAATGCATGTCCTAAAATTATTTGTTCATATTATTTAAGATATTTCAGCCGGATAAATATCCGGGCCTTGATGATTATTACGAGCAGAAGCATCGTGCAGTGCTACTGGAAAGAGGAGAGGTAATTATCCTGGCCTTGATGATTATTTTTCTATATTGGTTGATTTTCATATTGTGACAAGTTGAGAGAAGTAACAAATTATGCGTTTGTTTGTTTAGGTTCCTCCACTACTTTGGTTGAGGGGGCACAACCCGAATGAATCTCTGTTATATGACCCTCGGTACGAGGCTTATTTTAGAAGAATGTATCTTCTTCAGTTTGTGCTCAACTTTAAAGGCACACCACCATGGTTGAACGCCACGGCCCCTACCGCCCTTACAGACCGTTGGAGGCCGGATACGCACTCATTTCACCTTCCTCTTGGTGAGATGACCATAACTTTGGAGGATATTGCTATGATCACCGGGCTTCCGATCGAGGGCAGGGCTCTTACAGGGAAGGTTAGGTTTGATGGGTGGCGACAATGGGTTGCAGCATTGGTTGGTGTTGAACCTGAGCCGTGGACTCATGAAACCAGGAGGATCCAGGCCATCCGGCGTGTTGTACTCGTGGATACAGAAACATTTTCGCAAGTGCCCAAATGATGCTAGTCGGATGTTGTGGAGAGGTACGCCAGAGCTTACCTATGGAATCTTTTGACCCAAGTGGTGTTTCCGGATGGCACGGGGGACACAGCCTCGTGGATGTTCTTGGATCCTCTTTGTGACTGGGATGTTAAGTGGAGTTGGGGTTCGGCGACACTAGCCTTCTTGTACCGTCAGGTACTACTTAATATGATGCATTTTCATTTTATTAAATATGTATTTGCATGTGGTCGGTTAACGTGTGTGCAAATCTGCAGTTGGATGGATCATGTATGAGGAGTAAGCCAACGTTCACTCTTGGAGGTTTCGTTTGGGCCCTACAAGTTTGGATGTGGGAGCGTATCCTTGTTGGCCGTAACGTCAGCCTTCCTTCGGAAGAACCTTGGAAGTACCCTTTTGACGGGGATGAGGAGCGGTACCCCAGTATCACACACACATGGGCTAATGTCCAATGGTCCAGTATTGCAGCTATGGGGCGGTACAAGGCATACATTAGCGAGCTTGACATGCTGACTTATGAACATGTAATTATCCAAATGCTTTAGCATCTTTTCTGAATTTTTTTCGTGCATGGGCGAGTGACTTGTTGTGATGTAGGTCATGTAGCGACCCGACTCAAAACGAGTCAAGCCTCTGTGTATCTGTGCCATCCCTGGATCAGTATGCTGGCACACACAGTACATCAATGTATATATCAAAGTTCAATCACATGGAAATAGCGTAAAACTGATATATACCTTAAATATCTCAGCGGAAGCAGTCAAGGGAGTGGAGTCCCAATAAACACCAACGGCAAGTCGAGTGTAGACCGTAACCCTGAATCGTACTCTTACTCGTCGAGGAAAATATCTGCAACATGATACGTTGCAGCCGTGTAGGTCAGCATATTGAATATGCTGGCAAGTCACATAAGAGAGGGGGTAAAATAATAATCATCTATTCTACAAGTATATATGGCAGGTGGGGCTATAAGTTTTTGGCGAAAAGCAAGTTTTCTCCTACAACAAGAGGGGCTAAAAGCAAAATATTACTACGCTGTTGGTTGTTAATGAGATGGTTCCGCCAACCAGTTCTCATACCCAAGTTATCAATATTACCCTCATCAAGTATATGTAATGGTGTTGAGAATTCCAGATAACTTCAGTTCCTTTGGCTCAAGTTGTCCATGACCGTGGACACGGCTAATCGATTAGGTTCGAGTACTCTGTAGAGTTTTGCACACGTTCCCCACAAGATTTGATCGCCTCCGTGTATGTCCTCGCACTTCAGGGTGTTTGAAGACCGGATGATCAAAACATGGTCTTTCAACGGGTCCCTCTGAATCCCTGTCGGTGCCCATCCAATCCTATCGTTCTTCTACATCTGCTAGCACCGCCTGTCCAGAGTCGCCGCGTTGTCCAACCAAGCCAGAGCCCATAATGACTTGTGGCTATGCAGGTAAGCCTTGGGTCTTGAAAATATCCGCCCGTCTCTTTGAGCCTGGGTGAAGCTTTCCGCAAGATGTCATGGCCGTCTCCAGCATCCCGGGTCATCCACTGGTTTCTCCAGGGAGCCGATCAACCGTCCTTCACCCAGAGTTGCATTGCATCACGAGGTCTTGAAAAGTCTCGACTTAACCGGTCTTGGTTATTAAATTATTCTCGCATCACTCGTGATAAACTCTCAACCAGAATCCTGTCTACTCAAGCATAGCAATATGAAATTTGTCGTCCCGGGCCAAGTAACGGGGTTGTTGGGTGCCTACCACATGATACTACAATATGTAACCATAATTTCCAAGTACCTAGTCAGCATGCAAATTGGGCATAGGATGGTAGAACTACGATGCATAAAACATAGGTGATACATGATCAAATGACTTGCCTGGTATTACTTGATGAAGATAGTCGCTCTCAAAATCCTGATAATTCTACTTGCCACACTCCGAACAATCTAACATAAACGAATAACATTAAATAAACATTCATGCCAAAAAGGAAGAACCAAGAGAACATAAGAACAAAGCATGTCTTGGTGCAAAATAACAACGTACTATGGTTTAATAAAAAGGTCCTAAGTGTGTTGTAAAGTGAAGGTGCATGAATGAGATCAAAAGAGTTAATGGACGATGAACTATTGCTATATAAGCTCGACTTGCATACACTATGGGAGATGATCAAAAATATTGGGAGAACAACATGAATGTTATTTGACAAATAGTATAAGACATACGAATTTATTTGTAGAAAGAATTTCTTGAAATGGAGCACTACAACACAAGTTATAGCAAATTGAAGTATGAATTGAATTTGCATTCAAAAGGTCAAGAGAAGTTGAACTGAAGTACGATGGTTACGTAAAAAAATATATGACATGAGTGTTTAGGGTTAAAAGGAATCAATTAAAAAGGTGGTACGATTTGCAAGATAAGATCAAATGACTGTTCGAATACAAATTTGAATCTCTCAAATTTGTAAGGTTCAAAGGTCGAAACTAATGATGCTACTCGATATAGGAGATCAATATGAGTGTGTAGAAAAAAGAATTACTAGATTTGAACTAGCGGATCAAAAGATACAAATACTTCAATATAACATTGAATCGTCTTAGAACGATGTGAACACTTTTGGGCACTAATAGATAAATATGATTTGATCAAAATTATAAGTTTAAAAGTTAAAACTAATGATATAAACGGGAAGATTACTTTGATACGAATCCGACGCAATTGGATTCATCTAAAACGGAGCTATGGATAAAAAGATATGATCAAAAGAAGTTTGAATATCAGTGTGAACAAATTTCGAAATTTGAAAATTTCAAAAAGTTGATATGATAGGTTCACCGGATAGTTGGGATCAAGACGAAACTCTAGGCGTTGGTTTCATCTAATTCGGATAAACGAGTAAAAAGTTATGGCTATTTGAAAAAATCAGGGCCAAGCTGTTTTACGGAAGAAAAGTGCTATGTCTAAAAGAATTCTAGTACTAATGTGTAAATACGAAGACTAATTAATATATCTAATTACTCTACCGTATACTAGTGTAGGAATACTAGTCTAGAAATAATAAACTACGGGAGTATAAAAAAATACGAAGAGAAGTACCTTTAGAATGCAGAGTAAGAATTAATTTCCAATAAGGAGACGACTTCGAGAAATCCCGCTGAAGAGAAGAGAATATTTTTATTTAATAAACCTAATCAAACCAAAAGATTGATTTAACCCGAAATAGATGATTTTTGGATGCTCCTACGGGTCTATATTTATAGGTGGAAAGAAGGTCTAAAGGTCAATAGCTAGGCAATGTGGGACTAAACCTATACATAGTGTAGGGAAATTAGAAAGAAAAGAAAGGAGTGTCGCATGGGCCAGGATTTGGCCAACCGTGGTGACAAGTACCGGCCAGCCGCGGCCCTTTTTTTATTCTGTATGAATAGTGTCGTATTGAATAGTGCTTTTTTTATTTTTTTGAAAATAAACAGCGAAGAAAAATATAAACGAAAATAAGAGAATATTTTATATAGGCATATTATATATCAAAATTTTCAGAATAAAATTTCCTACAACATGAACATATTTTCAAAACCAAATAAAATACTTTAAAAAAAAATTAGTCATGTACTCATGAACTCATAAAATCCACACCATCTACTCATAGGAATAGTCATCTACCAAATCTACTCATCTACTCATCTAGGATTCATAAAATACCACTAACTCCTCATATATATTTCAAATCCAAGCAAAAAATGGCTCTCGTCCAAACTAATACGAATCCGAAAAACTTGCAATATTATTTGGATAGAAAGATGGTAAACGGAAGAGTTTACCTTCTAGACCGATTTGGGGTGTAAATCCATGGAATAAATTCACAGATCTGGAGGATTTGGAAGAGAGGATTGGAAGGAAAAGATGAGGCAGCCGCCGCAGCCGGCCTGGGAGAAAGAAAACGAGTGGGGTGGGTGTGGGGGGAGGGGGCCGACCCGTGGCTGGATAACTGAAGGTGTGACGCCTAAGCGCTCGGTGCCACACTACCGCATGTGCAACGCCTGAGCCTTAGGCGTCACACTACCGGGGGTGGGGCCTGCAGCACTAGCGTGGATGCGGGTGTGGCACCGACAGTGTAGGCGTCACATAGTGTAGTATGGCACCTACGTGTCGGGCGCCACACAAAAGGGTCAGCTCGGCGATTTTTTTTCCGAATACGGTACAATTTGTGAGTTCTTTCAGTCCATGGGTCATATTTGTCGATTTTGCCCGCTATTGCAGCTTGTATGTCCTATTCATACATTGGCCGGCGATGTTGGCCCTTGGGAACACTCTTGGCATGCATGCATTGTCGGACGAATCACGTTAGCCACCCTCTCACGTTGTCCACTGATACGTCTCAAACGTATCTATAATTTTTGATGGTTTCACGCTATTATCTTGTCTTCTTTGTATGTTTTATGTACCTTTTTATATCTTTTTGGGGACTAACTTATTGATTCAGTGCCAAGTGCCATTTCCTGTTTTTTTGTGTTTTTGACTCTTCTCAGATCTGATTTTGGAACGGAGTCCAAACGGAAGAAAAACCCCGAAATGATTTTTTCCCAAATGGAAGAAGTCCAGGGAGACTTTGGGCCAGGCCAGGTGGGCCCCAGGGAGCCCACAAGGGCCCACTCCGCCACCAGGGGGGAGGCGGCGGTGGGCAAGCTTGTGGCTTCCCTGGCCGCCTCCTGACCTAGGTTTTGCGCCTATATATTTCCAAATATTCCGCAAAAAATCAGGGGAGCCTCGAAAATACTTTTCCGTCGCCGCAAGCTTCGGTTTCCGCGAGATCTCATCTGGAGACCCTTCCCGGCGCCCTACCGGAGGGGACTTTGGAGGTGGAGGGCTTCTTCATCATCATCATCGCCCCTCCAATGACTCGTGAGTAGTTCACTTCAGACCTATGGGTCCGTATTTAGTAGCTAGATGGATTCTTCTCTCTCTTGGATCTTCAATACAAAGTTCTCCATGATCTTCATGGAGATCTATCCGATGTAATCTTCTTTGGCCGTGTGTTTGTCGAGATCCGATGAATTGTGGACTTGTGATCAGATTATCTATGATATATATTTGAGTCTTTGCTGATTTCTTATATGCATGATTTGATATCCTTGTAAGTCTCTCCGAGTCTTGGGTTTTGTTTGGCCAACTAGATCTATGATTCTTGCAATGGGAGAAGTGCTTGGTTTTGGGTTCTGCCATGTGGTGACCTTTCCCAGTGACAGTAGGGGCAGCAAGGCACACATCAAGCGGTTTCCATCAAGGGTAAAAAGATGGGGTTTTTATCATTGGTTTGAGATTATCCCTCTACATCATGTCATCTTGCTTAAGGCGTTACTCTGTTCTTATGGAGTTAATACACTAGATGGATGCTGGATAGCGGTCCATGTGTGGAGTAATAGTAGTAGATGCAGAAAGTATCGGTCTACTTGTTTCGGACGTGATACCTATAGAAATAATCATTACATAGATATCGTCACGACTCTGCACAGTTCTATCAATTGCTCGGCAGTAATTTGTTCACCCACCGTCTACTTGCTTTCATGAGAGAAGCCACTAGTAAACACTACGCCCCCCGGGTCTATTCACATCCATCATTTACAACTCCGCTTTTACTTTGCTTTGTTACTTTGTACTTTCAGTTCTCACTTGGCAAACAATCTATAAGGGATTGACAACCCCTTCATAGCGTTGGGTGCAAGCTTTTGTGTTTGTGCAGGTTGGTGAGATACTCTTCCGCCGGATTGATACCTTGGTTCTCAAACTGAGGGAAATACTTACCGTCGCTGTGCTACATCACCCTTTCCGCTTCTAGGGAATACCAACGTGCCGTAGTAGGAGTATTTCTGGCACAATTGCCAGGGGTACACAGCAAACATCATCCACCCCTCTTGGTACCGAATAGACATGTGTGGCTTATGATAGACAGTGTCATGAGCGAAATCGAAACATGGGGCCATTAGTGCATTCGGAAATGTACAATGACGTTGCTTTATTTTTTCAAGGGAAAAATAGAATTTCATTACTCAAGGAGGCCTCTCAGCGAGAGCCAGTTTTACAACGAAGTCCAACCCGACGCCGAGCCAAACTGTGGTCTGCGGTGTATGACACCTATAAGCGGCCAACTCATGACTAACAATGATGCTGCTTTTGTTAGTGCTTTTCTTGTGTTTGGTTGGTCTATTATCGTTTTTGTACGTCTTAGGAGTGATTTTCACATGCTTTAGGATGCTCTCATTGTGCTTCAATTCTTGTCTTTTGTGAGAGCATCATTGAATGCCTAGCTAAGGGCGTTAAACAAAAGCGCTTGTTGGGAGGCAACCCAACGAATCTATCCTTTTTCTTTCTGTTTTGTGTTTTCCACACTTTCGTAATTCTGTTATTATTGTGTTCTTTGTGTTTCTTTTTGCGTTTGTGCCAAGCAAAACCGTTATGATTAGTCTTGGGGATGATCGTTTGGTCATGCTGAAAAAGACAGAAACTTTCTGCTCACGAAAAGAATTTTCATTTTTTATATGTAAGAGATTTTGAGTTGATTCTTTTTGATTCTGATTTCTAGGCAAATTCTTCAGACTGTCGTAATGTTTAAGAATTTTTGGAGTACCATAAGTATACGAAATATACAGATTAGTACAGACTGGTCTGCTGTTAATAGATTCTGTTTTTGTTGTGTTGGTTGCTTATTTCGATGAAACTATGGATATTATCAGGGGGTATTAGCCATGGAAGATTGAAAGTACAGTAACCCAACATCAGCAAAAGTATAATTTAAGTTTGCTACAGTACCTAAGGAAGTGGTGGTTTGCTTTCTTGTACTAATGTTATCACGAGTTTCTGTTTAAGTTTCGTGTTGGAAAGTTTTCAAGTTTTGGGTGAAGTTCTTATGGACAAAGAGATAAAGAGTGGCAAGAGCTCAAGCTTGGGGATGCCCAAGGCACCCCAAGAGATTCAAGGATGCCGTAAAAGCCTAAGCTTGGGGATGCCCCGGGAAGGCATCCCCTCTCTCGTCTTCAATCCATCGGTAACGTTACTTGGAGCTATATTTTTATTCACCACATGTTATGTGTTTTTGCTTGGAGCGTCTTGTATCGTAGGAGTCTTTTATTTTTGTTGTGTCACAATCATCCTTGCTGCACACCTAGAGAGAGAGACATGCACACGCCGTGATTTTGTCGAGCTTCACTTATATCTTTTGGTAGACAATTCAGCTCACATGTGCTTCACTTATATCTTTTGAGATAGATACTTTTGCTCTATGTGCTTCACTTATAACTTTTAGAGCGCAGCGGTGCGTGGCTTGGTAGTTGATCTATGCTTTGAAAGTAGTCTCAAAAGGGGTAGTTATCCAAAGGGATACGAAAACTTCCTCCTTCATGTGCATTGAATAGTTGGAGAAGTTTGATTCATCTCAATTAGTTTTGAGTTGTGGTTATGGTAATATTGAAGTCATGCTAGTAAGGTGTTGTGGATCTAGAAATACTTGTGTTGAAGTTAGTGATTCCCGTAGCATGCACGTATGGTGAACCGCTATGTGATGAAATCTGAGCATGATTAGTATATTGATTGTCATCCTTTGCGTGGCGGTCGGGATCGTACGATGGTTTATACCTACCAACCCTTCCCCTAGTAGTATGCGTTGAATGCGTTGTTTCAATTACTAATAAAACTTTTGCAACAAGTATATGAGTTCTTCATGACTAATGTTGAGTCCATGGTTTAGATGCACTTTCACCTTCCACCATCACTATCTTCTTAGTGTCGTGCAACTTTCGCCGATGCACAAAACCCACCATTAGCCTTCCTCAAAACAGCCACCATACCTACCTACTATGGTTTTTTCAAAGTCATTCCGAGATATATTGCCATGCAACTACCACCATGACATGTGCCACCACGCCTACTTGCCTTTGCATGATCGTAAGATAGCTAGCATGATGTTTCCATTGATGTCTATGCCATGCTAGATCGTTGCCACGGTACACTACCGAAGGCATTCCATATAGAGTCATAATTGCTCTAAGAGCATCTCCAACAGCCGCGCTTCGCGCCGCGCCCAAAAAATGTGTTTGCCACGCACGCTTCGGCTGGTTTAGCGCGGGGATAGGCGCTGGCTCCATCAGCCACGCTAAAATGCAGCGCGCGCGCACCGCTCCAGCAGCGCGCCCAAAAATGCAATGAACATGTGAATTTGACACAAACAAGTTGATGCATAAAAGTTCATGCCCACAAGTTCATCCAACCAAGTTCAAAATGCAAACTAATAAAGTTCAAGACGTAAATGAAAGACACATCAATCATCATCTTCCTCGTCTTCGTCCTCATCTTTTGAAGACGATTCTTCCGCCTCCGAAGATGAATCTTCCTCCGTAACCTCATCACGCACCGCATCACGTGAAGCTCCGACGGTGTTGGCAAGATCTTCAACGGCATCTTCATGGGAATGTGTGTGAGGAGGCACATCGAAAGACCTTCCACCCATGGACGGAGGTGCACCCATGCCTCCCATGGCGGCCGGAGGTGCACCCATGCCTCCCATGAGAGAAGCAAAACTCATGCCTCCCATGGCGGCCATAGCGTCGGAGGGTGCTCCAAAGCCACCCATGCCTCCCATGAGAGAAGCAAAACTCATGCCTCCCATGGCGGCCATAGCGTCGGAGGGTGCTCCAAAGCCACCCATGCCTCCCATGGCGGCCGGAGGTGCACCCAGGCATCCCATGGCTCCGAAGCCACCCATGCCTCCCATGGCGCCGAGGCCACCGCCAGCCATGCCGCCGAGGCCACCGCCACCCATGGCGCCAAGGCCACCGCCACCCATGCCGCGGATCATGGCTCTTTTTTGGATCAAGACTTCTTCACGGGCAAGGTTGACATATTCCTTTTGCGCATCATTGAACAAAGATGTGTCGAAGAAGAACAAGTGCTTCTCCCATTCCAACAACTTAGCTCGCTCCTCCATGCCCATCTTCCTCTCCTCCAATGCCACTTTCCTCTCCTCGGCGGCCACCCTCCTCTCCTCGGCCGCCAACCTCCTCTCCTCGGCCGCGGCATCTTGGTTCCTTGCCATTTTCCTCACCTCGTTGGCTTCTTTTCTTGCCTTCAAAATAGCTTCCATAGCATTTGTGAGCTCATCATCTCCTTTCCTCTTCTTCTTTTTGGTTTTGTCTTTCTTGCACCCATCCGGTCGTTTTGGCTTCGAGTATGAAACCGAGTTGGGTGTGGGGCTTCTCTTGCCATCATCACTTGATGCATCATCCTCCTCCTCATCATCATTCAACTCAATTGTTCGCTTGCGTTTGTTGCTCAAATGCAAATCATCCAAATCTTCACGCTTCTTCCATTTCTCATCATCCTTTAACACTTCATAGCAATGAGGCAAGGTAAAGATCTTGCCTTTCTTGATCTTCCCCTTCTTGGTTGTCCTCGTCTCTTCTTTGAACAAGTTTTGTGCAATGTTGTACTACAAGAAAAACAAAACAAGTTAGCACTTCGGACACCGAAAACAAGTATGATGAACATGTATGAGATGCCACTTACTCTATCATCCTCATTTGTGGCACTTGGGTTAATCTTGTCAAATGCCTTTTGTGCGGCCGCCCACTTTTGACAATCCGAGTTGATTGTCAACCATCGGGACCGAAGTGATCTCTCGGAGCAGTCAATTCCACTCACGTTCTGAGCATCAAAGTATTCTTTCATTCACCCCCAATAAGCATCTCTACTTTGATCACCTCCAACGGATGGATCCCTCGACACTTGCAACCAAGTATTGCATAGTAACTTGTCATCGTTGGTGGTGTAATTTCCCGCTCTTCCTTTCGGCGCGTTGACAATGCCCTCACACTCCTCGTCCAGCTCAAACTCATGGTCTTCGATATGGATGTCATTGGTTTGAGACCAATGCGAATTGTTGGACCTAACACCCATAGTTGACATGTATGCATCATAGTTGAGACTACAAAAAAACAAGAAAGTAAAAGTTGGAATTTTTTCACCTTGGGGGTATTTCGTCGAACACTTGGTGCGCGTCGGTGGCCGGCTCAACGAGTGAGCTCGCCGGCGCTTCGGTAGCCGCCGCGCCCGTCCGCTGCCCTGCAAGCTTCTTTCCCTTCGAGCTGCCGGAGCCGTCCACCGCCTTGTTCTTCTTCCCGGAAGTTTTTCCCTTCTTCGGCCGCACCGCGTTGGGGAGCTTCGACGGTGCGGCGGCGGCATGGGACGGCGCCAGCGCGACGCCACCCGTCGCCGTAGTCCGCGGCGGCAAGAAGAGGCTGCACGCGAGGCCGACGGTCGGCGGAGCTCCGGCGGTGGTGACGCCAACGCTCCCCGTGCTAGGGTTTTCGGCAGCAGCGGCGGCGGCGGGGGGGGGGGGGATGTACAACGGGGTGAGCGGGGTGCCGGTGTGCGCGTCCATGGGTGCGGTGGCAGGGCGCCGGCGACGGCGCGCGCGGTGCGTAGGAGGAGGAGGAGTGGAGAGAGTTTCGCGTGAGCGTTCGAGTATGCCGCGTGCGGAAGTGGGCGCCCCAAATACACCGCGCGCGATTGCGTTTCGGCCAGCGTGCTGAACTGGATATGCCGCGCGCGCCGTTTTTGCGCGCCCGCTGGAGCCACCTGCCGCGTTGCGCGCGCGCTAAAACGGCCGGATTTGCGGCGCGGCGCTAGTTTAGCGCGGCTGTTGGAGATGCTCTAAGTTTTGAGTTGAAAGTGTGATGATCATCATTATTGGAGCATTGTCCCATGTGAGGAAATAAAAGAGGCCAAAGAAGCCCATAAAAAAAGAGGCCAAAGAGCCCACCAAAATAATAAAAAAAAATGAGAGAAAAAGAGAGAAGGGACAATGCTACCACTTTTTCCACACTTGTGCATTTTGAGCACCATGATCTTCATGATTGAGAGTCTCTCGTTTTGTCACCACCATATAGCTAGTGGGAAATTCTCATTATATAACTTGGCTCGTATATTCCAATGATAGGCTTCCTCAAAATTGCCTTAGGTCTTCGTGAGCAACCAACTTGGATGCACACCCACTAGTTTTCTTTAAGAGCTTTCACGTACTTATAGCTCTAGTGCATCATTTGTATGGCAATACCTACTCATTCCCATTGATATCTATTGATCAGTATCTCCACAGCTCATTGATATGCCTAGTTAATGTGACTATCTTCTCCTTTTTGTCTTGCAAACTCCACCACATTCCACACCATCTATAGTGCTATAACCATGGCTCACGCTCATGTATTGCATGAGAGTTGAAAATGTTTGAGTAAGTAAAGGTGTGAAACAATTACTTGGCCAATACTGGGGTTGTGCATGATTTAAATTCGTTGTGCAATGATGATAGAGCATAGCCAGACTGTATGCTTTTGTAGGGATAACTTTCTTTTGGCCTTGCTATTTTGAAAGTTCATGATTACTTTGCTAGTTTGCTTGAATTATTATTGTTTCCACGTCAATAGCAAACTATTGTTTTGAATCTAATGGATCTGAACATTCACGTCACATAAGAGGAATTACAAAGGACACCTATGCTAGGTAGCACGAAAGCATCAAAAATTCATTCTTATCACTTCCCTACTCGAGGACAAGCATGAGTTAAGCTTGGGGATGCTTGATACGTCTCAAACGTATCTATAATTTTTGATGGTTTCACACTGTCATCTTGTCTACTTTGTATGTTTTATGTACCTTTTTATATCTTTTTGGGGATTAACTTATTGATTCAGTGCCAAGTGCCAGTTCCTGTTTTTCCGTGTTTTTGACTCTTTTCATATCTGATTTTGGAACGGAGTCCAAACAGAAGAAAAACCTCGAAATGATTTTTTCCCGAACGGAAGAAGTCCACGGAGACTTTGGGCCAGGCCAGGTGGGCCCCAGGGAGCCCACAAGGGCCCACTCCGCCACCAGGGGAAGGTGGCGGTGGGCAAGCTTGTGGCTTCCCTGGACGCTTCCTGACCTAGGTTTTTCGCCTATATATTCCCAAATATTCCGCAAAAAATCAGGGGAGCCTCGAAAATACTTTTCCGCCGCCGCAAGCTTCCGTTTCCACAAGATCTCATCTGGAGACCCTTCCCGGCGCCCTGCCGGAGGGGACTTTGGAGGTGGAGGGCTTCTTCATCATCATCATCGCCCCTCCAATGACTCGTGAGTAGTTCACTTCAGACCTACGGGTCCGTAGTTAGTAGCTAGATGGCTTCTTCTCTCTCTTGGATCTTTAATACAAAGTTCTCCATGATCTTCATGGAGATCTATCCGATGTAATCTTCTTTGGCGGTGTGTTTATTGAGATCCGATGAATTGTGGACTTGTGATCAGATTATCTATGATATATATTTGAGTCTTTGCTGATTTCTTATATGCATGATTTGATATCCTTGTAAGTCTCTCCGAGTCTTGGGTTTTGTTTGGCCAACTAGATCTATGATTCTTGCAATGGGAGAAGTGCTTGGTTTTGGGTTCTGCCATGTGGTGACCTTTCCTAGTGACAGTAGGGGCAGCAAGGCACACATCAAAGCGGTTGCCATCAAGGGTAAAAAGATGGGGTTTTTATCATTGGTTTGAGATTATCCCTCTACATCATGTCATCTTGCTTAAGGCGTTACTCTGTTCTTGTGGACTTAATACACTAGATGCATGCTGGATAGCGGCCGATGTGTGGAGTAATAGTAGTAGATGCAGAAAGTATCGGTCTACTTGTTTCGGACGTGATGCCTATAGAAATAATCATTGCATAGATATCGTCACGACTCTGCATAGTTCTATCAATTGCTCGGCAGTAATTTGTTCACCCACCGTCTACTTGCTTTCATGAGAGAAGCCACTAGTAAACACTACGCCCCCCGGGTCTATTCACATCCATCGTTTACAACTCCGCTTTTACTTTGCTTTGTTACTTTGTTACTTTCAGTTCTTGTAAGTGCATCTAGTGCCCCTTAGTGATTTTGGTGGTTTGAAGACTTATAGGTTAAGTATCTAATGTGTTTATGAGTGTACACAGGATCTATAACTCACCGAGGAGTTTGAGATATTTGATGAATATCGACCCCTAAAAATATATATCTTCGGTTGAAGAAATTGGCCTGAAGCTGAAGAATTAAATCGCGAAGAATCTGCGATGAAATTGATATTCCTCATGAAGATACTGAAATTGAGGAATTCGGTGTGTCCTGAAGAAAATCATTTTGAAGACTTTGAAGCATGAAGATGTACTCTTTCTGTTTTATTTTCTTCACATTTGAGTAATAGGAACACCGTACTATTAAAGGGGGTCGAAGTTACACTTTGGAATGAATTTCCTCATGATGCTCAACCCAAGCCTAATCCTACCAAAAGCCTCAAAGTGAGGAATACGAGTGACATGAGGACTCTCACAATTGAGGGTTCCGACCGTTTCGATAGCCACGCCAAGTCATTGGTCTTATCCACACCAACGGTCATATTATTTAAGGGCATTAGTGTCAAATCATGTCGGGATGCTCCCAGGCTATAAATAGCCACCCCCCACAACCATTAGCTGGTTGGCTGCTCCGTTAGAAACTAACACTTGTCATAAGAGCAACCCAATTCCTCAGAGTCTTCGAGAGTAATTCATCAGTGAGGAAATACCCCATACACCGAAACCACAAACCAAACCTAGTGATTGAGCATCACTGAAGAAGTTGTTCCTGTGTGGGACTGAAGCCTTTTACCTTTGAGGATGTGCATCCTCCAGACGGTTAGGCGTCATGGTCTAGAGCTTTCCAGCAGTCAATTGTGGATCGCCGGGTGACCAAGTTTGTGAGGGTTTGGAAGTCTGCCCTGAAGACTTACCACGAGTGTTGGGCGAGGACTGTGTGTTCTTAGGCCAAGGAGAACACGGTAGGGACTGTGTGTCCTTTGGTTTCAATACCAAGCCGCTCCAAGCCAGATGTACGACTGTCACAACAGTTGGAACTGGGTCATCAACGACTGTCTTCACTGAGAAAAGGTTCTAATTCCTCAACTCCTTACTTTCCTCGTATTATGTGTTGATGACTTTCACTGCTACTGTTTGAAGAAATTGCTGAAGACTTTCTCTGAATTTCCTCAACCCCAAATTCTTGACGCCAGTTAATCCTCATCTATATTCTGCATGCCTGCTCACAGTGCAATCTGTTTTCACATTCCTCACTCTGAAAAACTACTGTTGTGAAACTTTGCACTTCTGATCATTTACTGTTTCCGCTGTAAGTTAGTCATCAGTGAGGAATTTCCTCAAAAGGAATTTCCTCAGTGATGAAATTCTAAAAATCTCCTATTCACCCCCCTCTAGTCGATATAACGCACTTTCAATTGGTATCAGAGCAAGGTACTCCCTTGTTCTGTGTGATTTTGGTTTAACCACCTGGAGTTTTAGTTATGTCCACTGCAGGCATGTTTAAGGTGACTGCAGCATGTCCTACCTACGAAGGAAAGAACTTTCCCTTCTGGAAGAACAAAATTGAAATGCATCTACAAGCTATTGATAATGATCTCTAGTATATTGTGGAACATGGCGTCCCCATCATCTCTGCTAGTGTCTCTGCTGCTGATGTGAAGAAATTCAAGCAACTCGATTCTCAAGCGAAGAATATCATCTGTGGCCATCTGAGCCCAGGCCAGTTTGGAAGAGTAAGTGCTTTGGGCTCTGCAACACTGATCTGGGAGAGACTGTGCGAAGTAAATGACGGAGTATCAACCCAGCGTGACTCTCGTGTTGATATTCTTCGCAATCTCTTCAATCGCTTCAAGAGACATGACAATGAAAGCTGCCAAGACACCTTTGATCGCCTCACTGACATATCAAATGAACTGCAAGCACTGGGAGCTCGAGACATCACTGATCACGAAGCTGTGAAGAAACTGCTGAGATCTTTGGATTCTTCATTTGATACTGTAGTTCTGATGATTCAAGAAAGATCAGACTACAAGATGCTTGATCCAGCTGATATACTCGAAAGTCTAAATACTCATGAATTCCAGCTAGAAGAAAAGAAAGATCTATATGGACCAAGCTATTCCAGACCACGTGCACTGAAGGCTAGAGCAATTTCCTCATCTGAAGAAGAAGACACATATGACAACATTGATGACCCTGAAGAATTTGGACAGGAGCTTGCCATGCTCGTGAGGAAATTCCAGAGATTTACACGATGTGGCCAGTTCGGTAAATCTTCAAGAAGAGACATGAGGAAATCAGAATCTTCATCTGAGGACTACAAGAAACGAACCTGCCACAAGTGCAAGAAATCAGGTCATTACATTGCTGATTGTCCCCGTTGGGGAAAGGAATCAAATAAGAAGAAATACAGGGATGACAGTTCTGATGACTCCAAGAAGAAGAAGAAATCTTCAAAATCCTCATCTTCAAAGCCCTCATTGCACAAGAAGACTAGTTTCAGAAAGGCTCGGACACTTATTGGCAAGGAAATGGACTCCGAGGCAGAATCATTGGAATGTGATGAAGAAGAGGGTTTTGATGAAGACTCAGAATCCGGACAGGCTAGTCTTGCACTGGCAACCACCTTCGTCAGAAAATCAATCTTCCATCTTGAAGAAAATGATTGCACCATCCACACTAATGACTATGATGATGACTTCGCTCCAACCTATTGCTTCATGGCAAAAGGTTCAAAGGTACCAAATAATGCCTCCTCCTCTGATTCAAGTGACTGTGAACCTGATGATTACAAAAAACCCAGTTATAGTAAACTTGTTATCATTGCCACTAAACAACAAACTGCCCTGGAAAAGCTTCAGAAACTGCTAGATAAAAGTGATGATCTGTTGAATGATGAAATGAACCTTACCCAAATCCTCACCGAAGATGTGAAAAGTCTTCAGTCTAGATTTGATAATCTTCAGGATCGTTATGATACACTCCTCGCTCATCATGAGAAGCTTTCCTATGAATTTCTTCAAAGGAAGCTTGATCTTGAGAAGCTGAGGATGTCTCATGATGATCTTCGTATGGAAAATGATTCATTACTAGCTCAACAGATCAACACTGGTCAAGGTGAATTCATTCCTCGATGCCTTAAATGCATTGAACGCGAAACTGCTAATTCCTCACCAGAATCATCAAATGCTACAATTGCCACAAATTCTTCAACTGCACCTGTTGTGTCTATTTCCTCACTTGAGGAAAACACAAATGTTACTGATGAAAATGCAGGGTTGAAGGAATTGTATGTGACAGGCATATACAAAAGCCTCAAAGGACATCAAACCCTTTGTGATGTGCTCAAAAAGCAGATCTTGAACAGGAACCCGAGGAAAGAAGGAATTGCCTTTGAGAGGAAATTAAATGCTGATGGATCTTATTGGAAACCTGAGAAGTATCCCAAAACCTCATGGGTTGCTGCTACTGGGCCTCCTTTTGATCCATCTAATCTAACTGGCTTTTCATGTGAATTATCCTATTGCTCAGATGAGTCATTTGACTCCAACTATAAACTGTTCAAAAATCAACCTGGTGAAGT